>NC_132789.1:48675724-48979083 GCF_048418805.1 Vulpes vulpes
AACCGGCTGATTTTTCATAAAATAAAAGAAGTCCCTGAATTGAGAAATATGTGTGTCTCCTAGATTGGATTGTGCAGTGAACAGTAGCCAGAGCGAGCAGTAATCCATCACGGCCCGGTGTTGGCGGGAGCTGCCAGCCGGAGCCCTGGTGGAACTGTTGTGAAGGTGACCTTGGGGGAGAGCCAGGGTCCAACCTCCGGCTGCCTCCTGGGAGTCCAGGCATCAGGTGGAAAGGAATGGGGTGACAAGTTGCCTCCTCCTTGCTACTGAGCTATTTTCCTCTATTTTCTTTTCAGTGCTTTATGTGCTGCACCAATGCTGGTCTGGCAGCAGCTGGCCATGTCCCAGGAGCTGAGGATGGGGCTGACCCGGAGAGATGGACTGAGCCAGTAAGACCCCAAATCCTGAAGAAAGACTCAATTTATCAGCCTTTGTGACCCCAGACCTAACGTCCTCCCTTGTTGGCTGAATTCCTTATGTGGAGCCGGTCAGCCTTAGATGGGCTCTGGAGGGCGTCCCTTCACCTGAGGAAGGCCCGTGGTTAAGGATTCTGGCTCTGAGTCAGTCCTCGCTTGGTTGCCTCTTGACTACCTGTGTGGTTTAGGCAAGCTATTAACCTCCTCGCCTCAGTTTCTTCATCTGTAAAATAGGGATATTTGGTGTACTTGGGAGAAAGAAGATAGTGCAGTTAAATGCCTGATGCGCAGTATTTTGACAAAATAGTAGTTATAATTATTTCTTTTATTTTTCAGGGTCACTCTGTCAGATGGGGGTTATTTATTCCATTTTACAGAGATCCATAGGTGTGCCCCTCTGTGCTTTTGTGGGTTTCAAAAGAGAACAAAAGACTTGTTTTCTGGAATCAATGTAAACATTGATATTGTATGTTCTGAAACATTGTTGGGCTTTCTGGTCTCCTGAATTCTTGGCTACCATAAACTGAGTGCTCATCATGTTCCAGGTACTGCATTAAGCTCTTTACAAACATTAGCATGTGTTAAAGTATCACTAGCTGCCATAACAAACAAATCCATGAAAGCATATGGGGTTAAATGCTATAGGAGTTATTTCATTCTTGGGTAAAGTCCAGGGTGGGTGTTCCTGATGGACAGGGAGCTTTCCCCCAACTGATGAGTCAGAGATCCAGGCTCCTTACATATTGTGGGTCTATCAGGTTCAGTGTGTGGCAGTAGAAGGGGGAATGAGCATGGAGGATGGAGGTTTTCATGCGCCAGGTCAGAAAGTGGCACATGTCACTTCTACTCACATTCCATTTGCTGGAGTATGGCTTCTCATAAGGGTGGGAGACTGAAAAGTGTATTCTAGCCATGTGCTCATGAAGAAGGAGACGTGGGGTCGGTAAAGAGCTAGGCAATCTCTGTCATATGTCATCATTCTATTTTATTCTTACAACAATTGAAAGAGAGAGAGAGAGAGAGAGAGAGAGAGAGAGAGAGAGTTGCTCATTCTATCTTAGCCAGCACCTTGCCATGAATTCCTGGCCCTTAAACCCTGATGATCTCAATTGATTACCTGGCCCTTTTTTTCCTTCTCCACCCGCCAAAGTTCTCGTGTTCTAATGATTTCCTACAGGGTGCCGGATATACTCAGTGCATCTTGTAAAGGGGTTTCTTTTGTTACAGTAGACGGTGACGGTTATCTATAATAACAGGCAACACTTACTGAATGTTGATGATGCGCCTGAAATTTTCCAAGCATTTTTCACAAAGTAACTCGTTTAATATTCACAGCCATTTATGAGGTGGGTCCTATCATAGTCCCATTTTACAGATGAAAAAACTGAACCAAAGAGAGGTTTAAGTAACTTGTCCAAAGTCACTCAATGGTGGAACCAGAACTGGAATACAGCCAGTCTGGCTCCAGAATCTGCTGTGGACGGCACTCGTATTGAACCGTATTGTGGGTCAGACTCAGACTTAATGCCATATATGTATTAGCTATAAACCTATGAGGAGGAGGTAATTGTCATTGTTCTTACTTTACATGTGAGGAGCCCCAGGCTCAGAGGGGTTAAGCAACCTGCCCGAGGCCACACAGTAGTAAGTGACAGGTCTGAATGAGATCAAAGTCTGAACTCTAAGAACGGTGAGATGGGGTCATAATTGTATTTTCACTTCCCCTGGGAAGTAGAGGACTCATTTTAAAGGATGAGAGGGCAGAAGGTTAGTGTATCATTTCAGATGGTTTGTGTATATTCTAGAGAGGGAGAGCAAGCACTGAGGGGGTGGAAGTCCCTCCAGTTTGCTGACTGTGACCAGGAATCTCGAGTCCTTCTGAGTCCCATTTGAATTTTCATACTCAGGAGTCTGCATGACCTTGCAGAAAACTTGTGGATGTTAGCGTTTGAAATATCCATGTGTAAAGCCCAAGTCTGCCCTTGATCTTGAACAAGATTGAACCTCTCTTAAGTCTTATTTTCTTATTTCTAAAGTGGTGATATGACAGTCTGTCCACATTGTGTGTGTGTGTGTGTGTGTGTGTGTGTGTGTAGTTCCTTTACAGAGTTTGGCACCCAGTAGGTGCTTAATAAATGGTTGCTCTTGTGTGCCAGCTGAGGTGTTGGGTCACTGGCTTGATACCACAGAGCTGAAGGTGGGTTGAGAGCAGAAGTGCCATCCTCAGGTGAAGTGCAGAATAGTCCTCCCCTAAAGTGAGGAAACTGAGGCTAAGAGGCAGGCGACTGACTTTCCCAGGGTCACACAGCTAATTAGTGTCAGCAGCAGGACTCCTGACCCAGAAATCTTTCCACAGCTCAGCCTCAAACAACAGCCTTTGGATTCCACACTTTGCTGCTCTTCTCTGATGGGTTGAATGATCATCCAGGGGCTCAGAAGAATTACTCTGACCTGTAGAGTCCTTTGTTGAAAGATAAATAGTGATTGAACCTCCTGCAGTGAGTTGGAGCTACTTCTCCCTTTCTTTTCAAGGCCTGAAGGCTTATGGTGGGTGACTCCGATAAGTAACAATGGCCTGGGAGCTGTACTGTGGGGACCCACCAATAATTTTCTCATTTGTTGGCTAAACACATGAGGATGAAACTTCTTACTTATTATGTTCCCCTTGCTCTCAAATGCCTTCGAGGTTAAAGTTTTCCTCATTCCAGAAGCTGAACCATTCCTGTTGGCCAACTCTGGCCTAATGTGGCTGATGTTCTTCTGAGACGGTGCTTTCCACTCACCCTCCAGCTCTCATACCACCAGCCACTCACCTCCGTGACCTGCCCTCATCCTCCCTGACCTGGAGCCTGCCACAGCCTCTACTTGGCCTCCATGCCTCTTTAGCTCAGTATCCACACTAAAACCAGAATTGTCTTTCTTGCCATGTCACTCACCTGTCTAAGAAACACTTTTGGCTTTCCTCTGCTCACTGAATAAAACATCAGGCTTGTTGGTAGGGGGCATGATTCTTACCCTTTGAGGTTGAAGCCCTGCCTGTTCCTTCCACATTGTTTCCCACACTCCCTGCTGGCCCCAGTCCTTCAACATGCTCCACACATTCCCAGGTCCATGCCTTTGCCCTGATTGCTCTCATTGGCTGCAGTACTGATTCCCATTCAGCTGCCTGACCCAAACTCCAAAGACTAACCAGAACACTTTCCCTTCCCTAAACAGCCCAGGCCCTCCTTTATGGGACTCCCATCATCCTTTGCATGTGGTCCTTTTACAGCTCTTGTCTCATTGGGTGGTAACTGATGTTGACCTCTCTGCTTGATCCCTTAGTTCCCCACTGGCCACTGAACTGGAAGACAAGGCATTGGGTCTTCTTCATTGGTGTGTCTAGGTATAATGGCTGAACTACAATAGAGCCCAGATTGATTGCCAAAATATTGAAATATTTTTATATTGTTTGACAATAGCTGTCTTGGCCTTTTCCCCAGGACCCTTAGACTTCCAATGGTCCAGTGAGTGAATAGTTAATACTGGGCATAGCAGAAGGCTCCAGATTGTCAAGCTAGTTGTTATATTTCTAATTTTACCATGAAAAGCCTTTCATAGGGAATGGGCCCCACTTCATCCTTTTCCACTACACAAACACCCCAGATACCTCACAGGTCTTGACTTCATGAAGAGTTGTGAGCAGTGGCTTTGGAGGCCATGCTCTCTGGAAATAACAAACGCCTTCCCTTCAAGATGACTGGGTCTGAGTACATGGGAAAGTGTGACCCTTCTTTGGGGCGGGGGCAGACATTAACAGCTTGAGATTTGAGGGCACAGGCTAGAAGGTGGGGAGGGTTTGATAGTTCCACTCAGTTATGGAATCCATACTGCATGCCTGGCATCAAGTGAGACACTGGGACTCCAGAGCTGTGCATCAGCGTGGACTTGCCTTTTGGAGTTCATAGCCTTGGTGGGGAGACAGATATGTAAGCAAATAATGGCATGAGGCCATGATAGAGGCGAAGGTTGTGATGAGACCTCGCGGGGCCCAGAGTTAGGGAGGGCTTCTTGGGGAATGGAGAAGGGCATCTGGAGCTGAGTTCTGAAGACTGCACGGAGGAGCCCTGCCCTTGCCCCAGGGTCACCCCTTCCTGGTCACTACCCTCCTGGAGCAACAATGCTCAGTCATTCCTCTGTCTCCACCATTGCTGGTCTTCTCCTGCCAAACAACAGTGTGACAACAACAATAACCAGCACTTAAATATTGCTTACCATGTTTTAAGTGCTTTATATATATAACAACCCATCTCCCTCTCTCTAGCTGCAATGAATATTCCTATTTTATAGATGGGGAAACTGAAGCAAAGAATACTTTTGTACCTTGTGCAAGGTTTTGGAGGTAAGATGTAGCAGAGCAGCCAGGCAGCCTAGCTCAAAGGTTTCTGTTAGAGCCTAGAGGTATGTTAGCTACCATAGCACTCTGCCTCCAGCCATCTATAAGTATCAGGGCTGGGGCCCTCACCTCTGTGTTGAAAACCTGGCGTAATACCTCAGGCATCTAGAAGGTCTTTTCTGGAGTGTGTCATGTGGTTGGTAGTCCCCACATCTCAGGCACCTTTTGACACAAACTCCTTGGGATCCCAGTTAGTACAAGTGTATGTTGGGGGTTGTGGTGAGGCCCTAGCCATGAGCAATCAAACCCCCCTGCCCCTGAAGCCAGTATAATCTCATAGCCTACGGGAGCTCCAGGAACCTGGGTCTGACAGAGGATCCCGGAAACTCTAAGAGTCACTATTCCCTAAACTGGCCTCATCCTTTCTTGTATTCATGTCCTCACAATGCTCCTTCCTTTTCCCTCAGAGGAGGCTGCATGATGAAGATGATATTTAAGTTGAATTGTAAAGGGTGAGGAGGAGTTTTTCATGCAGAGGAGAGGAGCAGAGACATTTCAGGTAGAAGGAGCTGCCCAAGCACAGGCATGGAAGTGTGAAACAGCATGATGTATGTGGAGAATGAGGAGAGGCAGGGTCAGTGATGAAGCTGGGAAGGTAAATATGGGTTATCGCTTTGGTCTTCATCACCGTGCAATGGAGAGTCACTGAAGAATGTGGAACAGTGAAGTTGCATGGGCATATTAGTGTTTTAAGCATACCATAGAGCATGGTTTCCTAGGGAGGGACTTGCAGTGGGACCCAGAAGGAGGCTGAAGCCATAGTCCTTGTATGATAAAGGCCTAAATTAAGGTGGTGAAAGAGAAAGGGGTAGCCAAGAAATGCTTCTGAGGACTTGGTACCTTTGATTGTGGAGTGAAGGGAAGGGGGAGTTGAGGTTGATGCTCAGGATCCTAGTTTGGGTGACTGGGGGATGGTGCCAGGAGGAGAGGTGCATTTGAGTAGAAGGTAGTGAGATCTTCTTTGAACTCTGACTTAGGTGGGCCCAGGTATAGATGTGCTCCAGATTGCCTCCTATACAGGTGAGCTCAGGAGTGGGCTTTGGTCTAGAGATAAAGATCCAAGAGTCCTCAGAGGAAGGAAGAACCTGAAGCCATGGGTGGGGGTAAAATTGCCTATGGAGAATGTGGCAATGACACCAGGAAGGAGAGCCAGAGACAGGACTGTGAGGGAGACCAGCAGTGCAGGGGCAGGCTGCACAGGTGCTATCTTCAAATTATAAGGTGTAATTCAGTCATTCGACAGACTGATCACCTCCTACCTGCCAGTCCTCTTCTGCATACTATCAATGCAGCAGGGAACAAGACAGAAAACCCCTGCCTGTGTAGGTACATTCTAGTGGAGAGAGGTGGACATAAACAAAAGTAAAATATGTAGCAAGACAGGTAGTGTGGTAAATGTTCTGGAGACTAATTAAACGAAGGGAATAGGGAGAGTCGAAGTGGGGGGCTGCAACTATAAATGTGGAGGGCCTCACTAAAAAGGTTATTTTTGAACAAACGTTTGAAGGAAATGAGTGAGGTGGATATCTGGGGGAAGACAGTTCTAGGAAGAAGAAACAGCAGTATAAATAAAGGCCCTGAGGCAGGATGTGCATGGCATGTGGGAGGAATAGCTGAGAGGCCATGTGGCTGTCACCAAAATGTGTAAGTATTATTATCATATAACTATTATGTAGTTTTTTGTATCTACCACTGCTCTGTACTGTAATGATTTTTAGAGAGGTGATCTTGGGCAAATCCCTTAGCCTCTCAGGACCTCAGTTTCCTTACCAGTAAAATGGGGATAATAATAGCATTACCAATAATAGTCGTTGGTAAAGTGCTTTGCACAGCACCTGGCACAGAGTATTTGCTGCTACCACTAGTTGATTGATGATTATTCTTATAAACATCTCTCCCTCTCTCTGGACTGTAAGCCCTTTGAGGACAAGGGCTGTGTGTAGTTCTTCCCTGCAGCCCAGGACCAGCCCAGGGCAAGGCTTCATAGTGTAGGCTCTATAAAGGAAGTTTTTGGAAAGAACAAGTGAAAAAGCAAAAGGTAGGGCATGGAAGGAGCCAGGTCCCTGGTGGCCCCCCACCCCAGTTCCACACGCCCCACAGGATGGGCCAGGATGTGGACGGCTGGGGCTTGAAGCAAGCCCACACTCAACTGGCACATGTGGAGCCTCCGGGCCTGACAATCTATTTGTTATTAGGGTAATAAATAAACAAGTTGCTTGTCTGCACGGGGACTGGCACGAGCGCCTTAGAAGATAAATGCTGCCTCTGAAATAGACAAATATTTACCATCCTCCAGAAGAAGTTGTCAGCCCTGCTAAAGGCCTCCAGGGCTTGGAACTAAAGTGAACACTGAGATTTTTTTACCCTAATGGAGATGTATAGTGTACTTCTTCATAACAAAGAATGTGAAACTGCCTGTCCTTGAGCACCTACTATGTGTTGGGCTTGCCATCATGCTCATCACAATCCTTTAGGGTAGGGACTGTGATCATTATGTTTCAGATGAGCAAACTGAGGCTTGAATGAGTGAAGTGACTTGCTAAAGGCTGCACAGCTGGTGGTGGAGGAGCTGAGTTTTAACCTGAGCCCTAGCCCAGGCTCTGAGTTGGAGTTTTCTGTAGCCAGATTGTGCAGATAGAGTGAATGGGGCACCTACATGCCACAATGTCAAGATTCAATCCTGGTTCTGTCAATTATTAGCTACCCGACCGTGGGTAAGTTATAGCTCTTAGCGCTTCTGTTTTCTCATCTGTAAAATGTACATACTAATAGCTTACCTTATCGGGTTGTTGGCTGGTTGAAGAAAATGTGTATAAAGTACTTAGACTGTGCCTAACACATAGCAAAATATTAGCAATTATTATTTGATTATTATAAACATTAGTATTATTATCATTATTCAGCTGTTTGTCAATCATTCATTTAGCAAAATTGATAAGTGTCTGAAGCACATGCTGTCAGGGGCCACACACATGCCCCCAGCACTTACTATTTCTGAGCACAAGGGGCAGGCCAGAAAAATGAGGGTGTTAACATACAGAGCAGCTCTCAGACAGTAAGTAATGGCAGCTGGTGGATAAATACCCCAGGTCCCTCACCCCTCAGGTGGCATATTCTGAGACAGAAGTTCTACATTGGCTCCTGCAATCATGTTCTACTTACTCATGGAGATAACTTGCTTAAAAATGCATCCTTAAGATATAAGCATAGTGATTTGGAGGAGCACCTGCACCCCAATGTTCATAGCAGCAGTGTCCACAATAGCCACAATATGGAAGGAATCTAGATGTCTATCGACAGATGAATAGATTAGAAGGTGTGTATTTATATACAATGGAATATTAGCCATCAAAAGAATGAAATCTTGCCATTTGCAAGGACATGGGTGAAACTAGAGGGTTTATGCTAAATGAAATAAATCAGTCAGAGAAAGACAAATACCATATGCATTCACTCATATGTGGAATTTTTTAAAAGATTTTATTTATTTATGATAGACATAGAGAGAGAGAGAGAGAGAGAGAGAGAGAGAGAGAGAGAGAGAGGCAGAGACACAGGCAGAGGGAAAAGCAGGCTCCACGCAGGAGCCCGACGTGGGACTTGATCCCGGGACTCCAGGATCGCACCCTGGGCCAAAGGCAGGCACCAAACCGCTAAGCCACCCAGGGATCCCCTCATATGTGGAATTTAAGAAACAAAACAGATAAACATCAGGGAAGGGAAGGAAAAATAGAATAAGATGAAAATTGAGAGGGAGGCAAATCATAAGAGACATTGAGCTCTAGAAAAAAAATGGAGGGTTGCTGGAGGAGAGGCAGGTAGGAGGAAGGGGTATTTGGTTGATGGGCATTAAGGAGGCACTTGATGTAATGAGCACTGGGTGTTATATGCAACTGATGAATCACTAAAATTTACCTCTGAAACTAATAAAAAAAATACACCCTTTATTGGTACCTTCTCTTCCCTATCTCACTTCCCAATATCCCTTCTAGTGTTTCCTGAAACCATTTTCCAAATATACTACTTGCACTTGAATCCTTGTTTTAGAATCTGCTTCTGGGGAAACCTGAATTGAGACAGTTTCTAATGTGTATCAAATCTTATGTTTGGGGCTGGTTAGGCAGATGATGTCGAATTGGGGGAATGGGAAGAGATTTTCTGTCAGAGGGAACAGCTTCTACAAAGGCACAGGGGTATGAACTGTTTGGTGAAGAGTGAGGAGAGGAGTATGGCTGGGGCAGAGGGCTTACCACCTTACAATTTGACTTTCACTTTGGCCAGGATATGGACAGGGTTAGATCCCTCAGATGGCCATAAAGAACACTGTGCCCAGACAATAGTCTCAATTCAATATTTGAGGACCTCTCTGCAAAGGGTGTGCTGTCATTTTTTATGTAAGTTTCCAACGGTATTTTATCAGCTTAAGATTGCTTCTAAATAGTTTAATTTCTTTAGAAAAACACACTAATTGTTGATGGACCCTATTAGGGAAGGTTCAACCTAGAGGCTATGAAGGTGGTTTTGGACATTCTTTGAACATTCTCTGGTGTAGGTAAGAGACGCAGTTCAGTCCTAGAAATGACCTCTGCTCCCCTCAAAGGGCAAAGTTAGAGTCTGACCTCATTTCCCTGAACCCCTGAACAAGGCTTTCTGTCTCTCATGTTCCTCTCCCAGGAAGCACCTCTTCTACACATACACCCCTACACTTCTCACGTCACTGCAGTTCTTTTTGGATGTGCCTCTCTGTTATCCAGTTCAGCGAGCAGCTCCTGAGTTTATACTTGAGCAGGCCTCTTTGCCCAGGGCCTGGGGACTGAAGGATGCCTCCGATGTGGGTCTGTGCCTTCACAGAACCTCTCACTCTGGAAGAGGAGGAATTAGACATATAAACTGGCAGTAAGAAAGATGTCACAATAGAATGGCAGAGAAAAGGATTAATCCAAACTAGGGAACAGAACATGGAAAGCATCTTAGAGCCAGTGAAGTCTAAGCAGGGTTTTGAAGGATGTAGAAGAGTTTGGTACTGCTCTCCCATGATTAGGTGTGTGCCTTCCTAAGAGGTTGAGCATCAGACTCTGCCAAACTTTCAGCTTTTTCTCCTAACTCAGATCCCTCCAAAGCTAGATACATTTAGGCTCTACCCTCATCCTCAGTCACAGCTTGAGGACGGAGCAGGAAGTAGCTGAGAGCCTGGGACCAACGCTGCACCCCCATTCCCACTTGGTTTTTGAATTCCTGAGCTGGAGCTCCCCTCCCAACCATGTGAACCCTGGAACTACTTTAGTTTCCCCCAGTGAGACCTTTGTATCTCATTGTCTGATTTATTTTATCCTCACAATATTGGATGGGCCCCAGAGGTGGAGCAAAAGTCTCAGGATCACATTGCTAGGCAATGTTTGACCTGGAACTGGCTGAGCACATGGTGCCATTGTAATAAATCAGTTTGTTAAAGCCTGAGACATACTGGAACATTCTGACAGAACATTCCAAAGTTGTGTAATTTCCCCCAAATCAACCAGGCTCCAATTTCATCTTATTTCTACTAACAAACTCGTAATTTGTGATAATTTAGAACTTGTGAGTGGCCTGAAATTCATCTTTACCTTTGCCCTGAAAAGTCTTAGTAGAGGTACATATTTTTGAAGAAAAATTTGCCATGTGGATGTTTAATTGGCACTAAATGTGCCAACGTGATGTGCCCATGGCAAAGACTTATATTCATTCATAGGAGTTAGCTATTCTAAACCTGGCTTTGATAAGTAGAATATGCCACTTGTAGAGATGTGGTGAAGAATGTATTCCCTAGCTTTAATCCTATAATTCACACTTGTCTTTGTCAGAGACTTTAAGTCCCTGCCCTACAGCCAGTCATGCTAATTCTGATTATTTATTTTTTCATTTTCAGGACAGTCCCCTGCCCCTGCCAACTGCTGTGCCATTACTTGTGTTGAAGATGAAGGCAAAGTGGTAAAGGCAAAGGGTCCTGGAGTTCAATCATAGATCCCACACTGACTCTGTGTGTACTTGGATAAATTCTTTCACTTCTTGAATGACATTCAAGTCTCTATTTACTCTGGCCCAACTTCGTTTTACAGCTTCAGCTCCCACTGATATTCCATATATTCCTTAAACCCCCAGTCAAACATGCTTACTTCCCATTCCAAGAACATGCTCCGCCCTCTCCTGCTTCCTCTGTTACTAGAAATGTTCTTTACTTGCCCTTAAAAACCCCCACATCTTTCAAGAGTCAGATGAGAGGCTATTATCTCCATAAGACTTTCTTCCCAGTTGACTGTGAGCCTCCTCTATCATCTCTTTGGGAGCTTTTAATCACATTCTACCTGGCGTTACAATTTTTATAGACATGTCTTTTTCCTATTACTAGATTATAAGCTCCATGAAGGCAAAGCTGATGTCTTGTCTGTCCTCACAAATCCACACTGTAGACTCGGGGTATACAGATATAAGTGGAGAAGCTGGAATTCATAGCTGGGGCTTCTGATGGCAAAGCCCTTGTTTCTGTATCTTTATGGAATGGATGAAAGAACTTCAATTTCCTTGGCTTTCAAGTTCAGATATTATTTTGTGCTTTGTGTTACCTTTAAAGATGAATAATAAACTGAAGTTCTGTCATTCTCAGGAGATTATGGGATGGCTCTGATTTTCTTGGATGAACAGGCTAGAAATTCAGCAGGAGCTCAGTTGCAGATCTATGTCAGGGATTTCACCAAGGAGCTCAAGTCTGGATTTGGGGACCATCCAGACCTGAGACTAACCATCCCTTATTCCTGTGCTCTTGAGCTATGTGGGGATCTGAGCTGGTTCCCAAGTCAGCCTTCTTATACCTCAATACTCACTCTTCCAATATTTTCACCATTCAGTGTTTATTCAAGAAACATTGGTTTATTCAAGATAATGAATAATAAGTAGAAATGTATCATGTACTGAACTAGATTCTGAAAACACAAAGATTAACCAGACACTATCTTTACCCTTGAGGGGGAGAGGCAGACATGTGAACAGACAATGACAACTTATGTTACCATATCTTTTGATAGAGGAAAGCCCAGGGGTCATGGTGGCCTAGAACAGAGGGCCCAGGGGATCTGAGAGATCACACTTTCTGCCCCTTGCTTTTTCTGGACTGTGGAGTACATTGACTCAATGTGAGATGTTAGATCACGTTTATTCTCTGGTCTTCGTTTTCATTCTGTACACAGCAAAGCATCTGGGCTCAATGGTCCCCCAGATCTTATCCCATAATACTTACCTCTTGATGACTCTGTACTCATGCTGCTGGGCACCATGCCAGTCATCATCATGCCCTCCATGCTTCTCAAGAGGGTAGAGGCCTCCTCAGAACCCCAGACTGCGTCAAGCAGACACTCTGGCATTGAGGGGTTGACTCAGGGACTTACAGAGAAATCCCAGGCCATCTGTTGGTGTTTAGGTCAGGGCTGGAATGGTCAGATCTGCTCTGGGCACATTGCCTGCCCTCCTGCTATTTCATGAGGGGGAGGCTGCTCCCCATAAATATCATATCAGGACCTGGGAGTGCCATGTTGAACAAAAATAGATGCAATTCCTAACCTCATGGAGTTTACAGTCTAGTTGGGGAGTGAACATTAATAAAAAAGTCAACAAATGAATGTATAATTACATAGTAAGATAAGTGCTTGAAAGCAAGACACATGGTCCTAGGAGAGCAGGTATAGTAAGAACTGGGAGATGTTAATGGGTTTAGCAGCATGCGGTCATTATTGAGAGATGTTTTGTCAGAGTTATGGGTGAGGAAGCCACACAGGAGTGGGCTGAGGAGCAAACTGGAAGTAAGGGAGTGGAGATGGTCAGTGTAGGTAACTCTCAGTCAGTGAGCACTGAATGAGCTAGAAGGAAGCTCAGAGGTCTTTCATGGATGGTATTTTAAGAAAGATTACAAATAAATTCACAGACACCATCTTTGTAGTCCTTAGAACAATCTCCTGATATGGGAAGGTCAAATTCCCATTGGACAGATGAGAAAAATGGAGATCCAGAAAGCTTTTGTGCCTCGAGCTGAGTATTCACAGCATAGATAGAACTGGAACTTAACTCCCTAGAATCCTTGTCCTCCTTCTGCTCTGCAAACACTGTCTGTTTAGAAGTTATCTGAATGAATGCGTATTATTTTCACCACACTCGAGGTTTCTTTATTACTTCTTTTTTCTCTCCTCGGTGCTTAAGGATTCAGGACCATGGCCAGCATCCAAACAGCCTACAGACCCTGAAATAAGCTTAAGAGTCTTAGCCAAAGAGATCAGCCAAAGAGATCAACTTTGTAAGTTGATTTTGTCAATAAACATCAGCCAAAACATCTACTAAGTATCAGGTGCTGTGAGAGGTGACAGAGACGCAGAACTGGAAAACTGCCCTTAGGGAACCTACCATCTGGGATGGAGAAGACATGGACACAGATAATCACAATAGAGTGTGAGATGTGTGCAGAGGTTGTGGGTCAAAGAAGGCTTTCTGGAGGAGACCCAGCATGAACTGAATCTTGGAGAGAGCAGAAAGGTCCCTCTGGTGCAATGTGAGAATAAAGGAAGGAATGAGAGAGAGGGGTAGGGGCTGACTCAGGAGACTGAGTAAGAAGAAAGAGACTCCCCAAGCTCTTCTAAAAGGCATAGCCAGGTTTTCATCTCACTTGCAAGAGTAGATGGAAATACTCTGAGTTTTGCATGTTTCCTTTTGGCACTGAAAGGTTTATCGCCTCACCAGCTGAGGCTGACACCGTGATAACTGTGTTGCTGGTGCACAGGGGGGAATTGAAATTTGGGGGTAGAGAAAAGAAGGAGAATTTGATTTGCTGAATAGTCCCTATGCATCAGCACCATGCTAGGTGCTTTTTTACATATTCTCCTTTAATTCTCCTAATAACTTGCAAGGTAATGAGGTCCTCAGGCTTCATAAAGAGAAATTTTATGAAAGAGGATCAGAGATGCCAATTAACTGTGCCCCCATGGTGACACACCAAATAAAATGGAGAACTAGGATTTGAATTCAGATCTGCACAGCCCCTAACTCCTCACATTCCCTCCTCCTGCACGTGCTATTTTGGTGGAGACCCAGCAGACAGAGTAGCAGAATAATGGCTCCTGGGTACCCACTCCTGCAGCCTCCTGTTCACACACAAAGAAGTAATCACATCAAGTGTTGTTTTCTCAGCTCCTAAATCCAGGAGCTTTGGAAGGCCACAAATGGACCCAGGATCTGTGACGTGGCCCCTCCTGGGCTGGGTGGGTTTTGCTTGTTCCTTACCATTCCACTGTACCCTGTCTTGCAGAAAAGAGTGCTTCTGTGTCCAGGAATGAATGAGAAATTGAAGGGTTTCATATTGGGGCCAATTACCTGCCTTGACACCCCTGAGGTGCCCTTGGCCCCCAAGTTTTGGAAGCTGCACCATTCTCTCTGGGCCTTTTGCCGCGGCTGTGATGGTGTCTGCCGCAGAGCCTGGGGAAGCTTTATGGAGATGGTCACACTCCAGTGCCCAGCCTACTTGTTGGAACTTTCCAGAAATATTGCACTGCAGACATTTTCCACGCCGCTATGCTAATGGAATCAGGAAAAATCAATTGTCCTTAAGGAACAGGGGAATGAGACGTGCTGTAAATGCCACGGGATGAGTGATTGGTTGATTGCTTGCTGGCGATCGGAGCGCGTCTCATCCCTACATTATTCTGATGAATTTTTATGGCGTGCCTCCTCTCTTGCTTGCTCCCTCCCCCCCACCCCACCCCCCTAGCTGGGGAAGAAGGTTTATGGCTTGCAGCTTCTCAGTTGATTGAATGCAGCTGGCATTGTTGCAGCAGAGGACAAATAGGTACATTTGCTTTACAGGCTGAGAAAAGTGGGTTTGGAGAAATTGCACTGCCACGTCCCTCTGCAACAAAGGCGCCCTTAAAAATGCAGATATTTTTTATGAAATGACTTTACTCTCCTTCTTGGCTGTCCGTAATCTTCCTATCAGAGGAAAGGGCAAAAAAAAAAAAAAAAAAAAAAAAGGTTGGGGGGAAAGAAATATATGGCTTGCAATTCTGCGGAAATCCGATTTTTTATTCTTATCACAAAGGAAGCTAACGAAGGCATTTCATTAGTATTCATTCTAGGCCGATGTGATTTTCTCCTCTTTGCTAACACAAAAATAAATAAATAAACAGTCGAGCCATGTCTGGGAAACTGCCGACAAGGCGGCCTGGAGCAGAGGTCAGCATTTTCTGGAATGAGTGTATGCCGCATTCAGCAAGGTGGCCAAGAAAATAGATCCCGCTCAAATAAGGATCATCTGCGGCAGAGAAGAGACAAGTTTTAGGTGGAGACAGGTCTCCTGGGTTTCAAAGCTGGTGTCCAGCTTGGCTGTGGTAGTTTATGGACTGGGGAAAGCAAATAGGCTGTGACTGTTGTTTTCCATGGGGAGTTTGCTGCTATCCTGGCTGCTGGTCCTGAGGCAGGGCATGTTTCACATCTGGTCAGGGCACTAGGGAGCTCCTCTTATTGTTTGTTCTTTCCTGTGTCTTTCTTAAGGACAGCTCAACCATGTTGAGGGTTGGTAAATCCTATTGTGCAGATCTGGGAGCTCTGGGCTGGGAAGTAGAGATTTTGGGACACAGCTGTTGTCTTCATCCATCCAAAGGGGCATTGTGGGCAGAGGAGCAGGCTTCTAGCACCAGGTGCCAGAGGGCTAAACTAGGGCCTGTGGGTGGAAGTGACAGTAGGCAGAGGAATCTACAAGATATGAATCAAATTTCAGATCAAGCATTTTCTGGATATGTCTGTCCATAGGCAGGTTATTAATTCCTCTGAGCCCCAGCATCCACATTTGTATAATCAAGTAAGTTAGAATAAAATCCAATCCTTTTATTATTTTCAAATTATTATCAGATACAGGAACGTGAAGTGCTGGGAAGTGGGTATTAGTGGCCACTTTGTAGAGAGGTTCCCCTTCTGAGATTCGGAGAGGTGGTAAATTGCTGAGAAGCATGCTCCTGGCCTTTGAGGCCAAAGCTCTGACCCTAACCCAGCGCCCAGCCCTCTAGTTGAGCTGCTTCTCAGTCTACTGGGAGAAGGGGTTCAGAAGCAGAAGCAGAAAGCTCTTTGTTCTTAGATAAAAATTCTTACCCAGTTTGCCTCAACTACCAAGTCATTTGACAATTTCCATCTCTGTCCCTTTTACCATCTGTGCTCCATTCCGATAGCTTAGCCATTCCTGACCTGCCTCAATGTGCTGCATCCTTCAGTAGTCACTGGCCCTGGCCTGTGCTCTTGCCCCTTCATGGAACTTTCTCCCCTGTCTTTTCCATTTGGCCAAGTCTCACTCATCCTTCAACTCAGGTGCCACCACTTCTAGAAAACCTTCCTGGAGGCCCACATAGGTCTTTGGTCTCTCTGTGCTCTCATGGGATTATGGTGCACTGTTTGTGGAACTGTGACCGTAATGGTAATAAAAAAGCAGCAAAAAAACAGAGAGTTAGGCTGACTTGGATTCAGATCTTATCACTGATACTTAATCATGGGTGAGTTACCTGAACTCCATGAGCCCACTTTCCTCATTGGTCAGTGAGCACAGTGTTACCTACCTCCAAAGGCAGTTTGGAGGAGTCAACGAGTACTATTTGTAAAGTACTTTTCTCAGTGCCTGACATGTAGGTGACTGTAAGCAATTCAAAATGAATGAATGAATGAATGAATGAATGAATGATGTTTCTTTCAGATTGTTTAGAAATCTTGATAAAGAGGATTGAGGAAGGATGCCTGGGTGGCTCAGCGGTTGGGCGTCTGCCTTTGGCTCAGGGTGTGATCCCAGGGTCCCAGGATCGAGTCCTGCATCAGGCTCCCTGCATGGAGCCTACTTCTCTCTCTGTGTCTCTGCCTCTCTCTCTCTGTGTCTCTCATGAATTAATAAATAAAATCTTAAAAAAAAAGAGGATTGAGGATATATTTTCTTCAGTTCCTCATGTGTGTCCATATTTCCCAGAAAACTGATTAACCACACAATGGGCCAGGCAACTAGTGGCAGACCAGGGCAGAGCTCTGAGGCCCTAGACTAGGCTCTTTTGCAAGCCTCCCTCACAGTCAGGAGTTGGCTGGGTCAAGGGCTCAGTCTAGTCTTCTTCACCTGTCTCCCTGCTGTGCCTGCTACAGGCCAGGCCCCACTGTGGGTGGCCCATGAAGTGCCCTGACAGGAGGCTCATGGGGCTCAGGTGGGGCTCAGCCCTGCCTGCCTGTGACCCCAAGGCCATCAGCTTTCTCATCCATCTTGGGGTGATAGTACTGCCAGCCTGACTGTGCTGGGCTCCTCTGCAGAGGGGGAGAAGGAGGGAGAGGGCGGGGTGGGGAGGGGGCCGCGTGCCTCATTAGCTCTCAGGTGTGTGTCTAGGAGTTGAAGTGATGGCTGTTGCTGCTGTTGTGGTTGTTGTGGTTGTCACTTTCTCTCAAAAAAGTCCCCACAGTCAGGGTCCTGGAGCCATCTCCTCTAAGAGACTGAAAGCCACTCTCTGGGCCTGGCGTTTCCTGTGGGTAATTTGAAACTGGGGCTCAGAGAACTGAACTCCGGTTAATGGTTTTCAATAAAGAATTAAGTGCTGCTCGTCAGGCTGGCGCTACGGCCCTTCCCGGAAGGGGGAGAGGGCTGGGAGGGGGGCAGTTGCTCGCGGTTAGGGATGCGTTTGCATTTTCCGGTCAGTTAGGCAGCCTGATGGAAAGGGATCCAATGGGCCCCAGCAGCCAGAGGGCGGAGCGGCAGGGGGAGGCAGAGAGGCCCGGGCCTGTACTTGCAGCTGCGGGCTGCAGGGGTGGCCACTGCCCGGAGCTCCAGGAGGTGTTCCCACAGAGAGCGCTTTTGTCGGGACCTGGCTAGCGTCCCCTCCCCGGGGCAGCCCCAGAGGAAGGAACCCCAAAGCCTTTTCTGCTAGGGCCGCCTCCCAGATCAGACGTCACCTATATACCAACCACAGCTTTCACGGTGCTTTCTGCACAAAATCACTCCTTAAATTTCATCTACAACCCAAAGGGGCTGCTGTTATTTTCATCCCTCTTGCTTTGCAGATAAAGACACTGAAGTACAGAGAGGTTAAGTGACTTGCCCAAGGTCACACAGCTCAGCGGCAGATCCGGGCTTCAAAGCCACGTGGTCTGCTGTGAAAGGCGAGCTGTATGACCACTATGCTGTATAACCTGCTGCCCTCTACTAGGATGCCGAAATCATTTTATCTCCAGCTCATGAGGTTAATAGAGGAGGGTCCCAGGAAGGACTGAGGGTCAGGGAGGTGTTGGGTTTGGGAAAGCGGATGAGAGAGAGAGAAAGAGAGAGAGAGAGATAAGGAAGGCATCCAGACATGGGGAGGGAAGTAGAGAGACCCCAGGAGAAAGTTATTTACGGTATCAGAAGCCTTCCAAGTGCTCACACCCTCTGACCTGGTATCTCTGTTTCTGGGAGTCTGCTGCGAGAAGACCATTCTAAATAAAAGAAAAGATTAATTATAGTATCAAATGATTCGAAGCAATTTACATACCTAACCATGGGAAATGGTTAAATAAAATCTGGTGTTTACACCTGATTTGACAGTCTGCAGAAAAATAGTGCTTCTGAAGGCGACATAGTAACCTGGAAAAATTCTTATGTTACAGTGTTAAATAAGGAAAGGAGTAAGACAAAACTTTATGAATAATAAAATCTCAAATGTGTACCAAATATACAGAGCTACGTGAAATACTAGCTGCTATGTTAGGATAATAAAATCGTAAGCGTTTTTCTTCTGTTTTTCCAATTTTCTATAATGCTATTTAATGCTTTAATTATCCATAAGTTGATGTACTCTAGATATTTGATGGCTTAAGAAAAGTTACACACTCTCTCTCTGCCTCAGTTTCCTAATTGGTAAAATGGTGATAAAACTCCCTTATTTTCAGGATTGCTATATTTAACGAGATAATGGATATAATGTTCCTTGCACGGTGCATGTGTGTCCTAGAAATAAGTGATGTCACTTTCTTCTATTTCCCACGGGCTGTCTTCTGACTTGCTGAGGTTTGCACAGTGAGGATTGGACAGCCAAGCCCAAACCTGTATTGTACAGATGGAGGCTCCCAGAGTCAGGTGCTGACCTGTTGCTCCTCCCTCACCTGACACCAGACAAAAGGATGGAGGCGAGAGAGGGTCAGCTGGACCCCAAGCCCCAAGGCCGCCCCTGAAATGTACTGCCCCCGCCGCCCCTGCCCCCCTGAGCAGCACATCCCCCCTAGCCAGCCTCCTGGCTAGCATCTTCCAGCACTTCGGGCAAGGCCTAGAGGCATGGGCCACGTTGGTGCTGCCTGTGGGGGCCCGCGGCTCACCAGTTCCTTCACCATTTGTTCACTTATTACTCATTCATTTCCCTAGTCGTTGAGTCGTGTAGAGAGTCAGCTATAGCACATCCTTACTGAGTGTTGATTTCGTGTTTACTGGGGGTGGGTGTGGGTGTGTGGGGGTGTGTGAACCAGGGGCGCTCACTTACCTCAGCTTATTGAACACTCACATATGCCCAGCAGCAGGGCCTCACCTAGCAGAGCCTGGCAATTTAGAAGAGTAAGATATGGGGCATGTGGGTGGCTCAGTTGGTTGAGTGTCTGACTCTTGCTCTCAGCTCAGGTCTTGATCTCGGGGGTCGTGAATTCAAGCCCTATGTAAAGTCTGATTTAAAAAAAATAAATAAAAGAGCAAGATGCAAATGAATCTTTCTTCCATAGTCAGTCAGTTTCCTGGCCCTGCCAATTGTGCCTTGGCACTGCCTCTTGGAGCTGATGCTTCTGCCCCAGCCCTCGGCCTCAGCCACCCGAACCTGACCCGGGAGAGCCCCAGCCCTTCAGCCTGGCCAAACCAGGTGCTGGTGGTCTGACTGGGCAGCTCACCATACAGCCATTGCCTGCTTCTTCCGGCTTCTCCTTGCTCCTCAAAGCCCCTTTATGACTTTATGCTTCACACACTACTCCTGCTTCCTACAGGTGCTGTACACTGTACACCTGACACCTGACACCTGAACCAACCAGAAGAGCCTATAGAGTTTACCAGGCAAAGATGGAGGGGTGGGCAGGTGGAGAATATGCCCATCCCCACATGGCGAGGGCTTACCCGCCCTCTAAAACCTAGCTCAAATCCTCCCTCCCCTTTGGCTCCCCTACAAGATTTACTGTTCCCCTCTGTGCCCACCTCCCACTACACTGTGATAATTTCCCAGTCTCTTCCCCTCTGGCTCCCTTTCCCCCAGGACTGTGCATCCCTCAAGGGCAGGAACCATGTCTTTTTATTTCTATGCCCCTGGAGCTTAACTCAGAGTCTGGCACAGACAGAAGGCCCAGTGAGTGTTTGTTGACTGAATTATGGATGACAGTGTGATCTCAGGGCCTCCACTAGGGAGGAACAACAGGGCCTCTTGACCTCTTGGGAATGGGAAGTGTTTGCAGCTGAATTCTCCTGGCAGACACTTTTCAGCATCACCAGCTGCTCACTCCCCAGAGGCCCTGTCTCTGCTCTGCTCCCTGATGGGTATAAGAACATTTGGCCATAAACCTACTTAGCTGTGGGATTGCAGCCACCGCCTCATAGTGAGCTCACTTGGACAACGCCTTGACCTGTGCAGCTGGGCATGCAGGGAGCCTCATGCTCCGACCCTGCTGCATCTCAGCCCCATGCCATGCTTCTCTGTATAGGCTCCAGGCTATAACCAGACTGAAAAGTTTCATGAATACGCCTTGTGACTTCCGGTTTCTTCTGCTTGAAATATTCTCCACCTGCCCACCCCTCCATCTTTGCCTGGTAAACTCTACAGGCTCTTCTGGTTGGTTCAGGTGTCAGCTCTCCTCTGGGCCAGGGGCCTGCCCTATGCACATCCCAGGCTCTGTGGCACCTGCACAAAGCATTATCCGTTTAGTTTCTCAAGAAGCCTGTGGGCTCCCTAAGGATACTTGGATCATGATAGGAGCTTACAAGCACGTGTTGGCTGGCTGGCTGCTAGGATGGCTAGATGGGTGCATGGTACTAGGACCCTTCTCTGCTGCTCAGAGTCTAACTACAGTGTGCATGTGGTATAAGGGTTAGGGTTACAGTCTATAAGAAGGGCATTCCCAACCTTCAGGCTTACAGGGTAAATAAAATACACTGTCAGGGAAAGGGAGCTGAGAGCTGAGAGCACTGCCAGTACAGCCATGGGTTGGAGAGAGACCTGGACTTCAGGACCAACCCTGCTTCCCAGGGGCTCTGAGCTTTCTCCTCAACAGTCCAAACTTGTTTCCTGATCTCTAAAATGGGAACCACAACCCTTGCTCAGTATACTTTACAAAGTCATTGTGAGGACCAAGTGTGACAATTCTCTGAAATTACTGCTCAAACTGTGGAGTGCCGGGCCTGTTTTTTCACTCTCTGAGGGGCAGAGCTGGCCCTGTGTTGTGGCAATGGCCACTAGAGGGAGTAGCAGAGCAGGACAGGCCCTCCTTGTCAGAGCCCTGTGGCTGGCCCTGAAAGAGGGAACACAGGATCCGAGACACGTCACCATGAGGTCCCAGGCTCCCCTCACTTCAGGTTTATCTCCAAATTCAAATGACATCCGGGCTATCACTGAAGTGTTAGAAAAGAAATAAATAGAAAAGCCCGGTGATGGCACAAGGGACAGCCCTAACTCGCTGTGTTATTACTGGGGGTGGCGATGAGTGTGTGTGTGGGGAAGTACAGGACCTGGGGTTCTTTGAGCATGGTTTTCTCAGTTTAGCTCAGAAGCCTTGATTCTAGGCCTCTGAGGCCATAATCTGGCTGGTACAAGGCCCATCTACTCAGCTCTGTAATGCCACCTTAGTGGGATGGGGCTAAGGTCTGCAGGACCTCCCTCCATGGATGCCTCAAAACTGCAGGCCTGGCTTCACAGTTGATTAGCTCCCTCTTTGCTGGGGCGAGTGGGACCAGACAAGGAGGCCAGCTGGAGGAGAGCTCTGTAACCCAATTTGCTGTGTAGAGAAGCCAGTCTGTCTGGCAAGAGCTAATTGGAAAGCTGCTTCCTCTAAGCCTGGACCCAGGAGGGCGCTAGGCCTAGCTGGGTGGGGTGGGGGGAGCTCAGCTAGGCCCACATCACTTAGTGCTTTGTGGGAGCCGCTCCCAGCAGGAGAGCACTTAGCCCTGGTAATTGGCCAGGCAGGCTCATCATTAATTCATGCCAAATTGTATTTCTTCTTTTGAGGGAGAGAGAGAGACAGAGAAGAGTGGGGGTAGATGGGAATAAATGAGTTTCTGAAGGGAGGAGTCTGTTTTAGGGCTGGGTAAAAGCAGCTTCGACTTGGGATGGAGGAGGCTGGTGATTCATTTGCTACCTTGCTGTTGACCTGAGCAAGTCACTTTCCCAGAGGAGGTCTCAGTTTCCTAATCTGTGGTAGGAGACAATAACTGTGATCTATCTTCTTCAAAGATGGCTTTGAGAATTGAATCCAGATCGGAGAGATGAGTGCTCTTCAGATGGTCATTTCAACAGGCCCAGAGAGGCAGGGAGCCACTTACATTTTACGTAATTATTGCTGTGGAGTGGGGTAGGTTTACCCCCTCCTCTTTTGGATGGACAGTATTTTTTCATGATTCCATCTTAACTCTTTTGCTGGCTTATTAACTCTTTGGTAATTTTAGTGGTTGCCTTAGGATTTACAGTATGCATCTTTAATATTGCATTACCTTCAAGTGAGATTAAAGCACTTCAAATAGAGTATAAGACTTTTTAAAAAAGTATATACTTCCATTTCTCCTTTCCTGACATTTATGCTAACTTTGCCATGCATTTTACTTATAAATTCCTCAATATGTTGTTATTATTTTTGTTTAAACAAAGATTTTTAAAAATGTTTTTTTATTGTGGTAAAATATACATAACACAAAATTAGCCATCTTAACCATTTTTAAGTGTACAGCTCGGTGGTATTAAACACATTCATAATGCTGTGCAACCATCCCCATCCTTCTCCATAACTCATTTCATCTTGTAAAACTGAAACTCTGTACCCACTGAAGTCAATTGTTTTTTAAAGATCTTTAAACAATAATTTAAAAAATCTTGAACATTTACCCATGCAGTTGCCATTTCTGGTATTTTTTATTCCATTGTGAGGATTTCTATTCCTATCTGGTTTCATTTTCCTTCTGACTGAAGCCCTTCCTGTAACATTTCTTATAGGGCTGTTTTGCTGGTGATGAATTCTTTCAGCTTCTTTGTGTCTGAGAAAAATTTCTTTTGCTTTCTCCTTTGAAAGACATTTTCGACTCTGTATAGACTTCTGGGTTGACAGTTTGCTTTCTATATTTTAAAGATGCTTCTCCATCTTTATGTCTTTGGCTTAAATTGTTTCTGATGAGAAATCTATTTTTACTTTATCTTTGTTCCTCTGTGCATAACTTTTTTTCTATGATTTCTTTTAAGATTTTCTTTTATTACTAATTTTGAGAAATCTGGTTATGGTGTGTCTTGGTGTAGTTTCCTTCATCTTTCTTGTGTTTGGGGTTCATTGAGTTTACAGTTTTCATCAAATTTGAAAAAAGTTTCAGGCATTATTTCTTCAAATAATTTTTTCTGTCCTCCTTCATGGACTTCATGGACTCTTAATTATCACATATATCAGGCTGAATGAAGTTGTCCCATAGATCATTGATGATCTTTTAATTTTTAAATTCCTTTTTGTTTCCTGTGTTTCATTTTAACTAGTTTCTATTCTAGTTTTCAGGTTCACCGTGTATTTTTTTTGCAGAGTCTAATCTGCCTTTAATCCAACCCAACATATTTTCATCTCAGTTTTCACCTTTAGAAGTTTAAAATTTTATCCTTTTTTGGTATCTTCTATGACTTTATTTAATCTTTTTGAACCTAAGGAATATAATCATAGTATCTATGTAATGTCTTTGTTTCTGAAGCCTAGCATCTTTCTCAATGCAGCAAGCTGGAGAAATTGTCAGGTCCACCTTGCTTGTGTCTTGTTCTCAGGGGTCTTTGTCTTTTGTTGCTGACATAAACTGTCTTGAAAACAACCATTATTTCATATCTTTTGTCTGTTTTTTTTTTGGCTGTTTCAGGCAACGAGATAAGTCCTTTCTCTACTACTCCATCTTGCCTACAAGTAGAAGTTCTCAGAGAGGCAGGAAAGGAGGACCTTTTAAAGAAAATGTGGGTCTAGCTCCAGGCCTTGGTAGTATGGGATTTGCAGGGCAGGCTATAGCAGAGTTAGTAGACAGAATGGAGGACAGTAATGAAGAGGCCAAGATTCCTGGAATCTGTCCCTGACTCTTCTACCCCTCATAATCTTTAAAACAAAATCCAAAATTCCTGTCATACACTTGCACCCCGATGTTTCTAGCAGCAATGTCCACAATAGCCAAACTGTGGAAGGAGCCTCGGTGTCCATCGAAAGATGAATGGATAAAGAAGATGTGGTTTATGTATACAATGGAATATTACTCAGCCATTAGAAATGACAAATACCCACCATTCGCTTCAACGTGGATGGAACTGGAGGGTATTATGCTGAGTGAAATAAGTCAATTGGAGAAGGACAAACATTATATGTTCTCATTCATTTGAGGAATATAAATAATAGTGAAAGGGAATATAAGGGAAGGGAGAAGAAATGTGTGGGAAATATCAGAAAGGGAGACAGAACATAAAGACTCCTAACTCTGGGAAACGAACTAGGGGTGGTGGAAGGGGAGGAGGGCGGGGGGTGGGGGTGAATGGGTGACGGGCACTGAGGGGGGCACTTGACGGGATGAGCACTGGGTGTTATTCTGTATGTTGGCAAATTGAACACCAATAACAAATAAATTTATTATTAAAAAAACAAAACAAAACAAAATTCCTGTCATATTTTTCCAGATCCTTCCTAATACAGGCACCTCCAGAGGGGCTACTTAAAAGAGAAAGGAGCCCAGGAAAGAAGAGGGTTAATAAGTGATAATTTAAAATTGTGTAGAATTCCACTTAATCTGGGGGAAGAGGGACTGATTTATTAAAGATCTCAGCAAGTGAGATCGAGTATTGGTACAAGTATTTTGTGTGTATCATTTAATTTAATGGTTTACTTGATTTGGAGCCAC
Source organism: Vulpes vulpes (assembly GCF_048418805.1). Taxonomy (NCBI): domain Eukaryota; kingdom Metazoa; phylum Chordata; class Mammalia; order Carnivora; family Canidae; genus Vulpes; species Vulpes vulpes. The sequence goes on from NC_132789.1 coordinate 48,700,698, forward strand.
AGACTGAACTCTGATCCTAGACACAAACTTGAGCCCTGTTCGATTGAGATGTCTCTGTGAAGACACTGAACCTAACTATGATTTCAGGTTGAGCTCTGATGCCAGGATATATTGGGTCACATGAATACGAATAGAACTCATGCAAGATCCTATTCCCATCATAGTAAACTCCTTAAAAGATTTTGTGACTGGCAAGTTGGGGTCCCTTCCCTTCTCTTGGCCTCAGTTCTCCTTTTTAAAAACTGAGGGTCTCAATACCAAAGGCTATATATTCTTCTTGATATTTAGTTGTGAGGTGAACAATGGCACATCATTTTCCCAAACCCTCATAACCAGCTCTGGTCTCTGTCCGGGTTGACTCTGACATTTCAGTTCTCTCAGTGCCCAGAGGAAGTCATTTTGCCAAAGCCCTTACATAAAAATACAATCATAATGCTCTCTGAATGTTTTATATATATGTATATGTATATATATATATAATATGTTATATTACGAACAACTGTGATTCATTTAACCATTCAACAATTATTTATTGCCCACTTACTGTGTGCCAGGCACTTCTTTAGTTGCTAGGAATAAATCAGTGGACAGACAATAATCCTTGCTCTTTTGGGCCTTGTGGTGGAAGACAGACAATAAATAGTAAATACAAAATGCAAGTAAGCCACATAGCATGTTATTATGTAATAAGAGATATTGCTTATGAAAGTCATCACCACAGTGCCTGATACATAGCAGGTATCCAAGAATCCTTTCTGAAAAGCTAATGTGGCTTCTTCACTTTGGGAAGCCAATGGGAGCCAAGTATTGAAGGATGATGAGGAACTCACCAGGTATGTGAAAGGGGAGTATCTGGCATAGGGAAAAACAAAGTTAAAAGTTGGAGATGGGGGGCTTGGGAAGTACCTGAGTACCAGTCTTAACAAACCTCCGTGGTGCCCATAGGGAGAATGTGTCAGGCTTTTAGGGCTGGTGGATGCAAGTCATGTCAGTACCACGGAGAGCTCCGGGGGGGTGTCAACCTCTGGAGAGCCCTCCTGAAGCAAAGGGGGGCCCTGGCGGTGGTCCGCTGATTTGCCTGAGCAGTTCAACCCCAAGACAAAGTGACTGTCCTAAAATCAGGCCATACTGCCATCTGAGTCTGAGTCTCAGTCTTAGAATTGGAAGCTAACGCATCCCTGCCTTACATCTTCTTCTATTGAAGAAGTAGCTGGTGGAATCTTGTAGCAATAATCTCCTTGGAATTGTTATCCGAGGACGTAGGTTTGAATCACAGTTATACCATGAACCATCTGCATGGCTTTAGACAGGTTAGTTTTCCATCTGTAAAATAAGATGATGATCCTTACGGTGGTGCTGCGAGAACTACGGAGGACGGAGTTAGCAAAGCAGCTTGTGCAGTGCCTGGAACATAAAAGCTTGCAACATTTTGTTGAAGGGTGAGTGAAATCTCTAGCAATGTTAGGGCTTCTCTGGAGGTGAGGATAGGATCTCACGGGCAGATAAAGTGAAGAGGACATTTTAGGCAGAGAGCAGGAGCCAAGGTAGGGAGGTATGAGAGTGGATGGCATGGCCAGGAAATGGAGAGTAGTTTAATAAGATTGAAGCTATTCAGCTGCCACTTTTATTCTGAAGTCTCCTAAATCACTATTTTCAGCACAGAGCACTCTGTCGAACCTCTAGACTTTATTTACAGCTAGCCTATTGTGCATCTCAGTTGAAAGATCTACATACACCTCTGACCCACCTTTCCCAAATGGAATTTACCACTTTCCTCCAATGTGCTCTCCTCAGATGACATATTAGAAGGAAGACGAGTGTCTTATGAATGGTCTTAAACTGGGTGGAAGTTTTCGGAAAGGATAGAGTGACCTGGTTTTCCTTTCCAAGTGAGAGCGGAAAATGAGAATGGCTTAACCTAAAGCGTGAGATAATTGGGTTAGAGAAGGAAGAACTTCCACTGCCATAGATTATAAGAAACTCAGGAGAGGTGATCAAGAAAAACAATGCAACTCTCTTTCCTGAAAGAGACATTACCATCTAGCTAGAATATTCTTTTTCTTCATCACCACTTAGTCACTATTATAATAATTGAATTATTAATATCCTTTTAACAGCAGTTTACATTTGTATAGAGCTTTACAGCTTGTAAAAGGTCTAATTTGATCTTAATCGCCACCCTCTGAGGTTATCAAGACAAGGATTATTAACTCATTCCTCTCTCTGCCCTCATTTTATACATGGAGAAACCGAAACTGCAAACCAGTTTGGCAAGTGACGCAATTGGCAAGAAATCAAGCAAGTAGTGCAGTCAGGAGCAAAGCTGTCTCCCAGCTCCCATTGAGACCCACTCCCCACCCCCCCCACCCCTTTTTTCCAACACAGCACTCTGGACATCAACAGAAAACAGCAAGAACAACAGTTGACTATATATGATTTAAAAATCCATAGAGTCCCTCTTCCTGGTGCTGATTCCCAGGAGTGAGAGAATGGAGACTTGTCCTAAAGGAATTCAGGAGTTTCAGTTCAAACTCCTAGAGCTGAGGTTTTAGGAGGGAGGAGGCCTGGTGCCATGTTAGCTTTAACCAAGAGAATTGGCAGGAATCTATTTCTCAGAAGGTCTAGGACTTCACCATTTACAAAGCAGTTTTACTCTCCCTGTCTCATCTGCCATGCTGCTCCCACCCTGGGAGGGATGAGGGATGTGTCATTGTGATCCCCACTTTCCAGATGCAGATGAGGAGCCTCAGAGAGGTGAATGGACGGGCCTGAGGTCACTAGTCAGAGACTGAGCTGGGCTCAGAATCACCTTCTCTGGCCTCTTGGTTCAAACGCTTTCTCTCCCTTTTTCTGCCGCATCCCAGCTGCCTCTGGCCAGACCCGAAAAACAAATCCTGTAATTGAGTTGGAATGTGGGTGCTGGGGCCCGGGAGACAATGTTTCCTGCTTTTCAATCTGTTCTTAATTTATTAAAGTGATGAAATAAGGAAGAGGCCCAGAAGGGGTGGATGTTTTCCATCAGTGAGTCACGGGAACCTGCAGAGGCAGAAGGTCAGGAGGAAGGCGTTGCTGCTCTGGCGGCTTCACTCCTCTGGCAAAGCCCACACAGTGCTGGGGCAGGGCCTCTCAGAGCTGTCCCTGGGAGTGAGGTGGGCTGAAAAGGAGCAGGCTGCCCAGAGGACTCTCTCCCTCTCCATAGTGTTACCTCTGACCACTGAGTACCTTCCCTCTCAACCCACAACCACCTGGGCTCCTAGGAGAAACATCCAGGGAAGACAGAGGAAGCCTCGCTCAGCCTGAGGGGGATCAGGAAAGGCCTCCTGGAGGAGGTCACATGGAAGCTGAGGCTTGACAGGAGAAGAGATGTTATCTGGGAAAAGGGGAGGTGAGGAGGAGAAGACACCAGAACAAGGTTGGCAATCGGGGAGGCTTCCCAGAACTGGTTCTTGAAGCCTAGGTAGGAGTAGGCTGGCTGATTGAAGGAGAACAGATTATTAGGAGGATGGAAAGAGGGTTGTGAGAGAGCATGATATATGCAGGGATGTCTGTGGGGAGAACTAGGTGTGGGGAAGAGGAGACAGGCAGGGCTGGGCTTCTGTGGTCTGACTCTGTGCACTCTGCTCCTGCAGCGGAAGACACTTTTCTTTTTGGCTCACCTCATACCACCCTTCAAGATCCATTTTATTTTATTTATTCATGAGAGACACACACAGAGAGAGACAGAGACAGAGAGAGAGAGAGAGGCAGAGACACAGGCAGAGGGAGAAGCAGGCTCCATGCAGGGAGCCCGACATCCAGGATCACACCCTGGGCTGAAGGTGGCGCTAAACCGCTGAGCCAGCAGGGCTGCCCCAAGATCCATTTTAATTTTTTTTTTTTTATGATAGTCACACACAGAGAGAGAGAGAGAGGCAGAGACACAGGCAGAGGGAGAAGCAGGCTCCATGCACCTGGAGCCCGATGTGGGATTCGATCCCAGGTCTCCAGGATCGCGCCCTGGGCCAAAGGCAGGTGCTAAACCGCTGCGCCACCCAGGGATCCCCCAAGATCCATTTTAAATTCAAACTCTTGAGGTCTCGATCCTCTCCTTGGTCTCAGGTAATTTATTGAGCATGACTGATTTCTGTTTATATACTTTATTTCATTTATTCATTATGACATCCTGGTAAATTTAACAGTTTAGTTCAGTTCAACATATATATAGTCCTACTATGTGCCACACTCTAAAAATACAGAGATAAATCCGACATTTTCCTGCCATCAGATAGTTCATATTCCAGTGGGAAGATACACCTATTAACAGATATCTTCAATAAGAATGGTATTGGGGACTATTATCTCTGTTTTGCAGATGAGGAACTAGACTCATATTTATTTATTGACTGACTTTGCCCAGGGTCCTGAGGACAGTAAAAGGAACTCTGCTCTGGATAGCCTTGAAGTCAGTGTTTGGTCTCCTGCTCCAGTCAGCTCTCATGATACTTACTGTGATCCTTTCTATATATCCTTAAGGATATATATATATATATATATAAATGCTGATAGATTTGACTTACCCCCATACTTTGTTTTTAGTTCATTGAAAACAGGATCCAGTGTTGTGAAGTAGTTTCACAGAGATCTTGTAAAGAGATGGGGGCTAAAATTTAGGAAGTACCTACTAAGTGCTAGCCTGGGGTTCTGGTGCCAGACCCACTTTCCACCCATGTGCCCCCTTCTCTGTGCTTCCAGCACCCTCCCATCTTCATCTACCCTGGTTCTTCTTATCATGGTGAATGACTCTTGGTCACTGCCCATTCATTTGTCTATCTCTGTTTTCCCTACTTGGCCAGTTTGGAAAATTCAGACCTCCACATAGCACGTGGGCTACTGTCAGAGCTTGGTAATCCTGAGTTGGATTGACTTGAATCTCCTTGTTGATTTCCACATGCTTTCATAGACTTTGCATGTGTCTCTGTATCTGTGCATGTTGGGCTTGGGTTTCTATGTGGGCTAACCCATAGCTTGTGTTGTGTGTGTGTGTAGCTCCTGATTGAGGTCCTGCGTTGACCTCTGTGTGTTTCCTACAAGGGCATCCACAGTCCCTTCTAAACCCTATCAGCCTCCTTACCTCATCAGCATCTTATTCTGACCCAAATGTCTCTCTCTTTTGGAAATACATTTCAGGGTAACTTGTGTCTCCCAGCTTTGATTGAAACATTTCAACACTCTATGGTTTGGAGCCTGGCCTCTTGGTGCATATCAAGAACTAGCATTTGCCAGCTGAGTTCCCAGCTGTGTGACTGCTGAAAATGAGAGAGGACCCTTTGGTTCTGAGGGAAGATGGGCAGTAGGTCATAAACTACACTAAACACTCCCTTCCCTCTGTACTGTCCACAGCTCCACAGCTCTGAACACACCCCAGCTCGTTTGTAGCTTCTCTAAGAGGCTGAACCTTTGGGGAGAGGGGTAAAAAGGTAGGAATTTGGAAATTGTTGTCTTCAGACAGTTTGTGTTTCTGGGTATATGAGAGAGACACCCCCCCCACCCCCAGCTGATCATGGTGTTTTAATGACTCAAAATCATGAATATTAAACCGAGGGAAAGTTGACAGTATTTAAATGAGCATCATTAAGAGACACATAAATTAACAGGGTTTTTAGTTCTTGTGGAACTGCCGTTTCAATGTTAATTAAACAACCGGAGTGCTCTGGTGCTTTTGCAGCAAACTGTCCCCAAAGTGTGCTGCAGAATATCATTATGGGTGACTGCCTCGCTGTTTAATTATTTCCAAGTTGATTTTTTTTTTGGTTCATTGCTGCAGTATTTTTATGCTTGTCTTGCATTTGGAAAAGGTGATGGGCTGAACCTCCAAGGAAGCTGTGGTGTGATCCGTGGGCCCATGGTGAAGACTTGAGCCGAGCAATGCTTATCCCTTCATGCTGGCCTCTGTGAGGGAAGCCCCAGCTGACCCTTTGAGCTTCCTAATGGACTGATCCATGGCTGAGTCTAGGAAGCACCCAGATCCTTAGGTGCAGACAATTTCACTTTTAGAAAGTTGAGGCCTGAGTTGGGCTGGAGCCCTGAGTTGAGAAGCAAAGACAGGGGTGATGGTGAGTGAAGGGGTAACAGTTGCCTCCATGGGTATGTTTGAGGCAGTGTGGAGTGAAGGACCAGGGACCCTGGGATCTGTTTTGGACTCCGTGGGTCTGAACTAAGTAATCTTGAGGCAATCTCTTCCCCTGACTGGTGCCAGTCTCCTCAACTATGAAATGAAAAGTCTTCTCAAAGAGGATCATATTATCCACAGAGGGTGAAAAGTAGTTCTTGGAGGTTGAAAAAAGATTACTCTTTTTAAAAAAGATTTATTTATTTATTTATTTATTTATTTATTTATTTATTTATTCATGAGAGACACAGAGAGAGAGAGGCAGAGACACAGGCAGAGGGAGAAGCAGGCTCCATGCAGGGAGCCTGATGTGGGACTCGATCCTGGGACTCCAGGATCAGGCCCTGGGCTGAAGGCGGCGCTCAACCACTGAGCCACCCGGGCTGCCCATCTTTTTTTAATGTATAAAACACAGAAATACACAGAGTATAAAAGCAGATACATAGTATAATTGGAATTAAAATTTGTGTGGGTAGTGATTAAGAGAAAAAATGTTCAGAAAGATTTTATAGGTATGCAATAATGGAAAAAAGACTGACTAACAATAGACTGGATGAACCCTAGGAAATTCATCTGTAAAGACAAAAAAGTCCAGTGTGAGATGGCCAGATGGTCTTATATCCTAGGATACAGAAATGGTCATCTAGAAAAGGGCCTAGCACATAGGAGACACTACTTATTGAACAGACAGATGAATGAAGAGGGCCTTCTTATAGCTGCCATGAAATGCTATGAAATTCCATGAAAATATTTGTGTATTCATTCTATATCCTTCAGAGTAGAGTTATTGAAAAGCATAATACACTGTTAAATGGAAAAACAACTATATGGTCAACTAGTCTTCAACAAAGCAGGAAAAATATCTAATGAAAAAAAGACAATCTCTTCAACAGATGGTGTTGGGGAAACTGGACAGCAACAAGCAGAAGAATGAAACTGGACCACTTCCTTACACCATATATACAAATAAGTTCAAAATGCATAAAAGACCTAAATGTGACACCAGAAATCATCAAAGTCCTAGAGGAAAATACAGGCATCAACCTCTTTGATATTAGCTGTAGCAACTTCTTACTAAACATGTCTCCTGGGCAGCCCCGGTGGTGCAGTGGTTTAGTGCCGCCTGCAGCCTGGGGTGTGATCCTGGAGACTCGGGATCGAGTCCCACGTCAGGCTCCCTGCATGGAGCCTGCTTCTCCCTCTGCCTGTGTCTCTGCCTCTCTCTCTCTCTCTTTCTCTCTGTCTGTCTGTCTGTGTGTCTCTATGAGTAAACAAATAAAATCTTAAAAAAAATAAACATGTCTCCAGAAGCAAGGGAAACAAAAGCAAAAATGAACTATTGGGACTTCATCAAGATAAAAAGCTTCTGCACGGCAAAGGAAACAATCAACAAAACTAAGAGGCAACCTGCTGAATGGGAGAAGAAATTTGCAAAAGACATATCTGATAAAGGGTTAGTATCCAAAATCTATAAAGAACTTATTAAATTTAACACCTAAAAAATAAATAATCCAGTAAAGAAATGGGTAGAAGACATGAATAGACATTTTCCCAAAGAAGACATCAAATGATGAACAGAGACATGAAAAGATGCTCAACATCACTCATCATCAGGGAAATACACATCAAAACCACAACGAAATACCACTGCACATCTATCAGAATGACTAAAACGAACAACACAGAAAACAACAGGAATGACTAAAACGAACAACACAGAAAACAACAGGAATGACTAAAACGAACAACACAGAAAACAACAGATGTTCATGAGGTTGTGGAGAAAGGGGAACCCTCTTTCACTGTTGCTGGGAATGCAAACTGGTGCAATCACTCTGGAAAACAGTATGGAGGCTCCTCAGAAAGTTAAAAATAGAAAGACACTATGACCCAGCAATTGCATTACTAGGTATTTACACAAAGGATACAAAGATACGGATTCAAAGGGGCACATGCTCCCTGATGTTTATAGCAGCGTTATCAACAATAGCCAAGTTATGGGAAGAGTCCAAATATCCACTGGTGGATGAATGAATAAAGAAGATGTGATCTATACCTGTATCTATGTATGTATGTGTGTTTGTATATATATACATATGTATAAAATGCATGTTATATAAATATATATAATGGAATATTAGCCATCAAAAAGAATGAAATTTTGTCATTTACAATGACGTCAACGGAGCTTGAGTATATTATGCTAAGTGAAATAAGTTGGTCAGAAAAAGACAAATACCATATTATTTCACTCACATATGGAATTTAAGAAACAAAACAGATGAAGATAGGGGAAAGGGAAAAAAGAGAGGGAAGCAAATAATAAGAGACTCAACTATAAAGATCAAACTGAGGGTGGATGGAGGGAGATGGGCTATATGAGTGATGGGTATTAAGGAGGACACTTGTGATGAGCAGTAGGTGTTATATATAAATGATCAATCACTTAATTCTCCTCCTGAAACCAGTATTACACTATATGTTAACTAACTAGAATTTAAAGGAAAGCCTAAAACATTGTTAAATGGAAAAAAGGAAAAATACATAAAACTATCATCTATAGTTATTGTGAGTATGCAAGTATGTATAAATACGCTTGAGTGAAATCCAGTAAAATGCTTTTGAGGGGTCCAGTTATCAATCAGGTTGTGCATTAATACACCTGTGAGAGGGGCCCAAGAGGCCTTCCAGTAACAGGAAACAGCCTGGAGTTGGGTTGACATCAAGTCTAGGCTGATTGAAATAGGTCCTCTACTCTCCCTCTAATGGTGTCCACCTGGGGAGGCAACTCAATGGGAAGGGAGCATAGCACCAGTCTCTTTCAGGAGGGGCCAGGACCTGGGTCTGGAAATGAAGTAGGAGCTCCCCTCTTTTGGTCTTAGCCTTCTGGCTGGGCCCAGGTTTGCTCACTGAGGACCCAAGTTAAGAGGGCCTCTAGGCAGGGGTGCAACTTCCTTCTTTCAAAAGCCCATTTAGACAAGTGAATATTTATTAATTTGGTGGTCATGGGAGGCTTTAAAAGTCAAGATTCCAATGACAAAAATCATAAAGGAACAGATTAATAAAGCTATAAAACTTTAGACATAATACTTATGAAAATACTATAATTACCTGTTTAAGATGTTTTCCATAATGGACTGTGAACTCCATGGGAACAAGTGCTGTGCGTATCTCTTCCACTGTTTTTTGAGTGGTCTTTGGCACATAGGAGGTGCTCAAATAATACAGGTATCCCCTAGCTTTTCAAAAGTTTGCATTAGGCCACTTTGCTTTTATGAAAGACTTATATTAGTACTTGCTTTTGGTAGCAACAACAAAAAAATCCAAAGAGGATCTTTGCTTTCATGAATAAAGGCAAAAAGTGAAAATAATTTTTAGCTTTTGTTCTGCAGCAAGCCATTATACAGGCAGCATGCATCGAGCAGTCAGAGTGGCAATGCCAAGCTCCTTCTTGGAAACTACACTCAGCACCTCACCACCATACTTTGAGCTGTGTAAGCATCTGTGCTTTATCTCAATTTATTTTCTGCATCCTTTAACAAGATGTGTTAAGATATCAGAAAAGCCTAAGAGAGGTTATTTTTTGGGGTCTGGGAATGCTAATTTTTTTTTCCATATAAATTAATGGTAATTGCTTCTTTGCTTTATGGCATTTTGGCTTACAAAGGTTTTCATAAGGGCAGGTCTACTTTCAGATAGTGGGGGAGACCTGTAATAATATTATGTAATGATGAATAGATAACAGGGAGTTAACCATGCTTTCAGCATATGTTATGGTTATAGAGAATAATTTAATAAAAAGAACAAAAACTTTCTTTGGAATGCTCATTCTTTCTTCCTTGCATATGCCAGGATTATAGAAAAAAATTCATAAATCATAGGGCAGTTTGCAAAAATGGCCATAATACTTGGTAAATTCTCCTGTTGAGTGCATTTCAGACTGGCTTATGTCTTGTTTTGGTCAACAGAATAGAATAATATTGGATGAATTCTGAGTCTAGGTATCAGGAGGCCTTATAGCTTTCTCTCTTGCTATCATTAAAACAGAGACTACTACCAATATGGCCAAATCCAGGCTAGCCTGCTGGATGACGTGGCTCAGTTGACCCCATTACCCTCAGCTGACAGCCAGCTAGCCCCCAGGAACAGAGTTTCCTACCTGACCTGCAGCTATACACAGACAAATGAATGAGCCCAGTCAAGGCCAGCAGGAGAATTGCCCACCTGAGGAGAGCCTAAATTGCCAACCTACAGGATCGTGAACTAAATAAACTGTTGTGTTAAGATGCTAAGTTTTGGATGGTTTGTTACACAGCAATAGATAACTGGTAAAGACCTCTTCAGGGGGATGTTCAGGGCTAATTAGAAGGTGTTTCATCTTATACCCTGCCAATAGAAACACAATTATAATAACCAAACAAAGCTCATTGGGAGATGGTGTGTAATGACTCTCATGATGTAGGAGCCCATTTTCAAAAGGAACCATATTGAGCAGGTATTTCCATAATGGATAACTGTCTGAAGGAGAGATTGCTGGAGCTTGGCGGTGGTGGTGGAGTAGTTGTGTGTTGGTGGTAATGATTGTGAAGGTCCTTTTCCATTTCTTAAGGTATGGGTTCCCACAATTATTCTTCCTGGGACCCAAACAGACTTTGCTCACCTATTCTCATCTTAATGCCACTGCAACTCTCATGCCAGAGAAGTACTCCGATTCCTCCTGTATTACTTGACCTCTAGGGACTTACCCCATCCCTTTCATATCTCGACACCATCCTGTATACACTATGCCATGGAGACCAGTCCTGATGGCCTGAACACACTCCTCTTTCATGCCTGTGTCTTCATATATGTTACCTCTACCCTGACTTCATCTTCATCTGGCAAAACGCCACTTATTCTTCAAGGCACAATTATACAAATTTACCTTTTTGGGGAAAACTTCATCATTAGATGACAGTCAAGCTATCTCTGAGCTCCCAAATTTTGATTACAGCACCTTATCTCATTATGAGCTAAACTTGTCTTCTCTGTCTCCTAATTTCTTCCCCAGAATAGTCTCCTCCTCACCTACAAGTAGAGTCCTCATATAATTCCTATTTGTGTAGGTTGATTTCTAGCACATGGCCTAGCATAGGAACCCCAAAATATTATTTGAATGAATGAATGAATATTAATTTTTGAGCTGGAGCTTCCAGCAGACAAAGTATTTTTTGTATTCATTGTCCCAGATATTCTTATTATCTCCATTTTCTAAATGAAAAAACTACGGCTCAGTGTGGTTAAATGACTTGTTGGAGGAGTAAGCAGAGGAGATAGGAATCAAGGCTTTTGAGTTCTAAAGCCCAGACTGTGTAATACCTGTATTATCATTCATTCATTTACTCATTCTACAAATATTTAATTTCTGGCTACTCTCTGCCAAATCTCTGCCAAATGCACATCTCACTTCCTACCCATACTGCAAATCCTATCAGGATCACTCTTTACTTCCCCATCAATATCCTTCATGTTCATCTCCCTGGGAAGTCTTCATTGAACTCTGACAGAGTTACATATTTCTCTCTATTCCCACAAACTCCTTAATTTTCCTGTCATATCACTGTCTTCCCTATTGAGCTATTAGAAGTGTAAGGGCATCCCAGAACCCCATTATGATCACCATACCCAGAAAATTCTTGGCTGGGGTAAAGTAAGGGGGCCATGTGAGTGATGAGGCTTGGTGGGGTCATGAAGGGGATTCTTGGTCATTTGGAGACTCAGACTTCTTGGATGGAAGAGAATGAAAGCACAGCTCCACTCCTAAGTTGGGACAACTTACACTCCAGAGTTCCTCTGTGGGATCAGGCTAAAATCTACTCTCTGTAAGACTTTTATTTGAGATCACACCCTTGTTTATCTCCTTTCTTTGCTGTCCTGCTTTTCCTACTCCATTACTGATTTCTTCAGGAAACATTTCCTTAATCACTTGTACATAAATCCTCACCACAGAGTCAGCTCTGAAGAAGCCAATCTAGGACACATACATGGGTACATACATTGACATACAAATGGACATTCGAACTGCGCTCATGCCCCAAAGCAATGTCTCAGAAACACACATTATCCCCTCCCCACATACCTGGGTTATGAACAGAACAGATACAGGGGACCATGGATCCTACTTTCTAGGATTCCAGTGAAGATCAACCAACCCCCTGAAGGAGAAATGAACTTCTGTCTCATTCATTCATGAGAGATTTATTGTAATCCTTACCATCTCCAGAACACTTTTATATCTGTTCTCTCACTGGGCATCCAAAATGTCCTTCAATATGGGCAAGGCATGCTTCAGCCTCATTTAACAGATGAGGAACTGAAGCTCAGAGTGATTGGGTGATTTGCCTGAGGCTATAGACCTCACCTGGTTTCCTAGATTTCACTGTCTGTCTTCACCATTCTTTATTTTTATTTTTTATTTTTTATTTATTTTTAAATTTATTCATGAGCGGGGGTCCGGGGGCAGAGACACAGGCAGAGGGAGAAGTAGGCTCCATGCAGGGAGCCCGATGTGGTACTCAATCCCGGGTCTCCAGGATCACACCCTGGACTGTAGGCGGCGCTAAACCGCTGAGCCACCCGGGCTGCCCTGTCTTCATCATTCTGTTCCTCTGAGGGCTGTTGGATCAAAACCTATGGAAAAGGTTCTTACTTTCATGATGCAAGATGAAGATTCGTGGTACAAAGGAGTAAATAGATTCCTGCACAGTGCATCAAACCAAACCAAAGAGACAAAAGTATGTGGAAGTTAATGTCAGGGCCAGATAGAGCACCTGAATGGTGTACAGGAAATAATGGGAAGTACTGAATTTGAAAAAAACTGTGCGTTCCTTAGGACTTTTTTGGCCAGAGGAAGAGGAAGGGTGTCCCTCAAAACAAACATTACATACAACACAGAGTGTTGGGGGGAAATTGGAGAGTTGCAAAGCAAATGAGGCCACATGCTCAAAACAGCATTTTAAAAAAGTGCATTGAAATGAAGCTGATTAGATTCTTCTGGACACAGTTCGAGCATCACCTCTCTAGAAGGTATTCCCTGGCTCCCAGGTAGAACAATCAAGCCTTTTCTTCTGTTATGATTGTTTCATGTTACCCTCCATCTAACTTTTTAAAGTTGGTAGAGGAATTCAGTTTACTTATCTCCTTTACTAGACTATGAAATCCATGAGCAGAGACCAGCTCTAATCATTTATGAATCCCACTGACTTGTCACAAACTGAGCCATGATCCTGACCATAAGTCAGCCTGGCCCTGGTCAGAGACCAGTCCTGGAACTCAGGTCTCATTTGAGCTCTAATCTTGGCCACAGACTGATCCCTAATCCTGGTCATAGTCTGGGCCTTGATCTTGGTCACAACTTGAGCCCTGACCTTGATCCCAGCTTAAGGTCTGATCTTAGTTATATACTGAATCACAAACTTGGCTCTAGACTGAGTCCTAATCTTGGTCATAGACTAGACCCTGGACCCATTTAGTATGTCTGTCATTTCACAAGGGGCTTAGGCCAGCCAACCCTCTTGCTATTTAAACAACTCCTTGCATACATGTTTGCCCCTCCTGTTCCAGCCTCATACCTCTACCTCTATTAGATCTTGAGTATCCCTAGGGCAAGTCTGCCCCACAGGCTGTTACAGGGTGGGGCTTCTATGGGCTGCCAACCAGAGCAGCTTTGCCCTGATGGAGATGTGTTCACCGTGGCTGCACTGTGGGAAGAACCAATATGGTCAGATCGTAAAGGAACTCAGCTTCTTCTACCCTGGCCATTTCTATGATCAAAGGACATTTGAGAAAAGATTTATCCTTTTGCATGCAGCAGAGTCCCAGGTAACAGAATCTGCTTTTTCTTAGTCAAGAGTCTGCCAGAAGTGGGAGAACAGTCAGGAACTTGAGGGCAAAGAAAGTGAGAAAGAGAACTTTTGCCTTCCCAGGCAGAGAATTAATTATAAAATCAGATCATGTTACCAGAATTGTTTATATCTGTGTTTTAAAAAATTTGCCGTCTTCTGAATCTAATAGATGAAGCAGTCAGAGCTTGACTGCTACAACAGTTTTTAATTTGTTTGGAAATTAGTCCAAATGATGAAGAAATGCTTTTCAATACAACACAAAGGCAATACAATTGACATGTTTCCTTTTAAACAACAACGACAACACAGCTCTCAACATTGAATAATTAAAGAAAATGCATATATTAGACACAGGTTGTAGACCCCTGGTTCTGAGAAATATCCCTTCTGAGGGGATACTAACATTTACCAAGACCTCACAGTTTAGCACTTTGATATCTGTTTCATTTTACTCTTTGGAATAGCATTGGGGAGGGGTAGGTAACCTTACCTTCCATTTCAGAGAGACGAAATTTGCGCACAAAGGAATGGAGTAATTTGCCCAGGGACACGCAGCTGGGCTAGTGCTCTCTGTACCCAACCCCCCTACTGCCTCTCTCTGGATGTGGTAAAGTCTCTGTCCTTATAAGGAAGACATAAATGGCTTTCCCCAGTAACTTGTGGGTTTTTAAAATGGGCAAATCACTCGTGAGTGTTAACTTCATGATGATATAGACAAAGTCCATATATTAGAGCCTCTAAGCCCATTTTCATGTAAAACCATACCTGTTCCAGTTTACCATCATCATCCCACTGTGTGATCTTGATCTTGTGCATGTCACTTTTTTGAGACTCAGTTTCCCCCTAAGCAAGTGGGGGTAATATCTACCTTACTGATTGGTATGAAAAGAAAAGATATTTTCTAATTAACAAGAGGTTGTGAATTAGTTAATTAATGGCTATGAGATGTTAAACACTGGTCAAGACCAAGACATTGTTATGACACCCGAACCATGCTTGGCGTCCAGTAAATCACTGAGCTATGCTGTCTTAGATGTCCCCGTGCCCTTCCTCAGGGCATATTCATCCTCAGTGTGTGAGGTACACTGAGGCTTCAGGAGCCACAGAACAGCATTTCTCAAAAGATGAATGAGCTTCAAGATATCTCGCCATGAAGTTTAAGAAAGTTCTCAGATCCACCACTGAAGAAGGGATGGTTACTCCTTGGTTTCCTGCTCCTTCTTCCACTAGGAAATTTCAGTAGATTAGGAGATGATCTCATGGGGCAGGTTTGTCTATTGAAACTTTAAAAATTCATACTTTATTTTATTTTTTTCTGGGTCCTCTGGGAAAAATCAGCATTTGAGAAAATGTGCAGAAGTGCAGGTAGGCGACGCTGGGGGGGGGGTGAGTGGGGGCCAGGTGGTCCCAGAGAAGCAGGCTTCTCTGACAATTCAGAGCCACTGAAGTGTTTGGGGGAGAAGAGTGGCATTTAGTGATTTTCTGTTAGGAGCATAACATATGTCAGTCATTTAAGCCTGTGTGATAGGTATCATCATGCCTATTTTACAGATTGAAAAATAGAAATTCAAAAGACAGAAGTAACTTGCTGCAGTTGCATAGTCTGGAAAGATGAGAGCCAGGATTTGAGGATTTAAGGCCAGTTCTAATCACTAACACCCTTCCTCTCTCCAGCATAACTTGTTGTGACCCCCATCACCATCAGTGCAAAATGATGTACAGTCAAGTGGCAAATCATGAGGTCAGTTCCAAGGGGTGGGAGCCAGGAGGGGCTGAGCAGAAAGGGAGACCAGAACATCCAGCTTCTAATTTCCTCTGTTCCTCCCAACAGGAAACTCAGAAGCCTTCAATACTAGGTGGGCAAGGCATGCTGCTGCCCTCCTTCCTTTCTCTCATCTTCTCACCCCTGCTGCTCTCCTGGCCTTCTCCTTCCAGCCCATTATCTTGCCTTTTATTGCTTTCCAAGATGTCTAAAGACAGCTTCCTTCAGTGGCTTGGTCTTAGTCCCAATAAGTGATTTGCATGCACAACACACAGCTGAGAAATGGTGAAGCTGGGCTGGAATCCAGGAAGTTAGAGCTTTTTGCATTGTATTGTTCTCACTGTGCCTAGTATATAGTAAGTGCTCAATGAGTAGGAATCTTCTCCTTCCCTGCAGCAGCCAGTGTCCATCCCACCAGGAGTTCAGAATTTTAGAGCCTGAAGGCACACTGGCCCCTCCTTTCCCTTTGGAGGTGGCTCTTGTCATTTGCCAGGGTCTGGCCTTTTCTGGAGGTGTTGGAGCATCAGTGTCTGCAGCTTAGGCCGCCGAGGCTGTGGTCCAAGAGTCTGGCCCTGGATAGAAAGAGGGTGGCTTGGGGAGGCCCTGGCTGCTTTGCATGCAGGATGAGGGCTCCTCTGGTCAATTTGCTTTCACTAATGTCAGGCCCCTGCCGCGCCGTTGTCGGTTGCGTAGCAACTGGCCGAGCCGCACGGCAGAGGTGGCCATGCATAAAAGATGACACATGATGGTGGGGCGCGGGGTGACGGTTTGCAAATTTAGATACAGTCGCAGGAGGAATATGAACTGGGCACTCGACAGGCACGGGGGGGGGGGGTGGCTCTCTTTGTGTCCTCCCACCTCATTCAAAAAGCCAGGTTCCCACTATATTTACAGAGGTCTGGGGAAAGGGAGCAGAAGGGGGACAGGGTGGCTTGACTTCCATCTCTAGAAAGCCAGGGGTTGGGCAGGTGGAGGCTGAGAGGGGAAAAGGGAAGGAAACAAGGTGGGCAGCTATGCCAGCATGGACAGAGTCCTGGGGCGCCCTGAGGACCATTCTCAGGCAGTCAGGCTCCCGGAGACCACCTGTGCCGCAGGTCCTCCCCTGCCTGGTGGAAGGACAGTGAAAGCAGCTATCTGGACACCCGTCACCTCACAGCAGATGTCCTCTGTTGCCATTCCTGGTCACTGCAGGGAGATGAGGCATGCTGGACTTGGCACCCCCAGATCTGGGTGCCGGTGCTAGCCCTGCCATTTCCGGATATCGGGACCTCAGCAGGTAACTTTAAACCACATCCAATAGCAACTGAGCACCTGCTATGAGCCTCATGCCTCATGCTGACCTAAGGCCTGGAGACCCAGTATACAAAATACAGTCCCTGCCCTTGAGGGACAGGGTGGGGGAACAGATGTTCAAATCAATAAATTATATTCTAGAGCATTGACTGCAAAAATAGACGGGTTAGGGAGGAGGGAGCTTCTACTCTGAGTTCTAAAGGTGATGTAAGGACTGGCCAGGAAAGCCAGGGATGGAGGGGAGCTCCCAGCCAAAGGGAGGTGTGGTCTTAGCGGGAGGTGAAGGGGACTTGAGGTGTTTGATGTGGCCAGGGACTAAAACTTAGTGCTTCAGTTTCAGTGAAGACATGTGTAGTCAACTCTGAATGTCCTCTTGGGTGTGTGGGCTCATCTTCCTGCCCACCCCTGACTTCAGCAAACAAGAGAGAGTTCCACTCAGCGAAGGCCTTACAAACCATACAATCATTGATGGCCACCTGGCAGGGCCTGGAGACCCACGGGACCCCAGCTCCTTATTTTAGAGAGGAGGAGGAAGGCCCAGAGAAGGGGAGGGACTGGTGGGGGCTACCCTTTGACCCAGATGGGAGCAGAGGGGAGAGAAGAGAGGACAGCAGTGAGTAGGTGGGTCCCTGTCAGTGAGGATCCTGAGGTCCTGACATGACAAGCAATGTGGTGGTTTCATAACTAGAGACAGACTCCTTCAGGAAGTGCTGGTCTGAGAAATAACTCCAGTGCAAATGTCACCTTGACAGCAGCAGTGCCAGGGACAGGGAAGTGCTTGCTGCGCAGCTGTTGACTGAGTTACCTCTTGCTTGCCCAGGGCTTTGACGTCCACTATTTTACTTGAGCCTCTCTAAATCTCTGAGATTGGTATTGTACCTTTATTCTTCAGGTGAGGCACTAGCTCAGATCACAGAAGGAACTTGCTGAAAGTCGCACAGAGTGTCAGATGTTGACTCTGAGTTTTCTCATAACTCCACCATGCCCTGATGCCCCCACACCGTGACTTTTGTTCTGGAGTGAGTTGTGGGCAACTAAAACAGTGGCAACAATGTCAGGAGTTTGCTCAGGAGGATAGATCTGGAGTCATCACTGAGGAATAAAATTGTTTGGAAAAAAAGATGCAATTTGGCTAAAAACTTTGCA
Source organism: Vulpes vulpes (assembly GCF_048418805.1). NCBI lineage: Eukaryota > Metazoa > Chordata > Mammalia > Carnivora > Canidae > Vulpes > Vulpes vulpes. The sequence continues at coordinate 48,718,930 of NC_132789.1, forward strand.
TGGGCCTCCCTGCAATGCGATCATGTGTCAAAATAGAAAATGGTCAAGGCAGCCCTCCTCAGGCCTCGTCACACCTTCCATCACTCATGAGAACCATGCAAGAGTTCGAATTCCAGCTCTGACACTTACTTGCCAAGGAACCTAGAATAATTCATTTTACTGTAGTTCTCAGTTTCTTTCTCTGTAAAATAAGGATGATAATAGCATCCACCTAGTGGAATTATTGTGAGGACTAAATTTATCAACACACGTAACGTGCTTTAAACAGTGCCTGGCATGTGGTAAGTGCTTAATAAAACAATTATTACCATTATGGAGGAAGGCAGTCCAGCTTGGGATAGGAGTTTAAAAATGGAAGGTGGGGAAAGACCCCCAAAGGGGCCTAATAACATGAGTGGAGTCTAGAGAAGACCTAGGAGTTAGAGAGATCAAGAAGAGGAAGGATTTTCTAGGCAGAGGGGAGAGAAGGTACTAAGCCTCAGAGGCTCTGTGTAGCAGATGTGGCCGCTGAGGTACAGAGAGGCTAACTTCCCATCGAAGGCCAGGCAGGAAGCAGTAGCACAGCCGCTCTCCAGGCCCAAGGCTGAGGCGAGGGCAGCGCTCTGGGTGCCCCAGGGATGGGGCCTGCAGGTGACCGTGGTCTCGGCCCTCTGCTGGGGCTGTCTGGAGGGCACAGGGCAGGGGAGAGATGGAAGGTAAGGTGGGCCTTCCCTGATGGCCATGGAGTCAGAGGGAAGGCCAGGTCCTGCTTGACCTTTGAGCTGCACCCTGGGGAGAGGGAGGTGGTGATTGTCATGTGACCGGAGTTGGGGGGTTGGGGCTGCGGGTGCTTGGAGCCTCTGATCCCTGAGGGGCTCACTGAGGGGCCGGGTGCACAAGTCAGGCATTGGCCCCTGGTGAGGATTGGGATTTGTGACTTATAGGACTTGCAGATTCAGAACCTGACCGTGGGAGCAGACTCCTGGTCTAAGGTCTGAGGCGCTACCAAGGGAGGCAGACGCCCCAAGTCTACCTCCCCACCGTGTGGGGCTTCTGCGTTTTCAATGGCCTTGACTGTCTTTATGGGCTCTGGTGTCTGTGAGGAGCTGGACAGAGATTCCTACCTGGAGGGTCCCGGGGTGAGTCCTGGACTAACACGAGCCCAAGTATGTTGGTCTTGGGGATAGATTCTCTTACGTGTGTTCTGGTGTATTCTGGGGAGTCGGGGTGGCTAAGGGGAGGGGCAGCTCCTTGGGGACAAGTGCTGCATCTAGAGAAAGGCACCAAGGCTTCGGACCTCTGCTCTACCTCCTGGATGTCTAGCTTGGTCGAGTTATTTATCCTTCCTCCCTTTCCTCATCCATAAAATGGGGGTAATAATGGCACCAACTCCAGGACTATTCAGAAGGTTACGTGAGGCCATGAGTGTAAAACACTTGGCAAGGGCAGGGGCCGACCCAAAGGAAGCGCTCAGCCACTGTGCAGTATCCTAGGAGGCGCTCACATTTAACCTGTGTTCTCACCTGACTCTGTGGCAAGATTGCATTATTTTTTCAACTGATGAGCTAGCCTTCCTTTGAGCCTCCTTTCTCTCTGTCCTCCACTGAGTTAGTGGGGAAAAATATAGCTTTTGGTGCCAGCCAGGATACAAATTTGGCTATTTTTTTAAAGTGTCAGTATCTACATATTACCTCATCTTTCTCTTGGAATTCCTTCTGGAAGATTCTCAACTTCTCATTAGTCAGACTGGGCAAGGCTCGTGTACTTGGAGAAGCCAAAGAAAATAATGCATTGACCATTTCCAAAATATTGCCTCTGCTACCCTGTGATTATCATAATGGTGATGCCGGGCTCCTGTCACCCACTCCAGGCTGCGGTGAGGGCTGCAGCCCGTCTTACACCCCCGGGTCAAACAGGGCATGGGCTCCCTGGGGTGGAACGGCTGCTGTGGGCCCCTTGAGGGCACCTGGCTGCACTAATAGAGGCAGCTGGTCGCAGGAGCCCTCACAGCCCCTCATCTCTCCACAGGCCCCAGGTGCATCCACCGCTGCTCCCTGTGCCGAGGGAACCTTCTGCCTCCCTCAGATTCAGCCACCTGATCTCCAATGTAGCCCTGATCTGGTTCTCTGAGCACTGTTCAGAGATTTCTTTTAAGAATAGTTAGCAGAGGGCAGCCCGGGTGGGGGGCGGTGGTGGTGGTGGTGGTGTAGCGGTTTAGTGCCTGCCTTTGGCCCAGGGCCTGATCCTGGAGACCCGGGATCGAGTCCTACGTCAGGCTCCCTACATGGAGCTGCTTCTCCCTCTGCCTGTGTCTCTCACGAATAAATAAATAAATACAATCTTTTTTTTTTTTTTTTTTTAAAGAATAGTTAGCAGAGAAAAGCAGCAGTTCAGAAGGTTTGGTTATACTTTTTTATTAAAAAAAAAAAACAGCAAAACCCAAACAAAAAACCCCCACTCCCTTCTTTCCTTCTGGAAGCTCTCTGGATGAGCATCCACGAGCTATAGAATCAGACTCGCAGTCAGATGACGGGCACAGAGGGGCCTGGAGGCATGGCCTGCTGGGGGCACCTACAGGTGTCACTGCTGCCTGGGCCTGGGCTGAGGAATCAGCGGCTGGAGGCTCTGGGATGCTCTGACTCACCAATGCGTGCATGACCTTAGGTGAGAGTAAGAGTTTGAGGTGACCTTTAGCAAGTTACTGAACCTCTCTGTGCCTCAGTGTCCCTTCTCTAAAATGGAAGTAGTGCTATACCACACAAGGTTATGAGGTTATGATACAAATTAAATGGAGAATGAGTTCATTTTTATTTTTTAAAAGATTTTATTTATTTATTTATGAGAGACAGAGAGACACAGGCAGAGAGAGAAGCAGGCTCCATGCTGGGAGCTGGACGCGGGACTGGATCCTGGGTCTCCAGGATCATGCTCTGGGATCAAGGTGGTGCTAAACCACTGAGCCACCCAGGCTGTCCATGAGTTAATTTTTAAAAGAACTTTTAGAAAGGCCTCCGACACATAGTATATGCTGTGTAAATGTTTGTTAGATAAACTGTCAAGTTGATAGCATTAAATAGCACTGGTTGATAGACCGAGAAAGTGGATTCCAAGAGGTGCGTACACCTTGACTTTGCACCACTGTGTCTTGAAAGTCTTTAGAACACTTGCTTCTTCCCAAATGGGGTGAGACTTCAGACTCGGAACCTCCAGCAGGCAAGGGCCTCTCCAGAATGCAATAATTAAACTTTTGTTTTCAATGTAACTCATTTTACATTTATGTAATGTTATATTGATTTGTGTATTATAGATGTTATAGTTATTTATATGGTATGTATTATATTTATATTCTATTTACCATCTATAAGAGTGATATAAAATTTAAGATAAAAAGTGAATAAATGTTAAGAAAAATATACAGTAAATAATGGTGTTGGTGATGTAGGGACATAGCAGAGGTAGTGGTCCTGGGAAGTGCGTCCTGGAATATGAAGCAAATCCTGGGAGCAGTACAAGTCTGCCTCTCTCTCTCTCTCTCTCTCTCTCTCTCATCATCACGATCATTTATCTATCGAATCTATCATCGTCCAATCATCCCTAAAGAGGCGAGGGCCTGGATGTTGACTGCGGGCCTGCTGGGAGGAATGACTCTCTGTGGTGTTCTGTGTGCCCGCTCCCAGCGCGTGCGGCCCAGCTCTCCGGATGCACCAGGCTGCTGCCCCGGGTCTCCCTCCCCTCGCTCTCTCTCCCCCTCCCTTTCCATCTTCTTGCCTGGTGGAGTGGCTGTGAATTACCACATTAATTTCCAAATCAAGCCAAGTTCCATAGTAACAGAACAGCTTCCATCCAGACCTGAAAAGATTCATTAGGAAGTTGATTTGATAAGTGCCCTCAACTTACTCCTTCAAAAGAACAGCTGCATTTACCCAATTCTGACAGCTCTCCAGGGGCCGGGGCTCCAAGGGCTGGGCAACCTGACACCACAGGCCATGGGCTGGGACAGCCAGAGAGCCAAGAGCACTGGACTGTGCACCTCGGAAGTTTGGGTGCATGAGTGAGGGGACGCTGAGCTGCCCGCCCCCTTTGACACCTCCCGGGTGCCTCCCAGTTCTGGTTGGTAAACTTGTGGGGAGACGTGCCAGGGGAACACTTTAGACTGACAGTTGTTCCCAGGGTGCTGGGCTTGTGACTTTGAGGCAAAAGTGGGGACACAAGACACCCCGGCTTCAGTCAGGGGGAGGGACTGAGTAGCTGGGGCACATATTTCATGGTTAAAAAAGGGCTTGTAAAATGTTTCTTCTATAAGATTTGAGTCATTTTCAATGTAGTTGTCCCAAATAGGCTATTTGGAGGCTAGTGGACATGAGCCACATTAGCCACATTGTCCTCCACTGAAGGGTTGGATGTGAATGCCTTCTCACAAGTTGGTGTGAGGCCTGAGCGGGACCTGGTACCTCGTATGCTGCCTACATGAAATCACGTCCGTCCACGGTGCTGACGATGCTGCAGGTGAGGATTCGCAGGCCACGATTCTGATGACAGCACCACTATCCACCCCTTCCTCCATCCCTCCCCCTCAGCATTCCGTCCTCAGCAAGTGAACGGATCTTGCCCTGCCCTCCCCAAGCATCGCCCCGTTCGACCACCTGCTCTCCTTTCCCCAACCCAGCTGACTAAAGCGCTGGAGAAGACAGACCCCAGTCTGTCAGGATCCCCCACCCCTGGAGATAGGACGTTGGGCAAGGGACTTGATATCCCTGAGCCTCTGTAACTGTGCTGCTTCTTACCTTACTAGGTACTGTGAGATTTAGTGAGACTGTGAATCAGTTAACCCAGAGCCAGGCCCAGAGCAAACATTAGCTTCTGTGTTCATCTTCTTGGACTGGGCCTGCTGCTCAGCCCTGGGGCCAGAGCTGGGAAAGACGCGGGCACTGCTTCCAGGCCTCCACACTCAGGTGTGGGAGATGGACACCTGCATAGCAGCTGGAACTCAGGGTGCCAGAGGCGGCTGTAGGGGCCGCTCCAGGAGGCCTCCCAGAGGGGTCCACACTGGGAGGTGGGCAGGGGGTGCCGGGTGGCATTGCGGGCTGAGCACTGCACACACGAGCAGAGACACTGAAGCCTGTTCCAAACACACCCCGATGCTAAAGCCGCCAACCCAAGTTGCTTGCAGGAGTCTGAAGAGAGAGAGCGTGAAAGACTGCCCCGAATGTAGGGAATGAACTCAGAGCCAGTTTCTTTTTATTTGAAAAAAAAAAAATATATTTTTTTATTTGAGAAAATATTTTGAGGACACATTGTGTTTATTGCTTCTGCACGCATTATGTGATTTTATTTAACTGTGAGCAAGACTGTAATAACAACAATAGTGAACGAGTTATTGAAGATCTGCTCTGTAGCCCAGCTCCGACTAAGTGCTTGTCACGTGGTATCTTATTCGATCCTCATAGTCGCAGGGGTTCCCATAAGTGTTGTTTCCCCATTTACCTGATGAAACAGGCTCAGAGAAGCTACACAGCTCGGGACCTCCCAGTTAGAACGCGGCATCTCCTGACTTTGGGTTGTCAGCTCTTTACCGTCATTCTGGGGCTCTGACACCAGACAACCCAGGTTGTAGAAGGGACAGCCAAGGCTCAGAAGAGTGGCGATCGTTTTGGAATGGGGTTGCCGTGGTGCTACGTGAAGGACGCAAGGCCTGGCCCTGGGGAAGGCGAGGGAGTGGCATGTGGGGAGGCCACCCTTCCGGGCTCAGAACCAAGAGCGGCCCTCCTGGAGCGCCCCATTGCTGCCAGGGCCCAGTTACAGGCCAGCAGTACCTCGTCCGTGCGAAACAACTTCAGGCCAGTGTACAGCTTCCCCGGGTAGAGTCTTCCTAATGGCACTCATATCTGCGTGACCCAGTCCTGTGGCCCGCGGTGGGGAGGCAGCCCTTGTTTTAGTTTGGCAGAAATTAATAAGTCTGAGCAGACATCACACATCACACATTGTCACCCCCTCTAATTTGTTAGACAATACAGCCCTACTGCAGCTTCCAGTGTAGACAAGGAAAAACAAACCCATGTATATTAATGACTAAAAGATTTCCGTTTATTCAAGCGTGTCTGTCTCTTTTTATTCAGCATATCATCAGATCAATAATTAGTCCCCATACATTTTAATAACTGGAATTTTCACTTATGATTGTTTTTCATAATTCTGCATCTATGTTTGACAAGTTCGGGGACTTGTTTAGTTTGAAGAGGGAGAAAGAAAGTCAGGGTTGGTTTCCTCTTGTGTTGTGTTGTGGAGATGCGAGCTGAGAAGGGCTTGTTGAAATCCGGAGAGCCTCTTGGCCTGTGTTCTGGGTGGTTCTAAGCTCAGGGATGTGTGTGTGTTGGAATGGGGGCAGGGACTGGATTCTTCATTATTCATGGTCTTTTGTTTTGTAATTAGCAGTAAGCCCTGCTCAGAAGGGCGACCCAGTGGGAACGTGGGGAAACATTCCACATGCAGAAGCCAGCAAAGTGTCCTCAAGAGGAAGACACACCCCTAACTTTGAGCTCCTTTCCCTTCAGGAAAGGTCACTGTCACAGTAATGGTGGGAGGGACCTGATACCTATTGACGCCTACTTCATGACCAGTCCTTTCTGTATTGCCATCAACCTCATGACGTCCCCCAGATGTTATTACTCCACTTCACGGAAGAGGAAACTGAGTTCTGTAGAGGGTGCATGAATTACTCTGGGCCACACAGCTGAGAGGACTCTCACTGCAGTTGGCCCGACTCCTTTGCTGTGTCTTCCCACTCCTGCACCTGCACGTCATCCTTTCCACTTTGTGGTTAAGACCAGCGCAGAACAGGAAGCATCCTCTTAGGCCTACACACCACTGTGCTTTCCTTTGTCATGGCGCTGGTCTTTGCCGTGGGACCCGTGGGTGTCACCTGTTTACAACATGTCTCCTACCTTAGAATCTGGACTTCTTCGGGTAATGCCTAGACCCTCTATCTTCATCTCCAGGCTTGGAAAATAAATATTTTGTGGGGGAAAAGGAAGGGAAAGCAGGAAGCAAAAAGGTGGGGAAAGAGGATTGAATTATACTAAAATAAATGGAGCAGCTTCTAAAGTTGCAGTCTTGTTCAATGCCCCATATTCAGGCCGAATAGAGAAGCCTCATTTCTTTTTTCCCATCTTCTTTTTTATTTTTTGAGAACATGAAGGTTTATTTATTATTAAAAGCATATTATTATTTTAAATGAACTAGATGCTCTGACTAAGGCAAAGATTATGACATGGTTTTTACTTTTCCAGACCTTATAATGGAGCTTGAGAGACACACATACAGGATATGTTCAATAACTAAACAAGGGAGCTTATGATTAGGAAGCGGGGAAAGCGGGAATGCATAGTTATTAAGCCTCTGCAATGGGCCGGGAGTTGGGCCCCAATGTACGTTACGTACATTATCTTACTCAGTCCTCACACTTGTGCAGTGGACACGACAGCCCCCCTTTTATAAACAAGGAGGCCGTGGGCTGAGTGGAGTGGCTAAGTGACTAACAGGACTAGCTGGTAAAGAATGGAGACCCAGGTTTGTCAAATTTCCAGTTTGTTTGCAGTTAAGCTCTCATGAGAAGACAATAGTCAACACAAAGTAGATGGGTTTCTAGGGGTAGGGGGGGCATGCAGAAGGTTGGCTTTGCATCCCCTAGCCTGAGAGGCGAGCCCCAGCTTCTCTCACATCACTCAAGTCCTGAGCCCTCTTGATGCCGGTGGGATGGCTTTCGGGCTCAGCCTTAGGTGTGAGTGGATTTTGGAATTAGGCCCTGAGCCCAAGCCTAGCATGTTGGATACTTGCTGGGAGCACTCTAACCCATATCGTCTTTTGTTATTGTTGGCCCAATGGATGCTTGCCTCAGTTTCCCTGATAGATCTCCAGTATCCAGCAGAGGCCTCAGCCTTGCCCTCAGCCTGCTTTGGCAGACACCTTTGATCCTAGAATTGGCTATTCCCTTTGATTGAAGCAGGAGAAAGAACAATACTGTGTCAGCCAGTGTCTGGCCGAGAAGCAAACCTCTCTAGATATTTTAAGCAGAGAGACTTTGTTGTAAAGCTACTGGATGGGCTGGAGAGCAAAAGAAGAAATAAAAGGTGTGCTCCCCAGAAACCAGTACTGAGAGGAAGCCATCACTGCTCTTCATCTAGAGAAGTAAAAGAGGGAGAGTGGAGGCCTCACCCCTCTGGCATTCCTGGAACTGATGCTGCTTCAGTTCCTACAACATAAGAGTCCATACTGGGAAAGCACAAATGACATCAGTTTCTCCTGGCCTTCTTAAGGCCCACGTGTGCCTTCCAGTTGCAGACCCAGACTGGAACCCAGTAGGCAAGGTAGCCTGAGAAATGTAGTTCTCAGGTTTCCAGCTCTACGGATGCCCGGGAGAATTCAGAACAACAGTTATAGAGTCAAAGATCAATGACAACACCCAGTACAGGATGGAAAGAGCAAGGGTTTGGGAATCAGACGGCTTTGGGTTCATATCCTGGCTCTGAGTTGATGGGTCCTTGGACAAATTTCTTAACTTCCTTGGACTTAGTTTTCTCATCTGTAAAGTGGGAATAATAATAATTATACCTTCCTCATAGGGCTATTATGAAGCATAAATACGATTATACACTTATAGCACTTACTACAGTCTCTGTAGTCTCTGTTAGTAATAAGTACTTTATAGGCGTCAGCTCTTTTTGGCAGTAGGGTATCTCAGTTTACTTCCCTTTCATATACACAATCCTGTGTTTCTTGAACTGCTTATCTCTGCTTCCCAAACATTATAAATCAGCGCCCAGATCACCTCCCATGAGAGTTTTTAAAAACGAGCCAGGTCCTCAGAAGATATCATACATTTGCAGAGAACCTCCCTATCTATGCTGCACCAAAGTGGGATCCTACCTGAAGTTGTGCTTTTCCTCACTCTTTTCACCTGGTGATGTCACGAAATTTAACAGGGGTCAGACAGGAGTAAAAAGCACTCGCTATGTGCCCACATCTGTGATCTCATGGTCTCCCCATGACAACAATTAAGGTAAGGATTATTGACTTCATTTCATAGAGAGGACCGAGGTCCAGAGATATTGTAGATTCAGGTAGCCCACCTTCTGTTCACCACCTACTCCTGTCTCCGAGGCCCCACAGCAGGAATCGCAGAGCTGGACTACTTGGTGGTGCTCAGCTCCCTTCAGCAATTGTTTCCTGGGCGCCCACGGGTGGTGGGCACCCAGCCAGGCAGCCACTGCCAAGCCCATCCCATATGGAGTCAACTCACGAGACTCACACGGCTAGGAGGGGGTTGGCAGCAGGAAGAGGATGGTGTGAGAAAAGAACATCTCATGCTCCCCTTGCCCACGCATGAGCCTCTCCTAGAGAAGTTGGATCTAGCCACTTTATTCTGCTTTCTGGCTCTTAAAATGCAATATTGGGCTGGTTCCAATTCAATCCCATTTCTTATGGGTTTTTCCAGCATCTACACAGATGGGTACGGCCTAGGGTCTGCCCTGGAGGAGCTCACAGTCAGGGGGGCAGATATGTAAAGGCGATACCGTGTGGTCAGTGCTATGTCAATGAAGCACAGGCCTTGTGGGAACCCAGAACATGTGCTCCTAATCCTGCCTGGGGAATCAGGGCTGGCATCTCCGGAAGAGCAACTACTGAGCTGAGCCTTAAAGAAGGTAGAAGAGTGGGGGACATTGGCCCAAGCAGAGGGAGCAGAATATGCAAAGGCCACCTGGGGAGCGGAGGGAGGCTCATGCGGCTGGCATGGAGAGGGCCAAGGTCCTGGTGGCGAAGTCTGAGGCTGTGGGGGGCCGGAAAGACCCATGGAGGGCCTCCTGAGTTATGTCTGTGAGCGTGGGCCTCATCCTGGGGACAATGGACAGCCACTGATGAGTTTTAAGCCGGAAGTGACGTGACCAGATTCATGGTTCAGAAATAGCATTCTGTGGCCAGAGTGTAGTCAGGGGCGGCCCAAAGCATGACAGGGAGGCCACTGGGGAGGAGGTTGTTGCTGTGTCTGTGGCCTAGACTGGGCAGTGGTACCAGGAGTGGAGAGAGGGGCTCTTTGTGCAGGAGCTAGGTACCTAGGAAGTAGAAGCAACCAACATAATGACAGTGGCCGAAATGGCGAACACAGGGAACTCTCGCCATGTGCCAAGCACCAGTCTCAACATTTGACGTGTGAGTCATTAGTTCTCACAATAACCAGGGAAGCAGGCCCAGAAGGGCATATTTTGTCACAGTCAAGGACTGTAGGTCCTATAGGTCCCACGGTAGGAAGTGGCGGAACAAGGGTTCAGTCCTGGGCAGTCCGGCTGCGGAGTCGGTGCTCCCTGGCCCCCTCCGTGCCGCTCTTGGGATCACAGTGCTCCCCGGCTGGTTACGCATGGGGGCGACGGGCAGGGGTGTCGCTGTGACTCTCAGTTCTCACGGAGGCTCGTGTGCCTCGGAGCAAGGCGCCGCTGCGGGGAGGTGAAGGCGGCTGGGCTCCTCTGTGGCTCACGGCCACGTCGCATTTTCTTTTGGGACCCAGCTTTCTGTCCTCACTTTTTACTCTGGTGACTGTTTGCATCCTCCTATTTTCAAAACTAAACACGATGTGATGCTATTTGGTGCTGGGGCCTTTGGGGGTGCTCTGCGGGATGGGGGTATTAGCGCCCTTACCGGGGATGCCAGGGGTCTCTCTCCACGCGAGGACGCAGCAAGGGGTCAGCAGGTGCCAGACACCAGCCCCGCCAGGTCCTTCCCCTTGGACTTGCAGCCCCCAGAACGGTGAGAAATAACTTCCTGCCAATTGTTGAAGCCGCCCAGTCTACGGTATTTTGTCACAGCGGCCTGAGCAGACTGAGGTTCCGTGCCCACGTGCCGTGGGAGCCTTCCCATTGTTCAGCACCATCGGCTCCTGCTGAGCCCAGGAGTTGCAAGCCTTTCCTCCCGTAGGGGTGCCCAGGACACAGAGATGCCTCGGACGTGGTCCCTGTCACTGCCAGTCTTGCTGGGAGCGCCCCTCCTTCCAGTGTCCACCGGCCCTCCCAGCACACTCCGTTCATTAGTGCCCCCTCTAAACTATCTGGTGGAGGACCTTTCATTTTTCCATTCCCCATATGTTCTGGACCAATACTGTGAAAAAGCATAAAAGCATCTAAGCAATGTCAAATCATGGTAAAGGTTTCTAAGGCCTTACTGTCACCTTTCCCTTGCTGTACTTCTCTCATTGCGGACTGTGATAGCTTGTGGATTAGCCCCAGGTCACAGACTTGGCTTTGTTGAGCACTGCTCAAGTCTTTGGCTCCAACTCCACTGCCACAACCCTGGACTAAGGCGCCCTCATCACTTACCTAGACTTCTGCAGTCCTCTCCTAAATGGTCCACCCTTTCCATCCTGGTCAAGCCCAACCATTCTGCACCAAGTAGCTAGATGAATCATTCCAGCCCATAAACTGGATGATGCCGTGCCCTTGCTTACACCCTTCCAGGGATTCCTGTTGTCTTCAGGGTGGTTTGTGATGGGCCCATTTCTACTTCTTGCTTTCTGTTTAAACTCTCACTTTCCTCCTCATCCACACACATTAGTCTTCACATCATACCAAACTGCTATCGTTTTAAAAAATGAATGTACTCTCTCATGCCTCAGGGCTTTTGCACAGTTTGTTCTCTCTACATGGAATGTCTTTTATTTAAAATTCATTCATTTTTTTAAGCAACACTTATGGGATACTCACTCTAAGCTAAACATCATGCTAAGCACTGGCACGGCAAAGGTGAAGACAACACAGCCCCTACCCTTAGGAACCCATGACAGTTGGGAGAGAGATGAGTTGATTATGAATGACTACATTGTGGGGCAAGGCAATGACAAGAGAAAGCACAGGAGGGTGGGAGTCCAGAGGAGGGTTTTGTAACCCAGACTGGCATAGAGAAAGGCTGCCTGGAGTAGATAATGCTTGGAAAGATTGCCAAGAAATCATTCAGAGTTAGCCCAGAAACAGCAAAGGCTGGGGTGAGGAAAGGTGATCTGGGCTGAGGAACAGCTTATGCAAAGGCTCAGAGGTGTCAGGCAGGGATGAGGGTGGAGAAACAGCAAAAGAGGTTTTCCTCCTTGCTCAGCTATTCTTTGTGAGGTTTTAGGTTAGGTCCTGGGGACATAGCACTGGTGCCAACTATCCCACACATAAATACGCACTCAAAGACTTAGGTACGCACAAGTATAAAGACATATATGGAGAACCTTCAAATATGGGGCTAAGTGAAAGGAGTCAGACACAAAAAGTCACACATTGTATGATTCCATTTATATGAAGTATCCAAAATAGGTAAATCCATAGAGACAGCAGATAAGTGGTTGCCAGGGACTGGAGGGAGGGGAAATGTGTGGTGCCTTCTTAATAGGTACGAGGTTTCTTTTTGGGGCAACGAGGCAATTTTGGAACCAGATGGAGGTGATAGCTGCACAACATTGTGAATGTACTAAGTGCCAGCGAACAGTACAGTCAAAATGGTTAGTTTTATGTGATGCAAATTTCACCTCAATTTTTAAAAAATGTATGGAAACCCATGGACACATTCATTCTACAAACATTTGCTGAATGTCTCCCATGTGCCAGGCACTGTACAAAGCTCTAGATGCAAGGATAATTCCTACCCCGAAGGTCCCACACATGTAAATAGAAACACAGATACGAACCCATTCAGACAAAAACACATGCCTCATGAAGACATGCAGACATATTCACTTAACATTCATTTAACAAATATTTATTGAGTGCCTACCACGTGCCAGGCAATAGGCCAGATGCTGGGCCTACAGTGGGGAACAAATAGACATAATTACTGTCCTTGTGGCTTAAGGACACAAACACGTAATCATCTACCGAGGCACACCCAGACCACAGTACACACACGCACACACACACACACACACACACACATACCTAAACAAGGACATGGACAAAGTCTACCAGCCACATCTGTTTTGGCTGGAAGAAATGCGCAGTAACACGCAGACAGGCGAGCATAGCCCCCATGCTCCCTCACACGCACACACATCCCTCATGCAATCAATGGGAGTTCCATTAAAAGTCAGATTAAAACTGGCTTGGGATTTCAGAGCCTACTCAGGAGAGGGGAATAAACAGGCCTCAGTAGAAGGGCCTGGAGCATTGAGAAAAAAAAAATCTCCAAGTCTCACTAAGTGATTTTTGGCAGAAATCAAATTAACGGCGAGACTATGGACTGCTGACAAGGTGCTCCATCATGCTCGGCTCTGAGAATGTGTTTCTTATACATGTTGTTTTCATTAGCACTTCATTTGATAATGATAAATGGCATTTTCATTTGAAAGGAAAATATTAAAAAGTTCTGATTTGCAAGAGCAAGTTAGAATAAATGATATTATTATGTCCTGTCACTTGTTTGGCTCAGAGGAAAAAAATAATAATGATAACAAAAAACCCCAACAGCCTTTCCTGCTGAAGAAACAAGCATTTTCTTTCTCTAGGGGGCCATTTGCTCACCATCAAATCTGTCCTTGGTGCAGAATTTGCTGAAAGGTGATGGTTTAGGAAGGTAGGGGAGAAATGCTAGAGACATCAAAGGCCATCAGGGTGACCTTGGGACGTCCTTGGTCCCTTGTGGGCTAGAAGGGAGAGGGATTGCTCTTTGGCTGAGGCTCTCCTGGGATCTGGAATGCACTTTCTTGCCTATGGGTTAGATTTCAGCTTTCTCTCCACAGTTTGTAGAAGCCTGGCCTCCTCTGAACTTACTTCAAGGACCCCAGAGTCATGGTGGTTGACGAAGCCATTACTCTGCTTACAACCCATGAAGGGCTCCCCATCACATACAAGATGCAGTCCTAACTCCTTAGCCTGGCATTCAAGACCCTTGGCCACCTTGTCCCTGTGTCCAGCCTCAAATCCCACCTTCCCCCACACTCACCTTATGCTCTAGTTACATTAAACTCCATACCATCCCTTGCATATGCTTTCCTTTCTACCCACATGCCACACAGAGTCCTTGGACATCTTCTCTAATGAATTCCTACTCGTTCTAGCATTGCCCTGTGAGACCTTGTCTGAATCATCTTCCAGGAAAGGGCTTAATTTATTGGTTCCCGAACTTTATTTTTACATACCTCATCATGTATGTGAATGCATGAGATGGCCTGGTGCAGATGAAAAGCTGAAAGTCATCAGCGTGGTGGTGTAGTTGGTGTGAGCAGGTGTTGTGAAAAAGAGCACCTGGGCTGCAGCTGGACCTAGCCTGTACAGGGCCTGCTGTCTTCAAAACCTCTCTGGCCTTGCCTACCAGAATGCTCCCTTCTCTGGCTCCCACAGCAGTCTGGACTCCTCTGCCCTATGATCTATCACATCTTACTGTGTGCAGTTGTCTGGATCTATGGTTTTGCTCCTTTCTTGCCCCTGGATCAGGAGTGTCTTTGTTTTTCATTAAAAAAAAAATGATTTTATTTACTTATTCATGAGAAACACACACACACACACACACGCACACACACACACACACACACAGAGGCAGAGATATAGGCAGAGGGGGGGACTCGATCCCAGGACCCTGGGATCATGACATGAGCCAAAGGCAGATGCTCAACCACCGAGCCACCCAGGGAATGCAGGAGCTTCTTTAACATAGCATCTGCTCTGTGTTCTCCTGATGCTCCCAGGGTCTGGCTCAGGGTCTGCTGACAGTGAGCATTTGTTAGATAATCAAGTGAGGAGATATTGGCATGATGGCTTCTCTAAGAAGGGCCTATCACTTAAACCTAAGTGGAAGTTGTGCAAGTTGAAGCCTGAGGAGAATTGTTTGGAGGACTTTGTTCCTGGTATTTCTTCATATCAATAATGTAACCTTTCTTTTCTCCAGAGGTGAATCAGAGTCAAATAAGCCTATTTGAAAACCTTGCACATCTCAGCAAGGGTCGATGGCATTAGCATGCATTGGGAGATTTCCAACGTCTGGCTCAGCCCAGGCGACGGATGACTTTCTCTCTTGTCTCCTTTGCTGCAGAGGGAGCTTGGTGTGACAGGAGCAGCTGAGTCTGCTGCCTCTGGATGGAGTGAGAGCTGCTCAAGGTCAGTGACCACAATTACACAAGACTTTGAGGCTATCTTTGATCTTTCTTCCTAATATCTTGACCATTTACTACCTCATTTGATGCCCTCCAAAAGCCCAATTCAACTAACATGAGGTAAGCTCCCAGTAAATGCCAAACACCCTATTGGGTACTATTGGCAGAAGAAGCATGACTATTTTCATTTTATACATGAAGAGGCTGAGGTTCAGAGAGAGGAAGAGTCTTGCCCAAGATCACACAGCTGGATAGTCAATGAATCAGGGCTAGACACCAAGTCGATCTTGCTCTTACCTGAATTAAGTGTCTTCCTCTCCCAAAGCATCACAGGTATTCAGCCCTGGAATGTATGCTGGGGAAGAGAAAGGACTGAATTAATTGTGGATATTGGGACAGAGAGGAGAGTCTGTGGCCTGGCTGACATGGAAGGTCTCGTAGCCAGGCCCTACTTCTCTCTCCAAATGTACTTCTGCCTCCTTCCTGCATAGTCCACATCTCAGCTGGTACTCCAGTTGCACCTGGTTCTCTAAGCCAGCCTGCCACCTTCTTTACTCCATGTCTTTTCTCAAGACATCCCTTCCACTGGGCAGGCTCTCCTGCTTATCTTCATCTGTTAAGGTTCCCATCTTTCTTTAGGATCCAACTCATATCCCATCTCCTCCAAGAGACCTGCGAGCTACATATGATTTGTTATCCTCACAGCACTATGAGCCTTGTGGGCATGGATTTCTCTAATTCATTCTTGAATTATATCTGACCCGGAATAGGTGCTCAATAAATGTGTATGTAAAGATAAAAACCATAGTATGATCATTATTAACATTGTAATACTTGCAAAATTTGTCTAGAATGGTGCTTTCCAACCATTCTAGGTTGGGTTACCTTCTCCTCTGAGAATCTGTTGCTGGGAGTCACAGACCTTCCTTCCACAATACAAACAGAGGAGTCACTTCTTATGTAGGCGTTGGACTCTAAAGATGGTCTGTGAGGCAAAAAATCACATGGAATCAAAATTATCCTTGAATTATTCGGAGTACATTGTCAACATAGTAGTCAGTTGGTTTACATTTGGGAGCCATGTAGTATATAGAAAAGCTTTTAAATAATGGAATCAGGGGGATCCATGGGTGGCTCAGTGCTTTAGTGCCTGCCTTCAGCCCAGGGCGTGATCCTGGAGATCTGGGATTGAGTCCCACATCGGGCTCCCTGCATGGAGTCTGCTTCTCCCTCTGCCTGTGTCTCTGCTTCTCTCTCTCCCTGTATCTCTCATGAATAAATAAATAAAATCTTTAAAAAAAAATAAGTAATGGAATCACCAGCCACACAGGAGAATGCTTACCCATAAAAGAGGTGCAAGGAAAGTCACATTTTTTGTGGCATCAGCAGATCTAAGCCTATACATACACATTTCAGTATCACCTTCAAGGGGTTCATGGGCCTCAAAGCTCAGGCCTGAACCTCAAATTAAGAACTTTTGATATAGAGCTTAAAATGTGCATAGTTCTTATCATACAGCGGCTTATTTTAACTCTCAAAGCCATCCTTTGAAATGGATTTCATTGATACTATTCCTAGTTTATAGATGAGGAAATTGAGATTCGGAGGGGCAAATGAATTTTAGGCCAAAGACCTGGTCTCTTGTCTAGTGATTTTGTCCAAAGAACTCTCATTCCATTGCCTTGATGGCCACCTCAGGGGGTTTGGATTGATCCTTGATCCGCTTGTCAGTGGAGAAGGAGGATGTGTGACCTTAGACTAGTTACCTAACCACTCTGAAACTCAGAAACTGTTTGCAAAACAAAGATAATAATATCCACTGAATAGTGTCCTTGTAGGATTAAATGAGCCATTAGATGTGAAATTGCCTGGCAGGGTGCCTAGGATACTGCAAGGGCTTCCTAAGGATTAGCTTTTCTTCTCCACCTCTGCCAGCCCTCCCGGGAAATCAACCAGATAAAAGTCTTTCTTTGCATAGTGTCATCTCCCCTCCTGACCCCCAAAGGTCTTCAAAGAGTTGGAGTCCTGTGGAAAACTGCTTAAGAGTATGCAAATAATTTCCCTTGTCTTTGAAATTTCTGGATCCTCTGTGCCATTTATTGAGCAGTGAGTAGAGAGCAGAGAAGCAGGGACCAAGGGTCTGTTCCATCACATATTTTGTGTAACTTTGGTTCAAGGGTCTTCAATTCAAGAAATGCTTATGGAAACACAAATGCCTTGTCCAGGCTTTCAAGGCCCTTCATGAACCTCTGCTTGAACCCTCCAATGGTGTCATTTCACTTAGAGTAAAAGCTCAGGTCTTACAGAGGCTTATGGCGCCTGTATCAATTGGTGCAGCTGGCAAAATACAACTCACACCAGGTAATCTAGTGGAGATCATTTAATACAGGGAGTTAGTTACAAAGGTGTTAGAAGAGCTGAAAGAGCAACCAAAAAGGTGAGGCAACTCTGAAATTAACAACTGCAGCAGCTGCTCCTTCCCCTAGGGATAGAGGAATAAAGGGAGGAGGCCATGTTGCTAGAGCCCAAAGGCTGGAGCTGTCCCACTGGAGCCCAAACCTTGGTAGGCCTGTCTGGAGGGAGCCGGAGCCCTGGGGAGTTGTGGTCTCTGCTAGATACACCACTTGAAACAGAGACAATGAGAGATATACTTAGCTTGTATTCCCTCCCTCACTAATCTCCTACTAGTGCCTCCCTTTGGCCAAACCCAACCAGAAGTCAGAGGGCAAGGGAGCAAGCAGTACAGGGAAGGATGAATATGAGAGGAAACCAGCACAGGTTGGCACAGGACCTTTGAGCTATGGCGCACCCCTCCCCAGTCCCCTATTACGTCTTTGGACTCATGTCCAAAATCTCACACTTTGCTCACTGTGCTCCAGGCACGTTGGCCTCAGGATTCTTCGGGCACTCCAGCCCTCTACATTTGCTATTCTTTCCATCTGGATTTTGACCATGGGATATCCACATGGCTCCCTTCTTTGCTTCTATCTCTTTCTAAGTGAGGCCTTGTCTGACCATCCCGATTAAGTCTCCACCCTCCTCCCCTACTGGCCTGGCTTATCGCTTTGTTGCAGTATTCCTCTCTCTAGCTTTTAAGACCATTTAACAGCCTGTGTAATTCACATATTTATGTATGTATTTTTAGTATTCACCTCTCTTCTCTAGAATGTAAACTCCACGAAGGTAGAGATTTTTCTCTGCTTTGTCTACTGCTATATTGCCAGTGCCTAGGACAGTGTCTGGCAAGTAGTGAATACTCAGTATTTGTTGAGCAAATGAAAGGATGAACCAAAATTCAAACATCCTCCTCATTTGTATTCATTTGTTCATACAATGAATCTCACGTGGTGAAGGGATCGGAAAAGGGAACATAAGGGAGCAGTCTGAACAATTAGGATGCGTTTCGGTTTCCCCATTCATAAGGCACAGAGGTGGAGCAGGAGACCTCAAAGGACCCTTCAAGTCTCACCGTTCTACAAATCTTAGAGTATTTCCCTGGCAGAAATACTTGGAAGATAAAATTAATCCTCTCCTTAATCAGAGGTTCCCATCTCTGCATGTGACTTGTCAGGGGAACTTTTCTCTGATGCTCACACGATGTGGGAACTTGTCACATCTTCCATCTCTGGGAACATCCTCACCTGAAATTGAAAGGTAAATATTTCAGTTGTGAGTCTCTTTGTCATGACTCAAATAATTTTAAAATTGCTTAGATGTCTTTGCCTAACAATGTTCAGATTGTTCTAATGCAGGGGAAAACGGTAGTTTTAGACACAGTAATATTGATAGCAGCTAGTAATTTCCATGTATTTCTCACGGTTATTGGCACTGGGAGGATTACCAAGGAGAACTTTTTACTTATTAAAAAGATGTTCTATGTCAAAGGCCTAGCATGGCACCTGGCAATACAAGGTGCTCACTAGATGATGATGTTTGCAAGCATTATTTTTATGGAGTTGGGCTGGAAGATGCCATGCTTGTTTCTGGGATGCTATCATGTCATCAGGGATCTCAGCTCACGAGATTTTATCCCCAGTAGACCACTTTAGAGACCAGGACAGGATCACTGCAAGGGTAGCAGAACATTCATAGAAAAGTAAAGGTTTATGACTAGGGGGTCAGTGGATGGACAGCTTAGGGTTGGCACAATCTTTCCCTCATTCATTCAGCAGATAGTCTCCAATGCCTTTGTGCGAATCAACCTCTGTTCTTGCCTTCTAGCAACTCCCTATCTAGTCCAAAGGACAATATAATGCACTGTAAATATTGGTTAATGAATCTCAGTGCAATGGTTAGAGAGGGTACAGGGTGCTTCTGTGAGTCTTTAGAATATCAAAGATGCTTCAAAAACTACACATTGAATCAAGCACAAATTTTGTTTTGGCACCTTCACTTACCAGTTCTAGCAAAAAGGGAAGAGGAGCTAATATGATAAGCAATTATCACAGCATTTAAAAGACTATATTAGACTAATATAGTTTATAGTTTAGCGCCTGCCTTTGGCCCAGGGCGCGATCCTGGAGTCCTGGGATCAAGTCCCGCGTCAGGCTCCTGGCATGAAGCCTGCTTCTCCTTCTGCCTGTGTCTCTGTCTCTGTCTCTCTCTCTATGTCTATCATGAATAAATAAATAAAATGTTTAAAAAAAATAAAAGACTGTATTGTTTATTTATGTGGTCATTTGTATTGTCTGTTTCTTCCTTGGAGGCCAGGAAATTTTACCTGTTCTGTTACCTGCTTTTTCCTCTGCGTCTAGAACCATGTTGGGTGCATAATAAGCCCCCAATAAATATTTATTCACTGATAGACTAGACCACTTTAGGCCACTGTATAGGAAAAAGAAATAAAATTGGACCCTGGTCAAGAGAAAAAGTCTGGAAGAGCCCTGATGTCCTTGAAGTCAATGGGCACATGGTGGTCAGGAGTTGGGGGGTGGAGCACAAGGTGGCAGAGATTGGAGGTGTGGCCAGATCCTAGAAGTCTTGAATGCCAGGCTAAGCATCTTGGCCTGTGTTCTGAGGCCCTGGAGAGACATTGAAGGATTTTTTAGTTGAAGTGAGGACTTCTCAAACTCTTGCTCCATGACCTTCTTTTTCTTTCCAAGTTTCTTTTGTGTCACTTGCCTTATTGGACTGGCCCAGGCTTACTCGGGAGTTTTCTGGCCAGCAAAAGTCCTTTGGCAAGTGAAAGGGACCCAGGTATCTGCTCCCCCTTCCCTAAATCCAACTCAACCTAACTGAAGCCCACATTCTTCCTGTAATTCAACCCAACTCCAGCTAAGTTAGGGAAATATTTTAAAATGGCAACTCAGGAAGGTTGTTTTAACAATTATGTGATGAAGATGTCAGATCTCTATTGTCTCATTGCAGCCTGAGGGACAGCTGGGAGGGAAGTTACTTTGAGGGATTTTTATAATGTGCCTAATTACTGATGTGTATAAAGATGATGACAACTGGATGCTGGTTTCAGGGAGGGTGGGTCAAGTTTGGTTTGGTGTGTCTGTGCTACCCACCTTGTATATCAGGTTCTTTCAAGAAATTATTAACAAAAGTCTATATTCATTGACAAACATTTTTCTTTTTTTTTTTTAATTTTGTTTATTTAAGAGAGAGAGAGAGAGCACAAGTAGGGGGAGCTGCAGAGGGAGAGGGAGAAGCAGGATCCCGCAGAGCAGGGAGCCTGATGCGGGGCTTGATCCTAGGACCCTGGGATGGACCTGAGCTAAAGGCAGATGCTTAACTGACTGAGTCACCCAGGTCCCCCGACAAACATTTCTTAAGCATCTACTAGATGCTGAGGTGAGGGAGTCTATATTCATAAGAAGCCAAGTCATTGACATGAGGACCTTTTCATCTAGGAGGGATGATCTGACACCGGCCCTGTGTCGGTTTTCATCTAGGAGGGATGATCTGACACCGGCCCTGTGTCAGGGGGTCAGATCACCGACCCCCTAAGATCATCACAACAAAAACAACATTTGTTATTTATTAGGTGTGTTTACGTTTATTTTCACATTTAACCCTCATAACAACCCATTGGGGTTGATATTTTTGTTTACATTTTATTAGAAAAGGAAGCCAGATCAGTAAGTGATACAGTAGGGATATGAACTTAGGTCTGACCCAAATCCCTGCTCTTTCCAAAGTGTCCGTGTCTTGCCTTAGGGGAGAGCTGTTGCATGTATGGGGAGTAGGACCAGGAGAAGAACAGCCATGCAGCACATCAGGAATTATTAGGAATGACGAAGGAGCAAATGGAAACTGGCTCAAATTACACAACGATGACTAGGACCAACATGTACTAGGCTCTTGCTATGTGCTTGCCTGAGTTCTAAGTCCCTGAAATTCTTCCAAAAATCTGACAAGATAACTATTCTTAAATTTCCACCTGTGAGGGTCCAAGGTGCCTTAGATGTCCCTTCCCTCTGGCTCTATGAGAGGAGGGACAAGTTAGATGTCCATGGAAGAGGTAGTGAGACTTTGTGGAAAGAGTTCATGAGCTTTGGAGCCAGACAGACCCCCTTCCCCACGGCCAAGCCGTAGATGCTGGAAAGCTTACAGGGCTCCTCTGCACCTCTGATTCCTTACCTGTAAGTGGGAAAATATATGTACTTCAAAGAGGTGTAAGGAGGATCATAGAAAATGTATTAAAGCCTTAGGCTCCTGGTTGGTACTCGTGAAAAAGCAGTTGTTTTTATTACCTCTGCTCCGAGCTCTGAGGACCCCATGCCAGGGCCTGGCCTGGCCACATTAGCAGTGGAAGTCTCTCCTCTTCCCTGACCTGCTTCAGCTCCCCTTGAGCAGCCGTAGGCAACTGTCTGAAAATGCAGGAGGAGATGTGCTGCCTGTAGCTACTGCTCTGCCCAGCCGGTGCTGGCTTGGAACCCTAGCCTGGCTCTTAGGTCACCAAGGCACATGGTCAGCCTGACTCAGATGTCTTACTCCTTTTGTAATTCCTCTGGGGATGTCCTGACCTCCAGATAGCAGTGGCTACAGTGGCGTTTGGCTTATATGAACTCTCCCTGACCAGAGATGAGGCGTGCAAGCCTAGCAGAGGGAGGAGGGTGAGAGTGGAGGTAGGCAAAGGGAGCCCTGATGAGGAGGCCTCAAGAGGATGGAGTTCTCACCTCCAGGTACTTACTTTTCTTTTTTTTTAATTAAAAAAATTTTTTAAAGATTTTATTTATTTATTCATGAGAGACATAGAGAGAGGCAGAGACACAGGCAGAGGGAGAAGCAGGCTCCATGCAGGGAGCCCGATGTGGGACTCAATCCGGGGACTCCAGGATCTTTTCTGTCAACAGGTCACTTCTCAACTTGTCTTCTCAAATGCCAGGAACTTGGTTGGAATGCCTCAGGCATTGCTAGGAAATACCTTTTAACTTACACCATAGCTAAATAGCCCTTGCTGACTTTAACCATACTTAACGTCTTTAAATGCAAAGCATTCCCAGCTTTCCATTTTGCTTAGTCCATGTCTTTAACAATCTGGTTTAAATGTCCCCTAAACTCTGGTAATGACACCTCTGAAGGCCCCTGGCTAATCTCACTTGAATCTGAAGACAATGGTACAAGGTAAGCAGGTCAGAAATAGTTATCCCTAGATTATAGATGTGGAGTTCAGAAAGGGAGATACTTGCTAGGGGTCACATACTGTAAGCCTGATAGAACAGGGAGCCAAATCCTCAGGTCTCTACATTACTCTACATTTTTTATTTAGGAAGTTGACAAGTGAACTCAGTGACCTTGGAATTAAAATCCACATTCCTTACTAGGGTCTTACTAGGGCAAAAGCCTACTGATCCAGCCCTGCTCAGTAATCCAGTATCTGCTGGTACCTCTGTCTCTTCCCTGTTCTTCCTCTCACCCCTCTGGCCATCTGTTATTTCCTAGATCCCCTTAAACTCATCAGGCCTTTGCATTGATGTCCTTTGCTTGGCTCTTCCATAATGACTCCTTCTCAGTCTTCAAGTCCCATTTCAAAATCATTTTCTGAGGGAAAAGACCTATACGGGAAATAGAACCCCTCTGTTATTTTCTCCCACAACATCTTTCTTCCCAGCCTTTACCTAATCTAATTATTTTATTAAATGAACATATGGATGAATACTTTGGTATCCAAGACACTCAATTAAAGTAATTTAGTTATTCATCTATTTAGCAAAAAATTTTTGAACACCTACTAAAGGCCATTCTTTCAGGAGCTAAGGTTGTGATAGTGACCAAAACAGATACCAATCTCTGCATGATGGGGAGACTTTCCAAAGGACGGAAGAAAAGCAAATGGAGTTAGTGTCACTGCAGGGCTTTGGGCTTGAATGACTGGCAGGACAGGTTGCCATTTGCTAAAATGGGGAATGGAGCAGGTTGGGTGGATGGGAGAGTAAAAAGCTATTTTTTAAAATTATGTTAAGTATGAGATGCCCTTTAGACAATTAGGTGGAGATGTCAACTTGGCAATAGTGTATATGGCTCCCAAGTTCTGGGCAGAGATCGGCTGGAAATACATTTGGGAGTCATCCGATTATTAATATACTAAAAGCCAAAACTCTGGATGAATGATCTTGGGGAGTGAATGTAGTTAGAGAAAAGGCCTAAGAACTCAGCCTTCAACATTTAGAGGTCAAAGAGATGAGGAAGACACTGAGGAGTGGCAGAAAGGTAGGATAGGAAGCAAAGTCTTTGCTTGAGAATGAAGATGAAGGTGGGGCTATTGGAAGTTTGAAGAAGGAGGAGAGAGCAGGAAAGTGCCATCTAGGAGAGAGGGAGAGAAAATGAACTAGAGAAACAGTGCTCCTTGAGGCAATTTCAGGCCCTGAGGCTGGTGGTCCCTAATTTAGAGGAAGCGTGATCAGCGTTAGCAGGTGCCTTCCTCTGGTCTGTTCAGGTGTGAAGGAGCAGGTGAGAGTAGCCGGAGAGCTCAACGGTGCAGTGGGTGAGGCCTGGTGAGGACAGCGAGAATGCACCGGAGGACCTAGATGTTTGACCGTCGAGTTGACCCTGGGTCGAAGGGAAGCGAGGACAGTGGGATGGGGGAGTGGGAGGGGGGACAGGGAAAGGGGAGCCGAGGGTCCCAGGGGGTTGACAGAGGGAGCAGGAGAGGAGCTTGAAACAGAAGGTGGTAAGGCCCGAGGTGCAGCCAGAAGGGAGTAAAGAGGTGGAAGGAGAAGCCAAGGCTGAGGAATGGAGAAGCGGGATACTGGAGGGCTCGCCTCTGTGCATACTGACATCATCCAGGCTCCGGCGGACTGGTTTCGGAGCGAGTCTCAGCGTGGTTTGGGGGGGCTGGGAGTGAGGAATGCGCCTGGCACACGGTAGGTTCTCCGTCAATGTCCTTTAGTCGTGTGTTTGCATAGTGCTCGTTCAGGGCGCTGGGGCCTCTCCCTCAGTTGCTTCCAAAACAGAAGTCTCTGGGGGGTCAGGGCATACCTTCGTGTGTGGGTGTGGGGGGGTCCGAGCTGGCCCTGAGGGAACATGTGCCTGGGCTGAGGCCAGGCCCAGGCCCTCTGCTGGTTGCAGGCTGGACTCCCACCAGAGCCGCCCGCCTTCGGCTCAGCGGCAGCAGCAGCAGATGGTGAGAAGTGGGTGGGCTGGGGGTATCTGCAACTGATCCCACAGTTGCTGGATTAATGAGGCCTCGTGCCCGCCTTCTTTTCTGCAGTGTGCCAGCCGACAGTAGCTTCCTTTGCTGGGGTGGGTTTGTTTGTGGGAAATTTTTTGGCAGTGAAAGCTCAGCACCTGATGAAAACTTCCTCTCCCCCACACTGCTCCCCCTCCTCTCGCTCCTAGACTGGTTCTGTATATTCTGGGGCCTCCAGCCTTCCCCTGGGGTTCCTTCTGGAGTCAGCATGGTGGAGCTGAGATCACATAGAACTGCTTCTGTGCTTACAAAAGGGGAAACTGAGGCCTAGATACTGTAATCATTCATTCTGTGGCAGGAAGCTCAGGACTCCACATACATCCCATGCCTTTCCAGGGCCTAGCTACATCCCCGGTCCACATGGACTCCATGGGTGAGAACTTGGATGGTTCCTATTTGAGCTTCAGACATATGTAAGCATATCTGATGGGCATCGAGGTCGCGGGGATGGGCCACTGGCAGCCAGGTTACACTAAGGACCACAGGGTGGCAAGAGAAGACATCACTGTAAGTGAGGAGGGGGGTGACACAGGGGACCAGGCTAGCAAACAGGCTTGGAGACAAAAGGTGCTGGGTGGGCCCTTCTTAGCCCACTGTGACCTAGCCCCACCCTGGCAAATCCAAAGAGTCACTAGGTGTCTAAGCAACTCTGTGGCAGGCCTGTCTCTTTCCTAGCCAAGGGGGATAAGAGAAAGGGAGGGTGCATCCTAGTGATGAGTGAGAGTGAGAGTGAGCAAGTGAGAGAGAAATGAGCCCTACAGATCTGGAGGTGAGCAAAGACGCTGAGATATTCCAGTCAGCGATGTGGTGGGAATTGGGGCCACAAGGAGCATCAGGGGCTAAAAATAGGCCAGTGCCCCTGATGGGGAGCCCTGAGATGCATGGCAGCAATAAAGCAATGACACTACGGAGGCAGGTGGGGATGGAACTCCTAGAAGTGGGGACAGCAGGCATTTTTTAAAAAGATTTTATCTACTTATTCATGAGAGACACACACACAGAGAAGCAGACACACAGGCAGAGGGAGCAGCAGGCTCCCTGCAGGGAACCCGATGTGGGACTCGATCCCGGGTCTCCAGGTTCACACCCTGGGTCAAAGGCAGGTGCTCAACCGCTGAGCCACCAGGGCTGCCCCGACAGCAGGCATTTGGGGTGGGTCTGAAGACCAACATGGTCTCATCAGTGTTGTCAGGTTGAGAGGCGCAGGCAATGACCAGTCAGACAGGGTCATAATCAAACTTAAATCAGTGAGGCAAAGTCGTCTATCCTTTCCCACATAGTGACAAACTCAAAGATATATGTCACAATAGGGTAGAGGGACAGGCTGTCTAGGGCCAGAGCAAACAGCTTGGGCGCTCTAACAGCCCAGGGCCTCACTCGGCTGCCCAGAGTGTTGAGGAACTAGAATGAGTACATCAATAAAAATTCGCGCTGGCTCTCTGCTCCTCCCTGTTCGCAGACAGCTGCACCTTCTGGTGCAGGGCCAGCTGCGTCCCCGAGACACAATAGTGCAGGTCGGAGTGAACGGATTTGGCCGTATTGGGTGCCTGGTCACCAGGGCTGCTTTTAACTCTGGCAAAGTGGATCTTGTTGCCATCAATGACCCCTTCATTGATCTCAACTACATGGTGTACATGTTCCAGTAGGATTCGACCCATGGCAAATTCACGGCACAGTCAAAGCTGAGAACAAGAAACTTGTCATCAACGGGAAGTCCATCTCCATCTTCCAGGAGCAAGATCCTGCCAACATCAAATGGGGTGATGCTGGTGCTGAGTATGTTGTGGGTCTTCACTGGGGTCTTCACCACCATGGAGAAGGCTGGGGCCTCACTTGAAGGGCGGGGCCAAGAGGGTCATCATCTCTGCTCCTTCTGCTGATGCCCCCATGTTTGTGATGGGCATGGACCACGAGAAGTATGACAACTCCCTCAAGATTGTCAGCAATGCCTCCTGCACCACCAACTGCTTGGCTCCTCTGGCCAAAGTCATCCATGACAACTTCGGCATTGTGGAGGGCCTCATGACCACCGTCCATGCCATCACTGCCACCCAGAAGACCGTGGACAGCCCCTCTGGGAAGCTGTGGCGATGGCCAAGGGGCTGCCCAGAACAACATCCCTGCTTCCACTGGCACCAAGGTCATCCCTGAGCTGAACAGGAAGCTCACTGGCATGGCCTTCCGTGTCCCCACCCCCAATGTGTCAGTTGTGGATCTGACCTGCTGCCTGGAGAAAGCTGCCAAATATGATGACATCAAGAAGGTAGTGAAGCAGGCATTGGAAGGCCCCCTCAAGGGCATCCTGGGCTACACTGAGGACAAGGTTGTCTCCTGTGACTTCAACAGTGACACCCACTCTTCCACCTTCGACGCTGGAGCTGGCATTGCCCTCAATGACCACTTCGTCAAGCTCATTTCCTGGTATGACAATGAATTCGGCTACAGCAACTGGGTGGTGGACTTCATGGTCCACATGGCTTCCAAGGAGTAAGAGCCTCCTGGACCACCAGCCCCAGCAAGAACAAGAGGAAGAGAGAGACCCTCAGCTGCTGGGGAGTCCCTGCCCCAACTTAATCCCCCAACACACTGAGAATCTCCTGACCTCCAACTTACATCCTAGACCCAGAGGAAGGGGAGGGGCTTGGGGAGCCCTGCCTTGTCATGTACCATCAATAAAGTATAATGCACCCAGCCAAAAACAAAACAAAACAACAACAACAAAAAACAAATTTGCTCGCTGGTTGAGAAACTCTGCAGTAAGGAAAGTATTTTTTCTTGTGTAATAAGAAGCGCAGGGCAGATAATCCAGGGCTGCTGCAGCAGTTTAGAGATGCCACTGAGGACCTAGGTGCCCCATATGTTTCTAATCTGCTATCTATGGTTATTGGCTGTTGCCTTCATAGTTGCCACATGGCCCCTGCAGCTCCAGACATCACATCAGCATTCCGAGGGGGAAGAAAGAAGAGGTGTAGGAGGATGATGGCAAGGGGAAAACAATGTCCGCGGAGTTTGCTCTCCTTTAAAGCGCTTCCCTGGGAGCCTCACCAGGGACTTGCTACATCTCCTTGGTTGGAGCTGTGAGACGTGACCACCTCCAACTGCCAGGAAGCCTGGAGGACATGTCGAAGCTAGGCGTTTTGTTGCCTAATAAAATTAGGGTTCTGTTAGGAAGGAAGGAGAGAGTTCATAGGGGCAGTTTTGCGCAGGTGGACCCGGACCTGTGGGCAGGAAGGGGAGGGGATGAGGCTCATTAGCAGTCAGAGCCTCGGTGGTGCAGGGCCTTGAAGTTGTGCTCGGGCATCCAGACTGAGTCCCCTGGGTGACGGGGCTCCCCTCTGGGGATTTAGGCTGCGAAGGGATTGGTCAGATGGATATTTTAGCTCATTCTGACTGAGGGGATGGGAAGGGTGCAGGGGCTGAGGAGGGGGTCTCCTGTGGGGTTAGTGCCAGAACCCACAGGCACAGGAGGGGCCCAGCTCGGTCTCTGCGCCCTGATGGAGCTCACGCGAGGAGAATGGCTGCGGGGAGGTGGGGAAGGGGATGGATTTGAGAAATATTCAAGAGGTAAGAATCAGTTTGGTGACTGGGTGGTTGGGGGAAACGGGTGGGGTTTTTAAGAAGCCCGCTGGGTTTCCCTGCATGGATTGGGATGTGGAACAGCAGAGAAAGAGCAGGTCTGGAATATGTAATTCGCTCAAAATCACACAAGAAATTGGTGGCAGAGCTGGGAATTGAGGCGAGGTCTCCTGGCCAGTGTTCCTTCCATTACTATACTTCATACTCCAGCCTCGATCCTCTGGAACGTGGAAAACAGTCCACTGATCCCCCTTTGTCCACCCGCCAGGTCATGAGATCCTAGGGGTGGGATTCGCATGGCGGTGGCATCATGCTTCTGGAAGCCACGTTGACAAGGCTAAAGTGGGCAGGCCCAGGGGCCACCCAGACAGCACCCTGGCTCTGACTGGGGCAAGGGGTGCGGGGAGTGCCTGGGCTGGGCATCGGCTCTCCCACAAGTATTCCTTCTCTAATCCCTGCTTTGCGCTTGGCTGGGACATTAATTTCCTACTGCTGCTGTAGCAAATTACTACAAACTGAGTGGCTTAAAACAACACCAATTTATTCTCTTAGGATTCTGGAGGTCCTTACCCCTTTCAGCTTGCAGAAACCCCCTGCAACCACCTTCCTGGGCTCCTGGGCCCAACCTTTTGCATCTCCTACTACTGACTGATCCTCTGGCTGCCCTTGTGATCGTATTGGGCTCACGTAGGTAATTCAGGATAATCTCTCCATTTTAGGATCCTTAACTTCCGTGCATATTTGCAAAGTCATGTTTATCACGTAACAAGGTAACATACCCCAAGGTCCAAGATCAGGACGTGGACATCTTGGGGGGCATTACTCATTCCGCCCACCGCAGTTGAGCACCTTCACTGACGTTCTTTTTGTGCCCAATCTTGTGCTGACAAATAGGTCACAGCCCTTGCCCAAGGAGCTTACAGTTTAGGGGTGAAGGCAGAGATGTAAGCAGCAAACGACTCTGCAGGCTGAGGCAGGGGAGCACAGAAACTTTGGGCACCCAGGGGAGTGGTGCATTATCCGATCTAGGAAGTTAGGGAAGGAGGGAGCCCGGGGGGCTCAGAGGTTTAGTGCCTCCCTTAGGCCCAGGGCATGGTCCTGGGGACCCGGGATCGAGTCCCACATCGGGCTCCCCGCCTGGAGCCTGCTTCTCCCTCTGCCTGTGTTTCTGCATCTCTCTCTCTCTCTCTCTCTCTCTCTCTCTCTCTGTGTGTGTGTGTGTCTCATGAATAAATAAATAAAATCTTAAAAAAAAAAAAAAAGGAAGTTAGGGAAGGAGCTTCAGAGGAGGTGGCTTCCATGCTGAACTTTGAGGAATGTGTGAGAATTAGCCAGATGAATAATGACGGGACGATGATGATGATGATGATGATGATGATAGCAAACATTTGTATTGCTATTTGCCAGGTTGGGCTTTAATCACTTAACGCATTAATGCATTTGATTCTTTCAGTACCATATGAAGTGGGAACTTTATCATTGCTAGTCTATAGATGAGTAAACTGAGGCTGAGAAAAGCTGATCCATTGGCTGGAATGCAGGTCCTTCCCATTACTCTTTTTTTTTTTTTTTTTTTTAATTTATTTATGATAGTCACAGAGAGAGAGAGAGAGAGAGAGAGAGAGGCAGAGACATAGGCAGAGGGAGAAGCAGGCTCCATGCACCGGGAGCCCGATGTGGGACTCGATCCCGGGTCTCCAGGATCGCGCCCTGGGCCAAAGGCAGGCGCCAAACCGCTGCGCCACCCAGGGATCCCTCTTCCCATTACTCTTAAGGTACAGATCAAAGTCCTTTCTGCAGTGAGGCCCTGGGGTATCGGGTTCCTGCTACCACTCCCAGCCCGGCCCTAGCGCCTTCACTGGCTCCTTGCAGCTGAGCCTCCTCTCCACCTCTGGCCCTCCGTGCTCTTCCCCTCTGCCTAGGAGGCAACATGTCCCCTCATCCTTTGGACCTCAACTCAAATGCCACAGAAGCAGGGCATTCCTTGTCCTCAGATGGGCAGGTGTCCCTGTTACTATCAGAGCAGCCTGTACTTGACTTTAACAGCATTCATCCCCCGCTGTATACAAACATCTCTTTTGTCCCCTCATTGTATCCTTAATGCCATAGAGGAGGTGGTCAATAAATATTTGCTGAATCAAAGAAAAACATCAGGAAAATGAAAGTCTAGCAGAAAGCAGGAACAAGACCATCAGGAACCATCTAGTCCAACACCTTCCCTTAACTTCTGGGAAACTGAGGCCCAGTGAGATGTATTGACTTGCCCAGTGTCACACAGTAGGTCATGGGGAAGGCTGAGGATTCTGAATCCTGGTCCTGGGTCACGTTCATGGCTCCCATTGTGATGCTCCTGACCTTGCCCCGGTGGCCGGCTGTCCAAGTCTGATTGATCCTTCAAGGCAAAGCCGATTCCTAAACATCTCTAGGATGCCTTTCTTATTACACCTCAATCTCACCCTCCCCTGCCAAAGTTACACTTGACTGTCTTTTTTCTCTGTGCTCCCCAAACACCCTCTAGCTTTGTTCTTGTTCTTCAATGCTCTGCTTGTGTTTGAGCTCTTCCAAGGCAGG
This sequence comes from Vulpes vulpes, assembly GCF_048418805.1. Taxonomy (NCBI): domain Eukaryota; kingdom Metazoa; phylum Chordata; class Mammalia; order Carnivora; family Canidae; genus Vulpes; species Vulpes vulpes. Next base: position 48,749,796 of record NC_132789.1, read on the forward strand.
CACTGCATCTGATTCCTCCGTCCCCAGGGAGGCATGCACACAGCAGTACAAATGTGGTGTGTGAAGTGTGCTGTGAGACAGGAAAGGAGAGGGATATGGGATTGTCCAGAAATCCCTAACCCAGCCTGAGGTCAGGGAAAGTTCTCAGGAGGCTGTGAATCATGAGCTGAACAAGCAGGATTAGCCATGTGGACTGCGCAAGTGTTCGTGTGTGTTTTGAGTGATAAAGGGCCTGGGGTTGGGGGCGGGGAGGAGGGGAAGGGCATTTTAAGGAGAGGAATCCTAATGTTTGTAGGATAGAATAAGGAGCTAGTCACCAGGGATGGGGTCGGGGAATCCAAAGTCCTTTTTCTCCCAAAGATTCAAATGCAGGGGTGGAAGGAGCTCCCAAGGGTGTTCCCTAGCTAGCTAAGCAGGCAAGACAGGCCAACTGGGTGACAAACGGGGGAGGGCTGCCCTTTATAAATGGTCCGATTGGATCCCTTTCTTGTCTTGAGTCAGAACTATGAGTCTTTCTTGTGCCCACAGCTAAGATGGGGAGGGCTTGGGGGTGCCGTCTTCCTCTGCCCTGGTGCTGCCGCCGGCTGCCTGGCCCACTGAGCCCCTGCTGGGGGGCAGCTCCCCCAGGCCCTCCTTTGCAGCTCTCTGCACAGGACTGCAGCCCAGCCTCAGCCACCTGCACCGGGTGGTCTGTGAAAAGGAGAATTCACGGAGCCAGTAGCCTCTAAACGCCAACCACCCAGGGCCCGCACGGTCCCTCTCTCTCAAGGACCCTCTCGGAAGAGATGGCTGCTGGGAAAGGGACATCCCTGAAGGTGCGGCGAGGAGGTCACTGCGGTGGCCGGGCACCCAGCAGGGGAGGGGTGTGCACAGGGCCTGTGTTGCCGAGGGGCAGTCAGAGCCCCAATGGCATGTGGCTGGAGTTGCTGTCGTATTTCAAGAGAATTGCTCTAATTCCATGAGGCCGAGTGAGATTTCCCAGTGCTCGCTCTCCCTTCATCCTACTATTTCCTCCCTCCTTGAGGCTTTCTCTGCTCTTTCCATCCATCCATCCATCCATCCATCCATCCATCCATCCATCCACAGGCACCCACCAAACCCACTTCCCCTGCCAGAGGGTCTGGCCCAAGCGCCTTTCCTCTGGGAATCTTTCTGGCTACAGTTGAATTCCTACCCCCGTTGACCCATAGACAGCAGAAGTTTGAACTGTGAGCGTCCATCTATACATGGATTTTTTTTATAGCACTGTGAATGTGTTTTCTTTTCCTTATGACTTTCTTAATAACATCGTCTTTTCTCCAGCTTATTTTACTATAAGGATAGAGTATATAACATGTACAACATACAAAATACGTGTTAACTGTGTGTTATTGGTAAGGCTTCTGGTCAACAGCAGGCTGTTAGTACTCAAGTTTTGGGGGAGTCAAGAATTATATGTGGATTGTTGACTATGTGGTGGTCAGTGCCCCAGGCCTCGTGTTGTTCAAGGGTCAAATGTATTCCTCATCAAGTGCCAGGAACTTGATTTTACCTCTAATCCTTCTTTATCTGATCACAAATCTCAGAGACATTAAATGAGTAACCCAGGGATCCAGACCTAGAACTTTCTTTCCCTCAAGCATATTCTCCTTCCACCAGGCCACACTCTCTTTCCTTCCTGGCTACCAAAATACTGTTTCACTCCACACAAATTTTCAAAATTTCCTGTAATTCTCTTTACAGCACAGAAACTACCTGGCATGGCTACCTAATTATTTCATATATCTTGTCTTTATAACAAAGGTCTAAATGTCCTTCCCTTTGCTTGTTTGTTTCCTGTCACAATCCACTGCACAAAATAGGTGGCAGAAAAAAGTGTTGAATATGTTTGCTTATCGCTGTGCCCCCTAACTCAGCGCCTGGCATGTGGCAGATGTCCAGGGTAGGGATTCAGGTGTAGACAAGGCTTAGGCTGGGTCTCCACCCTCAGCCTGCCATACCTCACAGGTAGGTGGCTGTGCGACAAGTGGTGGTATCACACTGAAAGGCCATCAGTGTGGTTTAGTGGAAAGACATTGCAGTGACAACCTGGGTATAAATTCCAGGTCTTCGACATGCTGTAAAATCTTGGGCAAGGTACTTAATATCTCTGAGCCTATTTTTTCAGATGTAAAATAGGGATTATACTATGTGCCTCCTAGGAATGTTCTAAGGATTCAGAGGCAATACGGGTAGGAAAAGGAGCTCTCATCGTGGTGCTAGTGTTCACAGGACACCTTCATCTCTTAGGGAGACTTGGAGGGCCAGCTCTGAGGGTGGCTGAGTTGGCTTGTAAGCATTTCTTACCTTAGGGTTCTATCATCAGTTCCTTTCTACCTTATTGACTTTTGGTGGTTTGAATAGACTTGTCAACGAAATTTTCATGTTTAAAAGCTGTTGCTCATCAGGATTTAAAAACTCTCATTTTTAGTTTTTCCTTGCCAATTTGTGTATAAACCACTGTTACTGGATCTGTTTTTCCATTGAAGATTTGGGGATTAGCCCCAGGCACAAAGCATTAATGTTATTTCCCTTGTCCCTTACATAACAGGACTCATCTCTGCCTTTAATTGAAATAAGGACCATTTGGTAATGGTTTTGGTTCTAATTATGATAGAATTGGCTCATAGCCAGGGTGGTATAACTAGGGGCTTTGGGGTCAGGCGGATCTGGGTTTGAATTCCATTTTTACCACCTACCTGCTTGCACAAGATAACAAATCTCTCTGAGTCTCTTTTTGCTCTATGTAAAAGGAGGATACTCTTAACTGATTTTGCCGAAGGACCAAACGCTAAAGGTATAGTGCCTGGCATAGCAGAACAGTAATAAACGCTAGTGCTCTTTCTAGAAATAATCTCTTAAACCTCAAGGACTTTGGTGGAAACTGTTTAAGATAATTACATGGTATCCTGGAGTGGCATGTGAGTCTACTTTGCATTTGAACCACTAGCAGATTAAGCCGGACTTGCACAGGGAAACCTTCCTGTAATTAACCTGGGGTTGGGTGATTTTAAGCCAGTTTTCATCCTGCCAGAGAAACAAAAAAGAGGAGACTGAAGAAATGCTACTCCTTTAATTGAAGGAACACTTTTATGTTCTCAGGTCTATTTTAATCTTAAGTGCCGATTATGCATCATTCTCTCCTGTTAACAGACACTTCTGTAAGTGATCTGCATGGCGAGAAATATGATTCTTACATAAATACTGTACCATGAGAAATTACCTTATTACTTAATATGCCAAAAAGCTAATAAGATAAAGGAATGGTACGAGTCATTTTTGGACAATATTAAAACTTGATTTTAGCTCATGGAAATAAAATGTAATTTCCTTTTATTATTCTCTTTTCCAGGTAGGACGAAGGCAGTGGAGGATGGAGGGATATTATACAGCTGTGTTCCAGGGGCTCTTCTTAGGGCTGTGGAATGGATCCAGGCAGGATGGACTCAAATTAAGATTGTAATGACTCTTCCGTTTAGAAAACACACTCTTGCTGTTAATGATGCTTTGTCAGGAATGATTTTTTAATTTGCAAATGAAAGTAAAACACCCATTTCCTATTCAGTTGTATGAATGCTTGCCTCCATGTGTTTGCATGCGTATGTTGGTTAAAGAACAAAAGCACGGTGCCTGCAGAAAGTTAAGTGCAAAACAATGTGAAGAACTGAGAGTTTCCTGAACCAGCTCTGGTGAAAGGCGATTAAGTGCCAAATTTTGACAAGGCTAAGGTAGCTAGACACAAATACTGTCTGCAAAGAAGCACTATGAGACTTTGAGTTTCAAATGTACTTTTACATGTTCTCTGGGATTGAAATTTTTTTATTTATAAATGAACAAATAATGACTGGTCTTGTTGAAAGAAATTTAAATAGGACCCAAGTTGATAAAATCTTCTGGCTGTAATAACATTTGGTCATTGCTTGATCTTTGCTGCCAGATGTAGGTAGTGTTGATGCTGGTAATGATGCGGGATGGTTACAGACACAAGCGCATGTTTTTGCCCTCCTTTCTTCCTATCAGTTTGACAGAAGTAACACTAAGTAAATGCCTTCAGCCTTCCCTGGCATGCAGTTTTTCATCCAAGCAAAACATAATGTACCTAGGACCTAAAAGAAATGTAATAATTTCTGCATTCTTGTGATTTGTTAAAACTTTCCCACAAACACCTACAGAAACTATATAATGTTTGCCTGGAGATTTAAGGTAACAGGCTTACACTCACAGCAAGATGAAATTTTTATTAGATGTTAGGCAGACATGTTATGCTGATGTTGAGAAGTGCTGCCAAGAGAGTGTATGTAGAATGGCCTGTTATGGATATTTTACAGACCTATTTAAACGCCTACAGCCATTTGTGAAACTTTCAGGACAGATCTGTTGGAAGCTGGGGAGTGAACATTAGGAACTGGTAAGATTCCACCGACTTCTAATATTCCAAAATAATATATCCATTTGCTTAAAGTGCACTAAAACGACACCTTTAAGGATCAGAGGTGGTGATGATTAGTAATAACCATTGCAGGTTTAGCAGTGACATTTTTAGATCGTACACACACATTGTGAAGCTCTGTTATTCCTGGGAGCAGCTAGGAGTTTGTCCATTTTTCTTCAGAAAAGGAACATAGGGGCTTGTCTTTAAATAAAACTAAAATAAGAATCTTTAAGTTCAACTACGTGAAGTTCAGGCTGACTTAGTTTTAATATTTAGCTTAGTTAATTAAATCCCATTCTTTGCCCTGAATTTAATTATCCCAACCATTGAGGTAATTTAATATAATAATAAAAAGGGGGGGCTAATGAGAAATGGAAGAGAATCTGACTATTCCTTCATCTGGCTCAGTGGGAGCATTTCTTCTGCAAGTGTCAGTTTATGGACGGTGATGGTTTATGGGGCATTATGAATTTTCAATTAGGGAGAAAATGGAAACGAAAGACAGACAGTAGATCATCCAAGAGTGATCATATCAGGAAATCACTAAAAAGCTCATCTGTAAAGTTCAAGGCATATTTTAATATGACTTCATGATACCTTAGGCATTTTGTGCCCCCTCTCAGGGGAGCTCAAAATCCATGGCTTTTTTTAATTTTTATTTTTTTATATACACTGTTTAAGTCTTTGCTTAGGGTTTCTATTTAAAGGTAAGAAAGCCAAATATTTGCCGCTTCTATGCAAAAGTGAATGCTAAAATAAAAAGGTGACTTTTCTTGTTTAGCTGTCACTTCCAATGCAAAGGTCTATTTTAAGGTCGGTTTCCTTAAAACTGCGCAAGCTCTGTGACCTCGATGCTGAGGTGCTGTGCAGTATAATCAGACTGGGATCCAAAACCCAGCTGGGAACTTGCTAGCTGTTTCAAGCAGCTTATTCTATTGTGCCTCAGTCTTGCCATCTGTGAAATGAGGATAGTGCTATCCACTTCCCCCGGATTGCTGGGGAGCCAAGTGGGAGAATGCAGAGGGCACCACACAGCCTGACAATAGATGCTCTGCAAATAGTGATCTCCTTTCTTCTGAATAAGTCACAAATAAGTTATAAATGGATAACAGACGCCAATGTATCATCATGCCAAACATAAAGCCAAACGTGCCAGCTCATTATCAATCAGGGCAGTGTTCCTCACTTTAAAGTGCTGGTGATTCACCTGGGAATCTGCTTAAATATAGATTTGCATTCAGCCCAAGATTCTGCATTTTAACAAGCTCCCAGATGATGCAGATACTGGAGGCTGGAGCCACACTTTCAGTCATAAGGAACTAGGCCAGTGACTTTTGAATACGGAATTGACTTGGAGAGACCGGGCTAAGTTGCAAAGCACAATTTTACTCTACTTTTTTGTTTGTTTGTTTGTTTTTGCATTTGTTTAATGATAAAATTATTGGGGAAATCTGAAGATGCTACAAAAAAAAGTTTGAGTGAACACATTTAAAAATCTGGGAAGCTCAAATCCATTCTACACACTTTCATTTATTGTCTGGACAGATAAAGTACAAATAATTCAAACACAACAAGGTTATGAAAAAAAAAAACATTTACAATACTTCCCCTCAGAAATCATCTAAACTAGCAAGATTAACATGAAGTCATTCATTATAACTAAAGTATACAACTGCCTGGTCCTAAGATTTTTTTTCCTTTTTTTTTCCCCCGAGAGTGAACACATTATAGAGAAGAGATTTTTGGCATGCCTTTCCCACTAATGCTCAGCAAATGCATCAAAACTTTGCCAGCAAACTGCGTTCATTCATAGCAGGCGATGTAAAAAGTTTTCCCTGAATGTTGAACGAGTGTTCTCTGAACTGAAATCTGGTGGTTGTTTTTGTTTTTTTGTTTTTCCGCAACCGAAAAGAGGAAAAAAAAACAGAAAAAAAATGTAAAGGAGGAGTCTATGATGCAGCCTTGGTTTTCGTGATCTGTCTACCACTATGACTGCTACTACAAAGCTTGCCTCTTCAGTGTGAAAACAACAGTTCTCTCTACATGCACTTAGTGGGTTCAGCATGGGAAAAAACGCACAAAATAAGCACAAGTTATAAATAACCATAACGTTTTATTACCATTAAGACTAAACTTGTATTGAAAAGATTTTATATAACAAGACAAGAAAAGCAATAGCAAATTTAACTATCAACTAGATTATGCATAGCGAGTAACTGTTTCTATTACCCAGGGAAGAGCATGAACCCTTGTATTTTTTTGTTTTGTTTTTGTTTTAAATATATAACCGTACAAAGCACAAACATACTAAAATGATCAGTGCACTGGACGCGGGAGGATGCTCCCTCAGTCATTTTGTTCCCTTAGCTCTGTTTTGTTTTCCCCAATCTGAATTACATTAAAATAAAGACCCAGTTGTTTTTATTTTTCTACTGTGCAGTAAGAAAAAATATTCACAACAAACATGACAATATATCAAACAATAGTTCTACACAAGTTACCTTGATACCTCTTTAACTGTCACTTAAATATCATAAGAAAACATTGTAAGACATATACAAACAAAACTAGCCAAGTGTTACAACTTATAATAAATTAACCCAAAGAAAAAATAACTTTATATATATATATTTATATTGTATATACACATACACACACAACAGAATGACACAATAATATGCTTCTTCCCATAGTTTAAGTAAACAAATAAGTAGTCTAGCCAATCTAGCTATATTTGATCTCGGCCATAGGCATCATCACATCGGCGATTAAATAAATAAGTGTTTCAAGCAACATAAACAGTGTTTCAAATGTACCAACACAGCCCAATTCTATCAGCATGGGCTACAAAGTGAATTTGAAAATTCCTTAATGAATTTAAAGCAAATGTATCTTTTGTTTTCCTCTCCTAAACACATTACATTTAACTATGATACTAAGATATGTAAATAATTTCGTAGCACCTACTGCTCAAACTAAGGAAGTTTTAGATCAAAAGGAAAATTAATCTTTTTAATTTTTGTTCTGCTGACATCCCATACTGATGACTTAAAGAAAAACTGTCTTTCAACTCATCTCCTTGCTTTTGGGTTTTGACTGTGGGGAACTGTGGTACCCTGGGTAGAACGAACACTCCTTTCCCCTAGTAATTAATAATTGTTTTTTATTATTATTACATGCTATGAAAAGATATGAAGATCATCTGTTTATAGCCCATCCTTCAAAAAACAGTCTACGAATCCAGTTTAAAACACACATCTTGATCTCTAAAAAGTTACCAGTGCAGTATGAACGCGACAAAGTTGTCAATTTCCCCTAAATTAGCCAGTCAAAATATTTTTTTCTCAAATCCAGATTCTCTTGTAAAAATTCTTTATATTTTATAAAAATAGATTTTTCTTGAAACCCATTTTCAGCAAAGAGACCACCTCTTTGGCAACAATGTTAATGTTATTAAATTGTTAATGTCATCAGGTATCCCCCTTGCCCCCATCCCCTAACAGAAGACTGTTTTTAGTTCACATGATATAAAAGAAAAAAGGAAAAATAAAAAAATTTGCAAAAGTTTTTTTTTTTTTCATTTTTGCAATTTTTATTATTCCTCTTTTGATTTGTGTGGGGGTTTTTTACCAATCTGATTGGATCAACTTTGTGACAAAAAAGAAAAATCTTTTTTTTTCTTTCTTTGAATCCCATTACTTTGTAAAAATTGTTTTATTTTTATTATTATTTTTTTTTTGTTTTTTGTTTTTCTTCTTCAAATGAGCGAATGGTCATCTTAAAAAGATCCACCTTCAAGGAAGGTAGTAAAGTTAGCTGGCTGGGTTAAAATCCCTGCACATCGCTATCTATGTATATTATATTCAACAACGACAGCTATGAAAGAACATTCAATGCATCAAAGGTATTTTTTTGTTTTTTTTTTCTTTTTTTCTAAGCATTATAAAATCCTTTCCTGGTACACGTCAGGATAATCCAATGTTTTAATACTTAGGCAACACTGGCTTATAAAGTCCATGGTTGAATATAAGCCTCGAAAAGTTTGTTTCTCTCTCTTTTGTGTGTGTGCGTGTGTATGTGTGTGTGTGTGTGTGTGCGCGCATGTGTTTTGTTCGTATATATTTATATATATATTTTAATAAGTAAGGATGGGAAATTCAGGACTTGTGGGCTTTGTTGGTTTTAAAGGAAACTTGCAACACTCGGTCTCCTAGGCGGTACCCGTTGAGGCTGGCAATGGCCATGGCCGCCTCATCATAGTTGGTCATGGTGACAAAGCCGAAGCCCTTGCACTTGTTGGTGTTGAAGTCGCGGATGACCTTGACGTTGTTCACGGCGCCGAAGGGGCCGAAGAGCTGCCAGAGGACACTCTCGTCGGAATCAGGGGACAGGTTGTAGACAAAGATGCACCAGCCCGTTCCCGTGTGACCAGGGATGTTCATTCCCACAAGGCTTGTCATCCCATCAATTGTGATTGGGGAGAACCTGGGGGAACAGGTAGAAGGGGGGACTGGTCCAGACATCAGTCTGACCACGGATAACACACAGATGCACAGACACAGACATGGGGCAGAGGGCTGAGTGAGTGTTTGCAAGGAGAGTCTTCAGGGTTTAAAAACCAAAACACAAAAAAACTAGTGTCTGCGGCATTTCTTTTGAATGGAAAGGCTAAACTGGCTAAGGCCTATATATGGCACGAAAAAGGCTAGGTCGATTCCTAATAACCACAAGGAACTCCCAGAGCAAGGCTCCATTATGCTTCTGCCACAGTATATGGTCATAGGGTCTCCCACCCTGACCCTTCTTGTCCCTCCCCACAACAGACAGCGAGCTCTTGGGAGGAGGAGCTCGGTTTCATTCATTCTGTTGCTCTACTTATTTATTCAGTTGGGCACATACGGGAACATCACAGACATAGTGACACATAGAAAACACTCAGTAAATACTTCTTGATTGCATGAGTGAATAACATTGGTGGATATCAATGCTTGGAAAATTTTATTTATTTTTTAGGGCAGATTTGGAGATGGCCCCAGGAGTGCTCAAGTCTACTGTCTTTGCAGTCCCCTGACTTATGGTTGTCAAAGATCTCTTGATATTTTGAGGAGAGAGACACATGAGAATGAACAGACATACCTTGTTATTAATCATATGGGTGGTTCTGTTTCATTTAGCATCTATTCAAAAGAGTTCCGAAAGAAAAACCCCCAAGCCATAATAATAAAGACATTATCACTCCTTGATGCTATATTATCTGGAATTCATTTCTAAGCATCACAGGAGTGAGATTTCAAGTGGTTTGTGCATTTATGTATCTTGAATTAGAAAAGCTGAAAACTGTTATTTGCCCTATTACAACTACTTTTGTATTGGGCTTTGAAATCTCAGTTTTCATGTTATCTTGAAAAGCAAAACAACCCTTCAGATTCTATTCACTGTCTGATAAAATATATCCATGTGTGATTCATAATGGATGCATCTAGATTAGGTAACCAGGGCCCACGGCAGAAAAATATTTGTTAACATTTTGTTTTATACCAAACGTATACAGGGATTTGGGCCCTATCCATTGACTAGCGTCTTGGTTTTCATGTGATTGGGTTTTGTTTTGTTTTGTCTTCTGAAAAAGGGGATAGGAAGAGGAGAGGAAGCAAAACTGGGGAGAGAATGGAGTAAAGTGTTATCTGGGACTTTTTTTAAAAAAAGATTTTATTTATTTATTCATGAGACACATAGAGAGGGGCAGAGACATAGGCAGAGCTGGAGAAGCAGGCTCCATGCAGGGAGCCCGATATGGAACTCAATTCCAGGACTCAGGGATCACAACCTGAGTCGAAGGCAGACATTCAACCACTGAGCCACCCAGGTGTCCCATATCTAGGATGTTTTGTTGTTTTGTGTTTTGTTTTTTAGGAGGGGGGGGGGAGATGGAGAGAGAGTCTCAAACAGGCTCCACACCCAGTGTGGGAGTTTGATTAGGGACTCGATCTCACAACCCTGAGATCACGACCTGAGCCAAATCAAGAATCCTATGTTTAACTGACAACTGCCCAGGCATGTTTTAAAATAAGCAAATATTCTCGGAGATCTGAAAGTCCAATGAAAGAACAGTTCTGCATCTAAAGAGAATTTAGATAATCAAATGGCTGCTGAAGATATGCTAAACATAACAACTCAATAGGTACTAATTTTGGCATCAGTCACTAAGTCAATCTCGCCTCTTAAAAACAAGTAACAAGACAAAACCAAAAAACAGCATGGTAAGGATTCTTAGAAGGGCAAATCCATGTCTGTTATTTGCATTATTTCTGAAGACTGTCTTCTCAGCCTTCTCTCCTCCAACTGAGTGAATTGACTCCGTTCAGGTTAAAGGTAGAGAACAGCGAGGTATTTATTTTAAGGCCATCAAAGTCAGGAGCCAGCAAAGAGGTTTCAAGCAGAGTCTCAGCTCTAGTTGGTGATGGCCACCTGGAGCACTTTGGGAGGAAGGAGTCTGGATCCAAATCTGGGTCCAACAGGAAAAGAGAATGCTCTTATGGACTAGTGGTGTTTACTCTGAGTGGGGAACCAGAGATGGTGGCAGCATGCATGCTGCTGCTGTGCCTTCTCTGGCCTCATCATGCCTTAGCATCCGTACATAATTGGTGCCACCTCCCTGAAGTTGGAGGGGAACGAAGGCCTGAGGTGGGAAAAATGTAAAAGTGGGAGAGGGAAGAGGCAAGCAGTGTGCCAGACACATGGAAGTAATTCACAGTCATCCTCCTGGTGCCAAGATTGAGATCTGAGAGGCTGGCGCTGTGCTAGTGAGTCTGCAGTCAGCTTACTTCCTCTACTGAGTGCCAGTTTCCAGAGTCGGGGTACTTACCATGCATGGCCAAGTGGTGAAACACTGCCTCATATGGGAGTGTGACTGGGACTATTAAGGACCACATCTCTTTGCCTGACTGTAGGAAGGGGAATTAAAGTGTGCAGCTCTATTGAGCAGGATGATGAAGATGCTATGTCCCTAGCAGCTCAGTGAAGCTTATCAAAAGCACATATGGGAATCTCATGGACACAGTGACATAATGCACTCAACTTCCTGAGACTCAGCTTTTAGACTAGGTCTGGATCATTCCTGTGACTGCATTCAGAGAGCCCCACAAACCTTGATTCTCTTTGAGCCCCCGACCCCACAGAAAGGCTTTAAATGAAAGAAACCGCAAGTTTAAAACATAATACATGTAAAACCAAGGGAGGATTTATAACTGCTAAAACCTGTAACAAAAGAAACTCCTGGTTGAGGTGCACACAGATACACTTCATTCTCAGGCTGTGCCCTGAAATGCACCCTGAGGTGGGGGTGAGAGTCAGCAGGTCATCCACACGTTTATTCATGCTTCGGCCAGGCCTGGTAGTCCAAAATCTAATTTTTCCACTGACAATCATAAGATTGTCAACCATGATTAGCAAAATGTTCTAATTTTGATTTGCTGGAATCTGCCCTCTTAACTGAATCTTGGCATTGCTAATGCCAAACAGTTACTCTGCAAGTTTGCAAGATCAGCTGGCAAAGAGTAGGAGCCTTCTCCCTTAGGGAAGGCGTCCAGAGAACCAGATTATCAAGGGCTTGGTAGCTGTGGCACCTGAACCGTAGGAGAAGCCCACCTGCAAATAAAAGAAAAAGTGAAACACACAAGCACACTTTGTGTGCCCTAAAAGAAACAAAACCAACTGAGGTCTGAAATTAAAATTATGAATTTGACATGCTGGTGGAGGAAAAAGGAAGAATTAAAAAAAAAAAAAGTAAAGTTAGTGAATTAAAAAAAAAAAATTTCTAGCCCCAGTCTGTGCCAACACGGACATCTGGCAATCTGTGGAGTTTTAATTACCTCTTTACGCCATAGGCCATATTAAGCAAATTGTCCAGCCTGCAAAGAGAAGGAGGGTCTCTGGGTTAATGCCTCACAGATGGCAAGATCGCTCAATGGAACTATTAATAAGAATGCTCCATTTTCAAAGAAGAAAAGCTCAATAACTTTCCCCAATGCTTAGGAGTCTATCCACTGGTAGTTCCCCCTTTTCTGCCTCCAACTATGAGTAATTCATGTTCAGGTCAATGCTAGAGTTTAAAGCAAGTGTCTAATGAAGCTCCCTTTCTTTCAAGGTCTGAATTAATCCCACTCCCCCCTCCCCTCAGAACATTTGTGTGGATTTCATTTTATATCGTGTGTGAAATCATTAAAAGGGGGCAGCTTCTTACATCGTTCACCTTTTATTACGATTCACCTTTTATTGCAATTAAACTCGTGCATGAAAGGAATACACGTGCATGCACAATGCATACCAGAATGGATCTTTTCTCTTATTCTAGCTACATTAACTAAATCTTCTTACCACACACATTTTTTGGGGGGCAGAAGGAGTTTGAGGGTTAAGATTTTTTACAATTAGCTTACTATTTACAACCTGAAAGCTCCTCCTAGCAAATTGCCATTATGTTATAATCTCCCTCATGTTCAGTATTTTACTGGAGGACAAGCTATTCACACCATGGGGCAGTAGTAACCATAGTTTCCACCATTAGAAGCCTGCTGGAAAGGCTTTTTACATAAATACTGCATGTGCTCTCACACAAAATAAAAATTAGATGACTTGGACTCTTCATGAAATCATTAACCCTTTCAAATTCCCAGGACAGGACACTGCTGAGGCTGATTTTCCTCCTCGTCATGGCCAGATGGAGGGCCTGCTATCTTTCCATGTGATGTTTGAAAGGGAGAAAAAAACAAAAAACAAAAAACAAAAACCCTTTCAATTAAAGGGTAGTTGGGACATGCGTGGAATAAAATAAGTATTTAAAATTATTATGGACACGTCAAAAATGTTCTTATCTCTTGTACAATAAAGGCAGTCAGGTTGATTGGCTTCAAGGAGTGAAACCTGCCTTTCAGAAATGTCCCAGGAGAAGGGAAGTGCCCCAGTGCACTGGGAGGGTTGGGTGCCTGAGGAAACATTAACAAGGCTTAGAAAAATCTTCCTTCTTGTCTTCCCAGAATCTGCTGACTTCACAGTCAGAGTGAAGTTAACACAAAAGAGACTACCTACCCTACAGAGTAACCTGCAGGAGAAAGAGGAGGACAGGCCAAACCATTCTCCCTGGGAGGATCTGCCTCCTGGCCTACACTTTTCTTTAACTTTATTAAAAGCCACTCCCTCAGCCTTAAGTCTAAGGTGTTGAATGTGGCCATTTATTTGTGATGAACTTTTGTTGAAATGGAACCTTCTGGTTTGGTTAAATGTAGAAATTTTGTTCTAATCCAAGAATCTGAAGTTTAACCAGTCACAGTGGTAAGTTGAAAGGGGGCTTGGAAGAGCATCTGGTCCAACCATTTCATTTTACAGTAGTGGAAACTGAGGCTCAGTGGGGAGGTTCATTCACACAGGGACTCCTGGGGGCGGAGGTTCTTAGGCTTGCCCCATCTTTCAGGGCTGTGGGTTGCCCTGGCCCTCGCCCAGCTGTGTATTTGTGTAGCAGGGCCCTTCCCTGGAGGCTGTGCCTACCTGAACCTCTGGGCCTGGTGGTGAAGCGGACCAGGGTAGCGCCGGTTGGGGGATTGGTAGAGCTGGGACAGCAGCGCCTGGCTGGACTTCTGGCTGGGGTTGTTGGCAAACTTCACAGTAATTGGTTCCGTAGCACCGCTGGGCTTCTGGCCGTTCAGCCCTTTGATGGCTTCTTCTGCCTCGATTCTCTTATCAAACCGGATGAATCCCACCCCTCTGGACACTCCTGGGGAAAAGAGAAAGAGCCTTCATAAAGTATGAACAAACCAAACTGGTAAACATCCTTGGGAAGAGATGGGCTGGGCCGCATGGATATTCTAGGGGGAGTCAGCCCACTAGTGGGGCCAGGGCTGAGCCTGCCTCCCCGAATCCCTCTCACCCATCAAGATGCATCTGCCTGTGTTTTTGCTACCACGGCTCTGGACCAGTGACTGCCACCCACAGAACACAGGCACCTGTCACATCCATTCCAGCCTCTAGCACCGGCCTGTTCAGTCCTTGTCTCCCTTAGTTGTTGTCACCCATCACCCAGCGTCTAGTCCTGCCATGTGCCCTTCACACCTAGCGACTATGTAATCTATTTGACAAGCAAACTCTGACCACATTACACTCTTTAAAAACATCCTTTATACATTTTTCATAACTTTTCAATTCTTTACCTTGTGCATGGTACCTGTTCCACTCCACACGCAGAATAACAAACAAAACCCACAAAAACCCCCTTTCCATGGGCCCATGTTGCAAACAGATAAGTCAGACTTCTCAGTACGGCATCTAATGCCCCTGATGATGTGGCCCCAAATCCTCTGTTGAGCCTCATGCCAGCCGTATTTACTCCTTGAACAGGTTGTGCTCTTTCTCGACTCCACGCCTTACAATATGTCCTATCCACCTATTTTATAGGATGCATCACATCCACCTAGAAATCTCTATCCCTCCTTTCTGCCAAGTAACTTCAGGTCATCCTCCAAAACCCTGCTCAAACATCACTTCCTTGATGGAGCCTTCGCAACAATCCTGGCTAGGTGCAGCACACCTTCTCCTGAGCTCCCGTGGTCCCCTGGACAGCTCCTAGCAGGTGCTCATCATACTGGAGTCCAGCAAGGGCAGGACTGTGCCTCCTTTATCCCTGGTCCCCAGTGTCCCTCCTCTGCACAGTGTCTGGGGGCAGAGCTGCCTTCATTGAGGGTTTGTTGCATGCATTGAATGATAAACACACGCTAAACTGCTCTCAGGGGGTGTTTTAAACTGGGATCAGATGTGGAGTAGGTGAAAACATTCGGTCACTAAAAATGCAACCCAGGGCACCTTACATTTCTTACCGAGAGGTGGTGGTTGCCTTTCTTTATTCTGGACAAAGTAGCATAGTACCAGGCTGCTACTAACTAGCCGGGCAGGAGTCAGAGACTTCACTTTGGACCTCCATTTTCTCATGTGTGAAATGAGGCAGCATGAGGTTCCCTCCAGCTCTACAACGCTGTCACCGGAGCCGGAGCTCTAGTGCAGGTTCTTTTCACGCACAAAAGTAATGTTACTTGGTTGAGGGTTGAAAGAGACTTTGAAGGTCATTCAGTCCCACTCACAACCTGATGCCTGAATCTGCTTTACAGCCCTGCCAAGTAGTTTAGCTGCTGCTGGAACAATTCCCATGATGGAGATCTACCTCCTAAGATGGCCCATTTTAGATGTGGGCATTTGATTGGTAAGAAGTCTTTCTCCTAAGTCAAAAATCTATCTATGCATGACCCATATCTCCTTTACCGTAAGTAACCATTATCTCTCTGCTCCAATGGGTCACAGGGCACTGGCTGCGGCATTGAGACACAAGGAAAGAAATGACAAAGAAACACTTAACCTGTGACTTGATCAACCAGGATTCGAGAGGTGATGATACGGCCATATTGCGAGAAAAGCTGCTCCAGTTCCTTCTGGGTCATGGTTTTGGGAAGGCCGCTAACGTAGAGGTTAGCATCCCTGATTGAGGCAGAGCTCGGACGGGCATATGAGACCTGGGAAAAGGCAAGAGGAGCTAAATCCATTATAGCAACACCCTCCAAGTAGAGGCTGAGTCAACAACTGAAATGGCAGCCCCTCGTCTATCATTCTAACTCATGGTGTCAGTTGAAATAACTCAGTAGTTGAGATTCTTCGCTACTCTTGCAATGGTAATGAGAATCAGGAGAACAGCAATAGAGGAACAAAAGGAGAGTTGGCGATAACTTAAAACAAATGCACAGATAAGGGTCTCTTAGAGCAGAACAAAATAGCTACTGTATGGCAGCTGTTAAATGCAGAACTACCCACGCACGGAGTTCTGAAGATTTACCTCCTGGATGTGGGTGTATAGATGATTTACTGTATCCAACACATAATAATCTTTGAATAAACCAAAAAAAAAAATCTCCATGAAATTCCGCTCTGCAGATTTCTCTCCTTGCCGCCCTCCCAACCCCCAAGCCCTTCGTCTTCAACACATTAAAGCGATCAGGTTCTCTGCAAGATTTTTTATGTCCCATCCTTTGTGTTGTTCCAATCTGCTCCCACAAGGTCTGCTCTCACTGAATGACAAAGTGCTGGTGAAATGGGGCTTCATGAACATCTGCTTGTGAAACTGGATATGTGACCTTGTCATAACATCTGCAAGAACCAGTTGCCTTCTAACTTTGAGGAGGAGCAGATAAAACCACAATCAACAAAATGAGGGTGGGGGGAGGGTGGAGGAGGGAGGGAGAGGGCAGGGGGAGAAAGAAGCGAGCCTCACGGATGGTTATAATAAGTTCGACTTTGTAAATTTGTCCTCCCAGATCTCTCAACTGCTTTTTTTTCCCCCAAAAAGCTAACACAGAAGTGTAAACAGATCTGAAATTCCATCTGCAAGAAGCCAAATCTGTAGCAGTACACATAAGCAAAGCAAACCCCAGCAGTCATTAATTTTAGACTTTCATTTACTTATTTATTTATTTTTTAAGAAAACAACATCAGACATTTGAAATATAATTTACAGCTAGTCTAACAAAAGCACTTTCCTGCTAAAGCTATTTCTGGGGCAGTTATGGCTCAGAATAGATGATGAAAACAGTCATTTCGGAGCACATCTGACAATGTTGGACAGGAAGGGACCTATATGCCTTAGCATTTTTCAGTTGGGAGTTTTATTTAATCCATATAACCAATTTACAAGGCCTGCTAAGACTAGAGGGGTGAGTGAGTGTGCATGTGCTTGTGTACTGCGCACACACAGAAGCCTGTGTACAGAAGAAAGTGTACATGTTAAACTGGACCCTTGGCATCAAGAACTACATCTCGAGTGGTGAAGCAGAACTTGCATGTGAGAATGGGTCTGGCAATGGATCTAGCAAAGAGGAATGAAGGCTTAGCAGACCCCTCACCCTTGGCACTCGCTCCCACTCCATGACAGAGATGCCAGGTCCCTAAAAATAGAGGTTGACTCAACAGATAAAATGATGTGAGTGACGAATCTGCCTCGCTGGTCTCCTCCCTCTATTGGAGTGAGGCAGCCTATCTGCAGTATCTATCTCTTCTAGAAACTCAGGTCTGGCCCCAGTAGGCTGGTTCCCAGCAGAGGGCTGACGTGCAAAGGGACATTTACATGGCCAGTCCCTGGGGAGTGGGGGCTGAAGGAGCAGGAGTTTCATGTGACTGCTTGCACAGACCATCACTCCACACAAGGCTCTCCTACCCCATCCTTTGAGGAACAAAGTCTTTCAGGTTATAACCCAGCAGAACTAATTTTTAGGCATGAGAAAGGAGTGGTAGGGAGAAGGGAATAAGAACACTGTAGTGATACATTCACAGTAATAGGAGTACCCCTGTCTCACCCCTGCCAATTATTAGACAAATTAATTACCTGAATTACATTTGTGCTGCCCCATAACATACCCCATAACATACCCTCCTACTTCTATGTCTTTGCTCATGGGGAAAACTTTTCCACCTACTTTCTCAGGCCCTAATCGTATTTTCCTTTAAGGCGCAGCTCCAAAGTCATGTTCTCTTGACAGCTTTCCCTGATCTTACTTCCTCCTAAAAATCCCCCCAACACACTACTAGTGCTCTCAATGTACTGCACCCATGGTCCATACTTAACCGATTCTGACCTTGATTCACCACCTTTCTATCTGGTCTGCTGATCTCATTGTGGTCATGGTGTGTGTGTGTGTGTGTGTGTATGTGTGTGTGTGTGTGTGTGTGTGTGTGTGTGTGTGTGTGTTATTCATCTTTGTGGGCTCTACCTCACAGCACAGAGCCTCATACCTGTAGAATGCTCAATGCTGACAGAAAGAATAAATGAACATGCCCATAAAACATACTGAACAATGTAGGCTTTGGTGATTCTCTGGGGCTAACTGCAGCTTGGGTTTCTCCACTTAGGGGCCTCACCAAGACTTAAGCATCCAGAATCATAGCTGTGTTTCCCTATTAAGCTAAGAGCTAAGAGATAGATTTCCTATTCCCCGGGGTCTGGGGTTGGAAGGACTGAAAGGAGATGGTTCTACAACTAGACATCACCTAGAGGCCTTCTCTTAGCAAACATTTCCCGAGGATCTGCTATGTAGCAGGCACGGTGCTGTGTGCTGGGGATGCCCAACAAGCGAGAACAAAGAGTGGTTTCTTGCCCTAAAGGATTTCCAAGTCCAGTGGGGACAACACACAGGAGGTACCCAATAAACATGAGTCGAATGCAAGAATGGTACGCATATGGACCAATTACCACAATGCCCCAGGATGTGTGCTATTCCAGGGCTAGAGAGCTGGGACTGGAACACAGAGAAGGGAAGACTACTAGCCCTTCTGATAAAGGGTTAAAAGGGCCAGGAAGAAGACAGAGCCGAGGTGAGACTGGCGGTGAGACAGGTGTGTGGTGGGGTCAGGGACCGGTTGGTCTAGTGATAGCCATCCTCTGCTGTGAGGACATAAGATGATGACAGTCAAGAGCTTAGTGCAGAGCCTGCTGGACATGCAATGGATACTAATGACCTTGACACTCAATGGTCTGGGCAGCCAGAGCTGGGGAAGGGGGTGGGCTGGGGACAGACCTGCTAGGAAAAGAAGCTGCCACTGGAAAGTCATTGGCAGAACCAAAACCATTTCCCCAAACCTCATCCGGGGAGAATTGCTGCCGCACAGCACAGCACAGAGCCAAAACAAGGCCCAAAGGTGAACATGGCACTTAGATCATTCACCAAACCTAACTCCTGCTTAGTTGTTCTCCTTTACTTGGAGCCTTAAGGCTCTTGTTCCCTCAATCCCCTGTCCAAGAACTCTGTAGAAGTGGGTGTGGGCAAAAATGACAGAAAAAGGACCTCCCTTTTTAATTAGCATTTATTATCCGAGTGCTTGTCCTGGTATTTGCACTTTTAAAGTGCTTCAGACCTTTATGAAATCCCGAGTGACTACAGGCATCAGGCACTTCGTTGTGCTAAAACATTTCTCAAAAATTATCCACTCCTAGCCCCGGCGGAGGGCCTGACATTGCTGCTTTGTTAACCCCACTAAGCTAGTGGCCTAGAGCCCAGGGCTTCCAGGGCTGAAGGCGGTGCCCAGGACAATCACGTGCCCCTGACTTTCAGGATCCTCCTCAATTCATTACCCCAGAATCCCTGAAGACAGGGCTGGCATTTCTAGGCCGCTATGATCTTGCTTTGGAGCTCAGAAAGAGCTGGGAGCTGGGCAGCCACTCCTTTCTCTCTAGGTAAGGGTGGCCCAAGGCAGGTGACTTTACACATGATCTTGATAAAAGATTTACAGTCTCTCCAAAGTCCCCGTCTCTACAGGCTCGCCCTAACTCAGTGCTCTGCAAGCGCAACAGTAGAGCGTGACGTTTGTAAGCCCTGACTGTGGGCTGGCCCCGGCGCTCACTAGCTGTGCGACATGGGGCAATTTGGTCTTGATAAATCTCAGTTTCTCTACTGGTATAAAGGGGGACAATTTTCCTTTGGTGAAGAACTGAGATAATAGATTTAATGTGTATAGCAGATTCCTAGGACTTAGTAGATCTCCAGTAAATATTATTATGTGGTAGGTACTACAGGCTTTTGTGGGCCAGCGTGGAACTCTAGCCCCATTGGACACACCTCAGTTTTACTGCACAAACATCTGGGATACCACCAGTGAGCACCTAGAGAGGCACCGCTGTCCTCCTCCATCAGCCTAGGGGAGTCATCCTTTACAACTTGGCTGCCATGCATTTTCTCTAGCACATTCCTACAGATTCCACTGTACTTCCCAGTTTCCACAAAGTACTTCCTAGTTTCCAAAATGACTTCATAAGGTGCTGCCAGTGATTCTCACCAACATGGTATGGCAGGCCCAGGGCTGGGGCTGCCCCTCCCCTGCCACCCAGCACTCGCAGGCTCCACTCCCTGCTCACAGCCAGGCCTTGGTCTGCACACGGCGGGAAGGACAGCACAGCCGGGGGAGAAACCTATCCCGAATCCTCTGGCCACCCATCCCCTCCTGTCTAATGTGCCACGGTACAGGAAAAGGAGAGGACTGGGAAAGCTGATAAATGCTCGCTTTGGGGTGCTAAGAAGCTGGTAGGATAAAGACGTCTTCCTCTGCCTTGGAAAGGTGCTCCTTTAGCAGAATCCTGGCCTTAGAAGAAGATGAGAGAGTTCATTCGTTCTTCCCCTTCCTGAGCACTTCCTGTCTGGCAGGCCCCGTGCTGGGTGCTGGGTGCTGGGTGCTGGGTGCTGGGTGCTGGCAGTGCCTCTGCTTCAAGGACCCCGTGGTCCAGTGAGGAAGTGAGCAAGTAAATGACGGGTGCCGTACAGGGCCTGTCCCGGGCAAGGGGCTCCTCATTTCCCACCCGGGTGTTAGCTTCCAAGTGCAGGGAGCCCCTGGGGTGGCAATCCAGGCCTCTCAGTGCCCCCCACCCCCCCGCCCAGGGGACATACTGGAACCACTGGGACAGGCTTCAAGAAAGGCAATGGGCATGGGGGCCTCAGCCGCTGCCTACTCCCTTCAGCAGCCAGACACAGCTGGAAGTGCACTTTCCGGCCCAGGCTCTGTACTGTGGGAGCAGGCTCTGCTTTCGTGGGGGAGGCCTGTGGGGTCCATAGCACCTGTGACAAGGGCTGTCAAAGTGTGGGGTTCTGTGTTAGGAAGCCCATTGTGTTCAGGAAATCCATCCAGGATGAAATCCGTAATAAAGGGGACTTTAGGATTTAATACACCTTTCTCTTTTTGTCTTCTCTCTCAACCAGCTTACAGCTAGGATGTGGAAAACAAGGGCATCACTTGTTAGGCCCCCTCAAAATAGAGTACAGATCTCTGTCATTGACTGGATGGTTTCACGAGCCGGGCATTCTATTCACAAAACTGCTAATCTCTACAACTGCGGCTCAGGGTAAGTGGAAATAAAGGTGACAGGTGCCATCGGCGATCCCAGTAGAAAGCACCATCCTTCAAATCTGTTCCACAGAAAGTTTGGTGTTGGAAGTGGCCTGCAAAGGTCTGGGTGAGACCCCAGGTAGCCGGCCACCCGCATAATGCGCTACACAGGAAGCTCACTACTTCACGAGGCACTGTGCCCCATCACTGGCCATTACTGATTATTGGCAAGCTCACCCTTCCACTGAGTGCAAACCTGTCTCTTCTATAGCTTCCATCCTCCTCCTATTTCTGTTCTAGCTCCACACACTAGGACAGGAGCATCCTTCCTGTCCACATCACCCCTTATCTCGTGGGTTTCTCTCATTGGGAGGTGTTAGTTAGGGCAGTAAGCAACTGTATTTTGAGATGGGCCATTTCCAAGGAAGTTCTTGCTTATGTTACTTTAACTGCCACTGAGCATCTATTTCTGAAATGGAAAAGAGACAAAGGTTAAGAACAAGGGCTTTGGGGCTAGAAAGATATGGATTTAAATCCTGATTACTTACTAGCTACGTAAGCTTGGGTAAGTCACAACCTTTCTGAGCTGTATCACTTGAATAACATAGGTTAGAAGCTTTCTAACAGAGCACTTGGAGCATGAAACAAGCTACTGCACATAAGATTTCTAGGCACTCTGGAGCACCTGGGTGGCTCAGTCATGTAAGCATCTGACTTTTTTTATGATTTTATTTATTTATTCATGAGAGACACAGAGAGAGGCAGAGACACACACAGGCAGAGGGAGAAGCAGGCTCCATGCGGGGAGCCTGATGTGGGCCCCGATCCTGGATCCTGGGATCACGCCCTGAGCTGAAGGAAGATGCTCAACTGCTGAGCCACTCAGGCATCCTGCATCTGACCCTTAATTTCAGCTCAGGTCATGATGTCAGGGTCATGAGATCGAGCCCCATGGTAAGCCCTGTGCTCCCGGCAGGGAGTCTGCTTGAGATTCTCTTCCTCTCCCTCTGCCCTTCACCCTATTCTCTCTCTAAAATAAATAAATAAATAAATCTTAAAAAAAAAAAAAGATTTCTAGGCACTATCCCGGGCACACAGGAAGTGCTCAATAAATAGCAGCTTTGATATAACTGCTCTGGCCTTACATGAGACCCTGCGGGAACAGAGATGAACACAACAATCCCTGACATGCAGGACTATTAGTCTAGCAGAGGAGACACATACAGAGACCCACCATTTCAGAAGATCAGGGCGCAGATTTTCCCCAATCTGTTGTAACACCCTACTCTCTGAGCGAGTGCAAACTCCCCAGAGCATATAGATCCCTGGGGGATACTCATTCCAAAGAGACAGGAGAAATGGCAGCAGGGAACAGACTCTGGTGCCGCCAGGGCCTTCTAGGAGCAAACCCTTGCGGGTACCTCTGATCCCACCTCCGGGAGCAGGAAGAGAAGAAAAAGCCAGCTGGCTTCTAGAAACAACAGCTTTGATTGTGAGGATAAGCTTACCCCCTGGCCCCCCGTGCCTGTGGCTGCAGCCCTGCCCACAGGCAGAGCAGGTGTCTGCTTATGTGGCCCCACTCCTCATACTTCCCCCACCTGGCACCTAATACATGATATTCTTTTATCAGGGGTAAGACCCCATGGTCATGTTTCTAATGAGCCCTGATGGTGCCACTTCTCCCTCTTAAAGACCTTCAGTGGGTCTTCAGCAGCTTGAGATGGATGTTCACATCCCATGTGGGAGCGCTGACGGCCCTCTGGGATCTGAGCCAACCTCTCGTCTCCTGCTAACTCTCATGTGCCCTGTGCCTCAGTTCAGATTTAAAAAGGTCAGTTTTATGAATATGCACTTAATGTTTCTACTTCTCTTGGTTCATCATCATGTCAAAATGAACCCCTACCCATCCCCACAGACCCCACCTGAACGCTGCCTCCTCCACAAGGCCTGGACACAAATGACTGCTATCTCCTTGAACTCTACAGATGACACACATTTCCATGGCAGCAGCTTTCACAGTACCTCCATCATGGTGTTTAAGAGTATCTGGGAATATCATGAGAATATCTGGCATACAGTAGACTGGATAAGTATTTTTTAAAAAAAAAATGGTGGGGTGATCTAGTCATATGCCTACAACTTTAACAGAGTCTGTTAAATTACCAAGGGGCTTTCCTTAGTACAAGGATCTTGCCATGTGTCTAGTGGTCCCCAGAAGGTAGGGATGTGCTAAAGGTTCCACGGGCTGGTTAGTGGAAGAGCTGGTCTCAGACCTAGAGCTTAAGACAGTCTTCTCAGTAAACTGCAACTCCTGATCTTGCCTTATGGAAGTCTGATAAGGTGACTGCAGCCACTTGGGAGCCCCACTCTACTTCCCGCCACACAAGAGCCTCTATATATGCTGCCCGAGTCTCAGTAAGACTCAAGACTCTGGCCTTACTTTCTTATGCATCTTTGAAGAATATACAGTTCTGGTACATGTAGATGGGGAAAAACCTTCCCACTTATGTGATTTTCGCCTAGGGGGTAACCCTACTCACTTTTGTCTTCATTCTGGGGAGCATTACTCGAGCAGCCCGCTATAAACCATGATGACCCAGAAGTGAGGTATTATTCGTTCTGTTTTCTGGGTGACAAACTCTGGCTCGGTGAGATCAAGTACTTGTCCAAGGTCACACAGCTAAGCTAAGACAAAGCTGGATATGACTCCAAGCTCTGGGATCTTTCCACTATGTCAGGCTAACGTGGACAGTGAAATAAAAGCTGTGTGCTTGGCGCAAACTGCTACTTTCCCTGGAAAGTTACCAAGCTGACAAGATCATGCTATAATATTTTATTAGTGAGATTGTTAGAGCTGGAAAACACCATTTTGCAGATGAGGAAATGAATCCAGAGAAGTAAAGTAAGTTGCCCAAGGTCATCCTGGTAGTTTTTGACAGAGGTGGGACCTGACTGACTCTTCATCTTAACTCAGGGCTCTTCTGAATGGACAACAAAGGGGAAGGGAAGTGGGATTGGCTCTATGACCTGTGACAGACCAGCTGACTTGCCTTGGGGCTTCATGATGGCCACAGAGAAGAGAGTCTGTATTCCCCACAGTTGCTGTTGTTCTAAGCCAGCACTGTCCAATAGAACTTTCTGGGATCATGAAAACGTTCTGGATTGTGCCGTTCGATGGTGGCCACTAGCTCCATGCAGCTACCGAGCGCTTCAGATGTACCTAGCATGACTGAACTTTCCATTTTACTTATTTTTAATTCATTTAAATTCAAATTTAAGAAGCCCTGTGTAGCTAGTGGCTACTCTACTTGAGAACAGTGTGAAGCCTAGAAACGTCACAAAAACACAGAATCTCCGAGCTCAAGGGACTTTCAGGTCAGACTCCCATGTGGTATAGGAATCTCTTCTACGTCACCCCAATGACTCTATCAGGATGTCCCCGACAAACAGAGACTCATTCCCACCCAAGGCAAATGTTCTGCCCCGATGGCTGCATCGGGTCTCTTCCCGGATTCCTGCAATACAGGATGGAGCCTCGGAGGCACTGCAGGCTTCTTTTCCCATAGAGAACAGAAGAGCAACCAGCGTGGATGAACCTCTGAGGCCTGCACCATCTTTGCCGTCTTCCCCACTTGCCTCTGGACACCCGTTAGCATGGGACCCAGACACCAAGGGCAGGTAGCCCAGGCTGGATGCCTGGAAGCCCGAATCCACAGTTCTCCTAACAGCCATGGCTAGCTGGCTTCTTGAAGGCAGCTCACATCCTACTGCTGGCTTCTTCCCCACTTGCAGACAGCTAATGCCCCCAAACCCCATTCCACACACTTCTGAAACCACGTGTCCTCTCAGCCTGGATCCGTCTGATTTTCTTTTGTAATCCAGACCCAGGACACTGGGGATGACCTTTAAGATCCTGAAATCACAACAACCTCACTGGGCAGAGAGAGCAGGGATAGACACCTGTCCCTGAGATTACTCACTTGGAGGAAGTCAGCCGGGAACCAGGGAGCAGAGCGAGCGAACAGAAGCTCTCACGTGAGAGAAAGAGCAGCCTGGTACAACTGGGGTACACAGCCCTCCAGTTTCCCCTGCTGTGGCTACGTGCCCTCCCTCTCCTGGCTCCTTAGGGATTCAGTGATCCAGCCTCCCCTGCTGACCTTGGCAGGGGAGAGCTCCCACACTGCTCTGTCTCTAGCTGTAACGGGGGAGGAGAGAAAAATGCCTTTTTATTATTAATAAGATTGGGGGAGGCAGTCTATCATTTCTGGGTGGGGTGATACCCGTCAGCAAAAAAATGATCTGCTAACTGTCCGGGAAGCATTAAGAGCAGTGATAGGAGAAATAATTGCTTATGCCGAGTGCAAAGAAAAGATGCTTCAGCGGAACGAAGACCTTTAGCAAGGCAGGTGGATTGAGGGGGGTAGGGAGGGAGGGAGGGGAGCACAGCACCCTGATGACCCTTGGCAAGTGGAAGAAGCGGGAGGGGCAAACTGAACTGAGCAGAACTCCAGTGCCAGAGACCCCTGGAGGCCCCGTTAGGCTACTAGAACAAAGCGAGTGTGGAGAAATGGCTAAGCAGCCTCCCAGCACGGAGATGCCCGGATACAGGGGCTCAGTCTGTTGTCCTTCCCAGAGAAGGGAGGTTTTCTCCTTCTGAAAAGCCTTCACTCACACCTTCCACTTCTCCAGTCCTTCTCCCTCCGGAGCTGGGCTGCTGCCTTGTGATAAAGCCTCCTTCCTACTCTCACGGCCCCTCTCCTGACTAAGTGCCAACCTCCCTGGGTTCGCTCTGAGTGGCTGAAGCAGCCTTTGTCCCTTCATTCCTGCTCCAGTCCTGAAATCACTCACACCTCCGGTTTGCACAAGAGCTGTACTCTGGGAATGTTTTCTTAAAAAAATCATATTTTTATAATTTGAGTAATAGCTTAATGCAATTATTAGAAAAAGGCAAGACACAACATCATTTGTAAGCCTGTAATGCAATGAGAAAAGGAAGGAAATATATAAAATGGTGTTTACAGTATTGAGTTGGGAATGGCTGATACTGCCTTCATTATATGGTAACCTATTTTCCAAATTATTTATAAATATGCATGCCTTGCTTTTAAAATGAGTAACAAAGCTCCTAAAGAGCTGATGAAAACCAGTGTCTAAGGCTGACAAAACCTAGCACCGTAGCCTGCAAGCTGCTGGTTTCATTCGTCAAACACCCCAAGTGACACACCATTGCCAGATGAGCCTTCTTGGAACTTCCCTTTGACCAGGTCCCTCTCCTGCTCAAACCTCGCACAGCTTCCTACTCCCAGCTCCTCTGCCCCGAAACCGATGGGAACCCCCGCAGCCCGACAGCCCCATCTCATGGCAGTAGAGTTGGCCCTTTGCATGTCTGTGTCCCAAGTGAGACAGGAGCTCCCCATGGAGGCAGAGCAATGACCACTGCTTTACTCATGCTCCTTGAACTCAAGTTAAAATCCAAACTGGTGTCCCACTACCCTGAAAGGCTTAGTTGGAGTGATTCCAAATCCTCATATTCCACTTTGGGTCACTTTTTAATGAAGCTTTTCAGTGTAACTTGAATATCAATACACACTTTCTGTAAAGATATCCCTTTTGAAGGTACTATAGACCATCTCATTTTGTTACTAATTAATGCAACAAAGAGTTGGAATGCTACAGCTGGATTTGATGCAGGGCTTCCTAGTAAGAGGCTGAAATTACAGTGTGGACTCCGAAGCTACTGTTTTAGAGTGCGTGGAGACAGGCGAGAGCCCAGGACGGGGACGGGCATCCAGAATCCACAGCCATTTCACCCACTGCTTCTCAGAGTCTGAAGGGAATCTCCGTTGGAGACAAGTGAGGAAAAAAGCTAATCAAAAATGCATTCTAAAGCCCTAAACGGGGCAAATCATCTCCACTGGGTTCAGAGTTGAAATCCTCAGAAAAGACTCAGTTTCCCAAGTGGAGCACCAGGCTGGTCTGGCAAGCTAGACGTGGAAGCCCATAGTCCATGCCATGCTCGCTGACACACGTGGATGAGAGAATGCCCAGGGCACTGCCCTCTCGGGGTCTCCTAAATCCCAGGACCTAGCACAGAGCCTGGAAAGCAGGGATTCAAGAAGAAACAGCCTCAAGTCAGGTCTATCCGCAGATTGATGGCAAAAGCCTCAAACCATGGGTCTGTTTACTGAGGGACCCGGAGGGACCACACAGTTTGTTTCCTTTTTTTAGCTCCTAAAAATGCCGGAGAGTATAACCTGTGTGTGTGTGTGTGCAGAGCCAACACACACCCACACAATCTTACAGAATGCATGACCTTCCAACACTTATGACCCATTGCCAGAGTTATTTTTGAAACACACTTCCTGTCTCCAAATCTCACTTACCAACTGTGTGATCCTGGGCAAGTCTCCTAACCTCTGTGGGCCGTAGTTTCCTCAACTGTACGAAGGAGTGAGGAGTACTTCTTACCGGGCTTCTTAAGTAGGATTAATGTATGTAAAGCCCCCAGCCCTAGAGCTCCTTCAAGGATTCAATCCTATCAAGCATGTGAAGGGGCTGGAATACTGTTGGACACAGAGTAAAATATTCAATATAAGGTAGCATTACTATTATTAATTATTAGTATAATAAGTAATTATTATCATTTCCTTTTAAGCTCATGCTCACATATTAAGCAGCTCTGCTTGTAGCAGGATCCTTCACAGGACCTTTGGATGCTAACTCAGCTCAGCTGCTGGTCACTTGCGTGCCTTTGCACAAGTCACGTCATCTTTGAGCCTGGCCACTTTCTCCCACTAAACGAGTTATAATCCAAAGAATAATCCATCTGCAGTCACATGTCTGCAAACATGTACTAGATGTTCCTAGGAGATCACTGTAATGCATGCTTCCAAAGAATATGCTTGTTTTTTCCAGATAGGCACATTATCAGCAGTCATCCATGCTACTTGTAGGGGCTTAATTAACGAGTCATGCTCTCTCTCTGCTTTGATGCTGTATCTAGGCTAAGATTGTAATCTCTTTGAGGACAAAGGCCTGGCCTTGCCCTCCAATGCCCTCGGTATTGGCACATAGTCATATTACATCCCCCTTACTAAAGGGGTGATGAAAATCTGTTAACTGGGAACCATCATTTGTGGGCACCTTCCCCTAGCAGCCCAGTAACAAACCATTCACTTCCAATAGGCAAAACAGTGTTTGTGTATCCAAATTTGACTCCAGAAGCTGCAACCTGCTTGTTCACAGGCCAACTATTAAGTTTTGTTTGGCCTGACCACCTATGCTTTAAAATTTTCAAGTTGGTTTCCAACCTTTAAAAATTGAGAGATTAAAAAAATATTTTTTCAATTATTTTATTGAATAATTGGAAGATTTGGCAATAATCCGGGCTTAAACAATCAGCAATAGCTGAAGACGGGCTGCTGTTTTTATTGCTCACCAAAGTCTCCACCACTCCCTCAGGGCTTTCTAGAACTATCCCTGAATTGAGCTGCTAATCATTAATCATCAAAATTTAGGAATTAACTCTTGTTTTGCCTGTAACCACACTGTGCATTACATTTAAAGTGGGGTGTTTTTACACGAAGCAGTCCAGAAAGGTGAGAAGGAGGGACAAACTTGATCACATCTTGCAAACATGTGCTAGATGATTCTGGGGAGATCTCTGTAAAGCATGCTTCCGGGATACTTGTGTTTTCCAGATAGGCAAGTTATCTATTCCTTCATGGGAGTCAGAGCAAAGAGATAAATCTCGTGTCACTTATCAAAGCAAACTGAAGCAGAAGTAAACAGTGGCCTGAAAGGCAGAAAAGCAATTTTAAAAAATTAATAAATTATGAGACTATTAACAGCACATGAAAAGGGTTTGCTTTTTTCCCCCCTCCCCTTTAATATGATTTTTACCTTAAACATTGTGTCCCTTTAGGAAAGGAAAGAAAAGTTAATAAAGGAACCTATCACTCAAACTTAATTTTTAGTATGGCAAATAAACTGCTTTAATGAAAGGGCTGAAATCCCTAGGTTTGCACATTAAATTTTCATTCGTAGTAGAGAATGGAAATTATTGATTCAGTCGTGGCATCATGCATTCTGAATCCTACGGTGCCTCGGAAGCCCATGTTACTGCTGGGTGCAAATGTGTTGGCAGCCTTTTGATGCGGAGTGAGCCCAGGGTGGGTGAGGGGGGTGGCGCAGACTGTCTCCTCACAGAATGAAAATAATCAATGTTCCTTGTCTGTATGGTTCACCTAGACAAAGCACTGCTTCCGACGGCATGATGGATCAGGGGGTGCATTCTGAGAACAGAAAAGCCGGGTCCAATCAGTCTTACAGGAAGCCCAATGGCTTCATGGAATATTTAAAAAAAAAAAAAAGGCAGAATGGATGGCTGATGATTTGATCCTAAACTCTTGGGAAGGTTTGGGTTTCAGGAAAACTGTAGAGGAAAGAAAAGTGCTTTCTCAGTTCAAGGTCAGGGTGTCCATCAAGTGAAGAGTAAATGTCTGACATTCTAATACTGAACTAGATAGCACAGAAAAAATCAATCAAACCCACAAATACAGCTCTCCACCTGGTGTGGCCTCAACAAACAGTCAGGGACGTGAGCCTCCCATCTTCACCTAAAGCATAAAAATAGGTATGTTTTTCCTTTGAAAGAAATTAATCCTCCTGCCTCTCAGAGGACTACCCCATAATTAAACAACTCTTAATTATTTCTCCAGTAGATAACTCATAGGGATTGATTGTAAGATGAGATGGAGGCAGCCTGAGTCAGGCCCATTTTGGGGTCTGTGTGCACCATAGCCCGTATGAGGTCAGGAAAGCAATCATTTTTAGAAATAAAACTAAACTCAATTACAAAAGTAAAGCTGCTTAAAATAAAGGAAGGAAGGAAGACAATCATATAATATATTACAAAAAGAGAAGGTTTTGGTTTTGGTTTTGTTTTGATTACCTCCTAGAGCTAAGGTTATCTTATACCAATAGTCTCCTCTGTCAGTCTGGATGTTGGAAAAGTAGCTCTGTTGAACCCAAAAGTTCTGCTTTTGTGTTTTCATACGCTGAGAGCTGGTGCCATCTATAGATTTCCATTCTGGGAGAGGTTTCTCTTTTGTCCTACTTTGCGTCAGACCTGCTGTCGTGAGGATAAGAGCGCCCAGGAGACACTTCCCTGTGGTTTAATAGGCTATGAAGGATGGGACTCATTAATGGGCTGGCAGCTGCCCCCAAGCGGACTCTGCCTGGAGGGGGCGGGGGAAGTGGGGGAAGAGAGGCTGAGGAGGAAGCTCCATCCAGGAGACCACCACTGGCTGTTGGAGGGGGCCCTCAAAGCAAACAGCACGCTTCCTCAAGGATCCCTACAAGGTGAAGTCTGAACGGGGAGAGTGACAACCCAGGCACAGAAACCTGTCTGGAGGAGCAGGTTCTGGGTGACTGTTTCTCTTTTTCGAATTAAAACAATCCCATCTGAGATATGATCTACAGCCCTGATTATTTTCCAGTTGCTCCAATGCCAGTTTTTCTGTCATTCCTCTACTATGTTCCTATGTAGCCATCCTATTACACCAGGGTTTATTTATAACTGATTTTTTCTTTTCCAGTCTCAGGAGACTAACTGTCCACCTTTAGGTAAAGCCAAACTGTTCAGCCTGGCACACAAGGCCCCTGCCCACCTCCCAACCGAACTTAGGCCATGCTATTCTGTATGCTGTTCCCCACTCATAACGTTTACGTTCATTTCCACAGCTTCCCATGTGTGGTTCCCCCTGTCTAGAACAGCTTCCCTGCCCCAGCTTCTTCCCATGGCTCAGTTCTGGCCATCTCTGCAGACTTGGGCTCACAGGTCTTCTTCGTGGACCCTGACACCCCATCTGCCCTCTGGTCCCTTCCCTCTACTCAGCCTGCATTTCATTCCTTGTAATGATCTGTGTCCCCCACTAAGTGCAGGGGATGATAAATGTCCTTTGCATAAATCAAGGACACCACTTCCAGCTCCCTCATAGTCTGGATTTATTAGAGCAAAGGGATGAAATGTAACCAGTGCTTCCCAATCAGGAACCAGCATATCACTTCTTACCTTTATGGTTTTGGTCTGGAGTCTGAGTCCATTTAAAGTGTTGATGGCTTTCTCTGCATCCTTTGGATCAATATAGTTAACGAATCCATACCCTAAACTCTGTCCTGTGGAAACATTTTTTAAAAGAGAGAGAGAGAGAGAGAGAGAGAGAGCTCAGTATCTTTATAGCAGTAACACTTCCCATTGCAATGAGTCAAAACCCTCCTCTAATACATGGTTCCTTTTTTTTTAATTTTTATTTATTTATGATAGTCACGGAGAGAGAGAGAGGCAGAGACACAGGCAGAGGCAGAAGCAGGCTCCATGCACCGGGAGCCCGACATGGCATTCGATCCCAGGTCTCCAGGATCGTGCCCTGGGCCAAAGGCAGGCGCCAAACCACTGCGCCACCCAGGGATCCCTACATGGTTCCTTTTACATCAGGGTTTACCCCAGGTGGAAAAGTTTCCAGTTTTTCCATCTCTCACTTTGGTCAGCCTGTGAACTCACAGGAGGTGCCCAAGTTGGGAATGTGTAAGTGCCCCTGCACATCGACATATATACACAAGGGTCCACTTAATTGAAAAAAAGTGAGAAGGTAGTGGAAAGAGAGCAGGTGTGGGTTGTTAGATTTGAACTGGAGTCATGGGGCTTTTCCTGTTAGCTGTGTGGCGATGGAGAGAAGTCATTCAAGGTCCCGTTTTTTCCCCCACACGTCTTCTTTGGAGATAACAGCACTTGGCACCGACAGTTTTGAAAGTGTTAATGAGACACTGTGCATAAAATGCCTACCAAGTACATTGCCTAGGATATAGTAGCTGCTCAACGAAAGACCGCTGTGCTATGCCCAGTCCTGTGAAAGTGGGGCGAGCGCCTGAATGCAGTAGCTGCGCCTGCTGCCTCGGTCACATGCCAGCCACGCCCACACTCCGAGGAATGTAGCAGGATCTGAGCAGCAAAGACTGAGATGAGACATTTATAGTGAAGGCATGACCAGAATTTAAAGCAGTTGCTACAAATCACTGGTTGCCCTTATCATCCCCCCCAGCCCAGGAACAATTAAAAAAGGGGGGGGGGTTCTATTGGAAAGAACCGGGGAGCTCCTAACACAAAGGGGAGAGTGCAAACGCATTCTGCAAAGAGGGCTTAGCTCCTTTAGGTGGAGATGGCATCGACTTGTCTGCAAAGAGAGGTAGCAAGTGACAGGGCTCCCCCCTAAGTGAAATAAAAATAATGTGCTTGCGATCGTGCCACTGATTATAAATAGTCCATCAGCTCTGCCATGTGTCATCAGCCAGAAATATCATTAGGGAACTTTACATTTTCTGACATAGCCTTTAAGAAACACAGAGCTTAGGGTGGCTGCAAAACCAGCTTGAACTTCCCCGGCAATGTTATTGATTTGTGGGCGGCAGCAGAGCCCAAGGGGAGGGAAATGACAGGACGTCACATGTCAGGGAAGACTGATTACATAAAGCTCTTTCTGGAGTACCCGGGCCAGGGCTGGGAGACAATACAGCAAAAAGCCTGCCATGTCCTGATGACAGGAGCCCATTTCGGCAGCCAAAAAAATCTTTCCAACAGCTTCTGTTTTGCTGGTAAATGTCTGTGTTTGTGTTGGTTGTAGGAGGGAACCTGGGAAAACAAGTTGGGTTCTGGATCAGAAAATGGGTGACTTTGTTATCCTTCATAGGACGCAAGCAAAGAGAATCATGAGGAATGGCTAAGTGCCCATTTTTGTCCCCAAAATGGAAAACCCGAAATGACAATACTTTCCATTAGAATATTCCTTTGTGTTTGGGAATTACAGGGTTAGAACAGGAAAGACAGAAGCAAACTTTGCCAGATATACCCTTTATAGGCAGAATTAGTAACTGAAGCAGGAGGGGAGAATGTTGAACATACTCCAGCTGCAGGGCCCCTTCTGCATGTGTGTGTGCACGTGCATGCGTGCAGGAGAGTAAATGTGTGTGTGTGAGAGAGAGGTGTGTGTGAATTACAAGACCCTTCTACATGTTCTGAGGAACTTTCGCAAATCCAAAAATATAAGAGACATTAGTTTAAAAATATCATTTATCCTAAATTTGGCTCCACCTCATCAAGCCTCACTAAATTCACCTAATTAAATCCATTTTCATCATTCAAATTTATCAGTTCTATTTTCCTTGTAAATAAGATAGGGCTCAAAAATTGCAGTACCAAAATATTCTTACAATTATTCATTTTAAACAGTCATGCACCAAGTTGAGATGCTTAAAGGGCATTTTTAAAAGCAATAATCTCAATGATAAACCTTAGTTATGAGTTCTAGGAAACAAGTCAGACAATCTATCCAGCTAAATTGAATTTGTATAAAATTAAAATTGAAATATGAAAAAATATAGACAAAACACTCACCACTTAACTGCAAACATTGAACCTAAACCCAAATAGTTCATGATTCATCCTACTGATGGAATGTATATGGAAGAATTTATCATGCCTACCTGGGGTGCACGTTCCCTGGTATTTCTTTCTAATTATTCATCTATTTATGGAAATCTGCAACAAATATAGTGGCTATGATTTCTACAGTCTATATTTTATCTTTGTTTTAGACCCTTGCTTCAGATCCTAGGAAGGTTCTGAAGGTCAAGTCAAACAAGGACTCCTTTTTTTTCTTTAAGATTTATTTATTTATTTGAGAGAGAGAGAGAGAGAGAGCAGGGGGAGGGGCAGAGGGACAGAATCTTCAAGAAGCCTCCCTGCTGAGTGCGGAACCTGATGCAGGGCCTCGAACCCAGGACCCATGAGATCATGGCCTGAGCTGAAATCAAGAGCCGGACGCTCGACCAACTGAGCTACCCAGGCGCCCAGAAAGAAAGGACTCCAGCCCAGCAAGCTGTGTCAGATCCACTCACCTGCCTGTATGAGTCCCACACCCACCATCACCTCAGGTTGGCAGCAATTAGCACAACTGTGCCATCATCATCTGCTCAAGGTTTAGAGACAGATTGCACTTAACATCAGGAATGAGGGTGCTTTTGAGAAAAACTAAAAACCAGATGAACATTGTTTCAGAAAGGAAGGTGGGGTGGAAAGACTGGAGGTCCTCCTTGATGTGAAATAACGAGGTGCAAACTCCAAAACAGAGCACCTCATTGAACAAGAGGGGGACAGAGGTGGAAAGCGCTGCCTGTGAATTGAAAGACAGGAGATAAACTGCGGCCCAAGGAAATGGCCAGTGGTTAGCCTAGTTCAAGAACAGCTTCTGCACGTGCTTCTTGCCAACACAGGAGTCCAGCTAAGTCAAATAAAAAACACTCAATGGAGCTAAGCAATCTCTTTTAAAACACTCTAGAGAGGATTAAATCCCGAGGTAGAAAATATAAAAACCTAAGCCTCATTTCTTTCAAAAAGTATTAGTAGCCAGGGAGAGTAAAATGAGGAAGAGTTTTATGTTTTAACTTGTATGTATGGTGGGCATACATTGGTGATGAGTTTTGGGTTTGCAGTTCTATATTTAAATGCACATAGAAAAATACAGATGAAACACATTCACAAAAAATACCAACACTAGATCCATGGGGACCAAGAGAACCACCATGCTGGGAAGACCCCAGGGGACCCAGTCTGGAGCCTAGAGTGAAGTGTGTGTGTATCCGCATCCCAGAAATAGATAAGGTCCTCTTATTATTCCTTTTCCCCCAAATAACAATAGCTTCCTCCATCAGTGGTAGCAAGATTTGACAATAGAGGTATAGCAACAGTATTTTCAGAACAGAACATTTTTTAAAACTTTATTTTTCTTCTCAATTTATGCGTTTGATAGCAAGTTGATTAAAAAAAACCACTGAGGTTATGTTTATTGATCATCAATAAAAAATAAAATCAATAAAGAAAAGAGGATATTATGAAATGAAGAGTGTCTCCCAAATTCATAAACTATTGTGAGTACCTGTCTCCTTGAAGCTCAGGTGATCCACATCCCTTACATGCGACCACCCCTCATGGTCCTGTCCAGAAGGCATGGATGACAGATCTCTGGTAACCAGGCAGGGCAGGAAATGCATTCTTGGCATTTTGGGGTGGAAACTTAAAATTAGAATGTAGTTTTCAAGGGGGAAACGTTATCTGTAGTGGCGACCTTGCAAGGCATTTCAGGGTAGTTTGGAAAAAGAGGTTCATGTTTTTAACCAGCTTTTCTAAACTCTGAACCTGAATATTTCTGTTTTTATAAATTGCACAAATGCGTGCGTGCACACACACACACACACACACGATGTGTCCTCTCCGTTCTGCTAGGATGATTTGTATACAAACTTCCCCCCGGAAACCAAACACCTCTTCTCGCAAGGACTGGCTTATACAGCATGATTCCTCCAACGCAGGTGCTCAACAGGTAGATGAACGAGCAGATATGCACGTCCGCACCAATCCTCCTTTTCTGGAAGAACACTTTGTTTGGGTGGAAGGAGGGGGACCTGGGGAATTCTTTTTGCTTTTGTGAGAAAGGGAGAGCATGACAAGCTGGCACCAAGGACTGGAAAAGAAAACACCAAGAATGTCTGGGTGGGCTCTCCTCCAGCACAGATCAGGTGCTGCC
This sequence comes from Vulpes vulpes, assembly GCF_048418805.1. Classification (NCBI taxonomy): domain Eukaryota; kingdom Metazoa; phylum Chordata; class Mammalia; order Carnivora; family Canidae; genus Vulpes; species Vulpes vulpes. The sequence continues at coordinate 48,785,781 of NC_132789.1, forward strand.
CACCCTCGGAGTTTCCAAAGTGCCTGGCCGCCCGTTCTGTTGCATCTGGCTCTCACACCAACCCTGTGGGAGACATAATCATCATTTTATAGATGTGGAACTTGAAGATCAGAGGAAATAGTGATTTGCCCTACATTATAGAGCTGGATCTTAGTCTAGATCGGGGGGTTGGCAAACTTATTTCTTTTTTTAAAGATTATTTATTTGACAGGTCCTGGGGGCGGGGGTGGAGAGAGAGACGACACCAGAGAGCACAAGCAGGGTAAATGGCAGAGGAAGAGGGGAAACAGACTCCCCACTGAGCCAGGAACCTGATGTGGGGCTTGATCCAAGGACCCTGGAATCATGACCTGAGCCGAAGGCAGACACTCAACCGACTGAGCCACCCAGGCCCCCTCGCAAACTTTTTTACATACAAGGTGAGATAGTGAGTAGTTTAGGATTGGTGGGTCCTCTGGTCTCTGCCATGACAACTTCGCCATTATAGCATGAAAGCAGCCATACATAGGCTATATGTATTCCAACAAAACACATTTAGAAAAAACAGGCAGTGGGCTCAACCTGGCCTTTGGGCCATAGTTTGCTGACCCTTGGTTTAGATCTTTTGACTCCAAATCCAGTATCCTTTGCCATACTCACAGTTACTCCATTTGAACTGAAATGTCACTGACAACTATTCCAAAGCCCTGAAATACCTCTGATGCTTTTTTGAATCATCTAAGAAAAACGAAATTACCTTTAGTAGTTTGTGCTAAGCATTTTTATTGTATCCAAACTCTAGGAATCACCATCATAGCTGATTATAACCCCTCGTTTTCCCAGTCATTCCAGATAGAAGTTGTTTTCCCTTGTCTTTGGGGTCCTGGGGGTTATGACAGCAGGACCCCAAATGTGACATCCTCATGGTTGATGGCAGCAAGAGAGGCCACCACTTTGCAGGGCTGGCTGGAAGGGACCTCAGCATTTCTGCACTCCAACCTGCACACTTGGCTCTTTCTTTCTTCAAAAATCGTCATTCTCCAGAAACCTAACAGCTACTCCCCTCAAATGTAAAGTCCCCAAGGGGGCAGCCAGATGGGTAGCTGCTGTTGATAAAAACTTCTGAGTTGAGTAAGGAATTTTTTGAATGTTAGAACCCCTAGCTCAGGCTGAAATTCTGTTCTCAAAGCACATGATAAAATCCCCAGTCACTTTAAGATCACCTGCATGGCGGTAATCCACATGCTGGGTTAACTACAGCCAACTCTAAATCCCAGGACTCCCTCCCTGCCAGTCCTGAGATGCCTTTCCCTGTTGTCAGATGCCTCAAAATTGACCTGAACACACCCTAAACAGGATCAGAGAGACATGCAGATGCTACTACTACACACACACACACTCTACATACCTCTGTATGTGTATGTGTGTGTGTGTGTGTGTGTGTGTGTAAACTATACTTACTTGTGTAACTTTGGTTTAGTCACTTAAGGTTTATTAGCCTGTTCCTTTACCTGGAAAAAGAGGGATGATCCCTTATCTTCACAAAGAATCACCGTGAGGATTAACTATGTTAACATGTAGACTAACAGGGTCTATCTCGTGCCAAGCACAGTGCTAAGCTCCCTACTAATGTTTCCTAGTTTAATCATGTGCAAAGTGGGTATCATTGGGCCCATCCTGCAGATAAGGAAAATGGGCTAAGACATGTTAAGTATCCTGCCAAAAGACAACCAGAAAGTAGGGTCCATGGCTAGGATTTGAATAAGCCCAGGTCTGTATGACTTCTCAGCCCATGTTTTTCTCCCCACGGGGTCTGGCCTCTGTGAAAAGGCACAGCAATGTTCAGCATCAAGTAAGCACTCAGGGGGATGCACACACTCTGCACTGGGGAGACCTTTGAGATGCTGGAGCACCCATGGTTCTGCACCCATGGCTCTGTTCCCACCCAGCCCACCTCTGTGGGCTTTACACAATGTTAGGCAGTCTGAGTCCTGGCTTTTCTCCTGCAAGCTCAGGGTCAGTAGAGACAACTAGTCAGATAATTTATTTTCTTTTAGTAGTTCATACAATCGCCTTAAACTAAGTATGGCTTAAAGTCTTGGGAGGATGGCCCCTGTACCAGCATCGTTGGCATCATCTGGGGATTTGATACAGAAATGTAACAATATAAGAAATGCAGCTGCCACTTATTGCTGTGTGGCCTTAGCTAACTAAGTTAAGTTAACCTCCCTACACCTTGGTTTCTGAAAAAGCTACACATTCTAATCCATAGTAACAAGGAAGGGAAGCTCCAATATGAAAGTTCTCAGAACTTCTTTGTATATATTATTTCTTTTCTTCCCCCAATTCTGCATTCCTACTTTGTTCCTTTCTGCTACTGTAATCTCATCTGTAAAATGAACCTAATGTTACTTTTTAGGAAGATTAAAAGTGATAATATATGCAAAGTGCCTGACATTTAATAGATGCTCAATAGATGGTGGATCCTTGTCTTTTTTCTCCCACATCACATTAAATACTGCCTTCTACAATCGTCTATGAGAATGCTATCTCCTCAGTAAGGCCCCCAACCCTCTTAAAGGTAGAGAATGTTTTTGATGCTTTACTCTTATATTGGAGCACACGATATGCAACAGGCACATAAATTCCATACATAACAGGCACCTACAATGAGCTACATACTTGAGTGGGCCCCAAAATGACCAAGAAGTTGTTCCTAACTTCAGGGGACTTAATATGCAGAAGGGAAGATGGATACAAGAATTACTTTTAGGGCAGCCCTGGTGGCTCAGCGGTATAGTGAGCCTACTCCCCTCAACTCCCCTCCAACTCCTGGAGACCCGGGATCGAGTCCCAGGATCGAGTCCCAGGATCGAGTCCCACATCGGGCTCCCTGCATAGAGCCTGCTTCTCCCTCAGCCTATGTCTCTGTCTCTCTCTCTGTGTGTCTCTCATGAATAAATAAATAAAATCTTAAAAAAAAAAGAATTACTTTTAGTTAAGCAAAAATAATAAATATATCAGAGATATTTCTTTTAAAACTATACACAGGAACAACAACAAAAAACTATATACAGGAACGGAGAGGAGATGGAGACTGATTCTGACTTAGCACAGTGCAGAAGGCTTCCTGGAGGTGGGAGAATTTGGGTTCAGAGATGAAGAAACAGTAGAATTTTGGTATGGCTTTCCCATAAAGGGATGATCAGCTTCTAACCTAAGGGCTAAATCCAAGCACGGCATACATTTACCACTCAAGTATTTATTGAGCACCTATTATGTGCCAGACACAGTTCCATTTGCTGAGATTATAGCAGAGAACAAAAATACTTGGTTTCTGCCATCACTGAATCTATATTCTGATTGGGGGTGACAGAGCAAGATGAGAAAGGTAAATAAAATATAAAGTTTGTCAGATGATGGTGAGTTCTTGGGAGGAAATAAAGCACAGAAGGGGGAAGACAGTGTAGGGGATGAGGCTACAACTTTTTAACAGAGTGGTTAAGTAAGACTAAGGTGACATGACAGCAAAGACTTGAGGGAAAAGAGGCAGCCGGTCTGAGGGAAAGGCATCCCAGGCAGAGGAAATCTTACGTGCAAAGGCCCTGGGGCAGAACCATGAGTGGCATGTTGGAGCAATGACACAAGTGAACATGAGGGCAGCACACCACTGTCCTTGATAAATGCATGAAAAGAAGAAAGGAGCAGCCCTGGTTTCTTTAAAATACTTCTACGGTGCTCTTGAATAAGACATGTAGGAAAACAACTCAGCCTCCTCTCCTCCATCTTGCAGATAAAGTGAAGATCTTTCTGAAACCATCTCTTGATGTGACTCTGTTCCTCATTAGACAGGGGGCAACCTGAGGCCAAGATGGTATTTTATTCATCTCCGTACCCCAGCACCTACCAAAGGCTCCAGGACATTGTTGGATAAATGTCTGTTGGGTAAATGGATAAATATCTCTTCACATACATAGTTACATCCTCTTGACCACATTCAATCTCTCATACACTGAACAGAAAGAAACCAGAAAGAGCAGCAAACTCTTTTCCCAGGGCCTTACCATGTTCAGAGGAACCAAACTCATGAGATACACCTGACAGACCTGCAGTCTCTAGTCTGAAGGAGACTTTATTGCTGCTCAAAGCCAATCCTAATATTGGAAAGGCTGTCATGGGAAAGCAGGGAGGGGTAGGCCTGCCGTGTTGTGCTCAAGGGAGAGAACAAAGACCAGGGAGAAGAAAGTTGTAGAGTAGACTTCTGCCTTGATAAAAGGAAGAACTTTCTAGTAGGGATTTATAAGGGTGTGGCTGCCTCGTGAGGTGGTAAGGGCTCCATGACTGGAAGTATGCAAACAGGCCAGGTCAATGTCTTACCAGGGGATGTGGAGTGGTCAGCAAGATGTACTGATGTCTTCTAATGCTATGGTTCAAAGATTCTAAATTATATTTTATTTATTTATTTGAGGAACAAAACCCAGGTTTTTTATTTGTTCATTTCTTGCATAGGAAGTATTCCTTGGTGACATCCTTGGCTTGAGATCCTTTACCACCGTCCTCGACTACCACACAACTGCAACCAACCATTTTACGGGGTTTTCCCTGTCTGTCAGTTTTGCAGAGGCCTACCCATCCCCCTACTTTCTTGCTGCCATCAACCTTAATTTGTTTGATTTGGTGCTCAGCACAAAGGGCTTCCACCAAATTGACATATATAAGCTCAACACAGTTGGACGCAAGCACACAGAGATGGGCTCGGTGCTCGTCTAAGGCTGTGGCAGCTTTGGGAATTCCTTACACCAGGCCATCATGGATGAGGGCAGTCTTCAACACCTCTTGTAAAGCAGTATTAACATCCATTACACCTCCATCAGCAACGCCTTTCTTGGCCATGGCAGTGGGCGACTGGGGGGCGGGGCAGGGAGGGCAAATCTTGAGTGCACCTGAGCCTCTGCCTCTGTGCTACCTGGTGTCAGCAGGGAAAGAGCTAAATTATATTTATTTTAGACCCTATACTCCCAACTTCTTTCAGTTTATCCTGAGTTCTAACTGAGGAAACAAAAAGAATAGAGAATAATTACTAAGCACCTATTACAAGCTAAACACTTTACATATATCATTATTTAAACCTTCAGGCATTTCTATCCCTGTTTTATAGAAGGGGAAACTGAGACCCAGAAAGTAGAAATAAGACACCCAAGTTTATTTGGCCACAGAGTAGCAGCCAGACCTGTCCGATTCCAGAGCCTGTGCACTTGCTGTGTCCTGGTTTCTTGAATATGTGCTCATTTGTATGCTAAACACACCTGCTGGACATGCATAGCACAGTGTGCCTGAGACTTTGAGAGAGCCTGGTTTTCTAGTACTATCTCCAAGTCCTCATTCTTTCCATTTAATTCCAATGTACACCCTCAAAGTATCCCAGTCCCACCTTTTAACTTGGTTGTGCCTGTCAAGCTGGATCTGGTACATCATAGAATGACAGTCTTGGAAAGGACTTTGGTATCAGTCATCTTCAAGTCTGTTCTATAAACTCTAAAACTGAGGACCAAGGAAGAAGCGAGGGGTTCATGGTCTAGTAGGACAGTCAGACCTATGAATCAATGATAGTAGAGTATGGTTCAGTGTTACGACAGTTAGAAGGAGAGAGAGCTTTCTGAGACTAATCCAAAAAGATTGATAGGAGATAGCCAGGCAATAGATGAGAAGGGCATTCCAGCAGGAGGGGACAGCATGAGCATCCATTCCTCGAGGGGACAGACCTACCACTCAGTTTACAGCCATTACTTCCAGGAGGCCGCTGATGGTTGATATCAACCTGAACTGTCAATACCGCTTCCAAGTTGAATCTGCTCAGATGTATATATGACATCTTCCTAGACCTCTGGAGCATATTCAGGAATCATTTAGGCATCTGAAATTTTGAGTGTATCTGCTTTCTGTCAACAACAAACACTATTGAAAGAGATAGACTCAGCCTCCCTTATTTTGAATTCCCAAAGTATTTAAAATTACACTGAACTGGTACTAGGTTATTTCCAGAGGCTACATTCTGGCTTCCTAAGTAGATGTAATTTCCCCAGAAGCTGAGAACTCATCATGTGGCATCAAGATGGCAATGAGCAAAAAGCACTTGTCCCACAGGAGGCATTCAATATAAGCTTGCTGAATGAAATGCAGTTCTTAGTGAACCCTAAAGCCCTTCTGGGCAGGGACATGGATCTTATTAATCTTGTATGACCAATGTCTGGCACATAGTAGGCTTTCAATAAATCTCTGTTGAACAGTTGAATAAGTTAACAAATTCAACAAGTGAATAAATAGGGACAAAAATAGTTATTTGGGGGGCACCTTGAGTGGCTCAGTCAGTTAAGCATCTGACTCGATTTCGGCTCAGGTCACAATCTCAGGGTCATGAGATGGAGTCCTGTGTCAGCTCCCTGCTGAATGTGAAGCCTGCTTGAGATTCTCTCTCTCCTTCTCCCTTTGCCCTACCCTCTCCCCACCCACTGGCTCTCATGCTCTCTCTCTCTCTTTCTCTGAAAAAAGAAAAATAGTTATTTTTTTGAGTGCTTACCATGTGCCAATCACTGTACTGAGTTCTTTGGGGTTTTTTCAGCTTTATTGAGGTACAATTGACAAATAAGATTATAAGATATTAAAAGTATACATTACGATGATTTGATATATGGATACATTTATTTATTTACTTACTCATATTTTTGATGAGAACATTTTTAGCTGACTCCTTTATGTCTTTTATCTCATTTACTCTCTAAAACAATTCTATAAGGTAGGCATTATCACTACCATTTATAATCCAGAAGACTAATGTCCAGAGGCCTCAGATCCCAGGACACAACTCCATCTGGCTCCTAAGTCCATACAGGCTTTTGATAGAGTTTCCTGATTTCAGAGATGGTATCAACCAAATTGTTCAAGTAAATGTGAAACAAAGCTTCTGTTATTGGGGAGAGGCACATGGAAACGCACAGACTATACACAACAATTTCCAGCAGTCCCCAAAGCAGGAAGGACCAGTTACAAAACTACATTATTCCAAAAAGAAAGCCAACCAACAAATTCTCAAAGGAGTTTTTTTTTTTAAGCCTCTTTTGGTTTCTCCTATAAAATAAGTTGCTCCAAATGAGAGATCTTCAAATATATATTTCAATAATAAACCTCAATAACTGACAAAATGAAACTAATCTGAACCCTATTTTTCTTCTGTCTGTTCAGGGAAGAAAGGCGATTCATAAGATAAAAAGCTAGTATCAAGTACTTAGTTTTAAAAAAAAGCTGAAAGGGAAAAAGAGAGAATGTGCCAGGGATAATAGAAACCTCAGTGACAACCACCTCACCCTCAGCATCTATCACACAAAGAGAAGTGTTCAGACTGATGACCCTGGGGCAATAAAAGGTTCTTAATCGAAGCAACATTCAATTAAATTATGCACAGAATATTCTTACAGAAGGGAAAAAATAGTCAAACATTTAAACATATTTTTAACGAGGGTTGAAAGAAAAAAAGGAGGATTTTGGCAAACTCCCAGCTACCCACAGAAATGAACCAGAATTCTTAATTTTTGGTTGGCTTGTTCTCACATAAAACAAAAGGTCTTGATGTCAGACAGACAAGGCTTGCCACCCAGAATGGATGCACACCAACAGGTGATTCCAGAAATGCAGCCGATGTTAGACAACGGTCTAGCAACAAAGGAAAAAGAGGTAGAAAAAGTTATCAGGGTAGTACTAATTACATACACTGTAATTAGCCTTCGGGCAAAATGAGGCTGCCTGTGGGTGAAATGTCTGTGGGTGAAAGGAAGTGCTGTGTTTGACACTAAAGACAAGGCTTCCAAAACTCCCATCACACGCTATTTGTATAAAGCCTGTGTGGAGGCTCCTGATACCATGTCGGGATTTAGATTAAGTGAGATAAATTATGGGAGAGGGCCCAGCACACGGTAGATGCTTCATAAATATTAACTGAATATAAATCTATTAAAACTGCCTCTATCCAAAGTAAAAGAAAATTCATGGCTCTCGATGAAGGAGGTGAGATAAATAACTTGTCTGTGCAGAGAGAAGTCAGGATGTCAAATATGAGCTAGAGAAGGACTTTCTCTGAGAATCTTTGTCAGTGTGTCATTTCTGAAATAAGAGCTTGCGGATCTCTGGCCTTGGACTTACCGCTAAGAGCTGTGTGAAATGCGGCGATGAGTACCCCGTCCCTATCATCAAGGAGTTCACTGATAGTAAAGTACCAGACAGGAAGCTCACAACCATGTTCGGTTCCAACAAATGTTAAAAGAGAAATTCCCCAGATCCATGAAAAAGAAAAGAAACAAGAAAGAATAGCACATTTCCCCTTTTTATCACCATTCAGCTTGCAGGTAAGAAATAAGACAAAATCAAGAAATAAAAACCCAAGAACAAAGGACTCACACAGAAATGGGTCTGCAGAGTAGGAATCAGGGAGGGAAGCGATCTTCTTTAGTTTTTTTTTTTCTTTCTTTTTTTTTTTTACAGCTAAGGGCTTCTCAGGGAATGGCTATACCGTGCAAGTGTGACCAGCCTCATTACACTGAGTCAAGTAAGTACCTGGGAGAGGTGAAAATGAAGGAATGCCCGGAAATGTGTGTGAGAATCACAAAATGTAAACACCTTCTATGGTTCAGCTCTTTTGGGCAATGGAAAATGAAATGTCACTCTGACAGAGAACCAAATGAACCCATGATTTAAATAGTGCCCAGGACGTGCTCAGTACTCGGTGACTTTCAACAAAAATGCCTAATATGTGATGGGGCTGTGTTGGTGCTGAAGAGATGGATCCATCTGGCACCATATTCAGTTTCTCTCGGGGAGCTAGCAAGACTTTTCTAGGACACCAAGGCCTCCACTTGCCCACCCAAATGCAAAAGAGGACCTCACCTCTTTCTTAACAAAAGAAATGAGGTCATCAGGTAGGAACTGCCCCAAACTGCCTCGTTCCCTTCTACTTGCAAATTTATCCCTAATGGAGCTCCATCCCTCTCTCTTAGCTTAGAACCATAGTTCATAAAATGCTGGAGGAAAAAAGGTTCTGAGGAGATGGTTACATATTATATCTTCCTTTTAAGATTTATAATGCACATTAGCACAGACTCAAAGAAGTAGTGATAAAAAGAAACCTCTTTTTAACTTGGTTCACTTCCGTTTCCCAAACTCATTTGGTCACAAAACCTCTTTTAAAAAAAAACATATTACCTATTAAACTTCTTTTGGAAAGACTTTTAGATGAGATTCCCAAATGAACATTCCTATTTGAAACAGGACCGAATACTGCCTCAGGATATAATTACCCTGAACTGGGGGGTCTGGGCCTGTGCTCTGAGCTAGAGTTCCTGAGATACCAGAGGGGCCCACAGAAAAAAGGAAACCAAGCCAGAGAACTTCTAAGGTCTCTTTTCACTGTAACAACCTATGATTCTGTTCCTCAGAAGACATCACAGAGACTTGCTTCTGGGATAATCTACACAGGATGGAGATGCATGATGGGGAGGGGGTCAGACGTTTTGAAGACATATTTTCATGTTGGTACAAGTCGTACCAGGTCTGATTTCTAGCTTACTATGTGTCAGTGGTCAGCATGCAATCACTCAAGGAGTTTCACTCAGAGAACCAAAGACCCAAAGGAAAAACGAAATACAATTGTGTGTGGGTGTATGGACTCCCAAGCAGGAGCACACATGTATACGTGCACACACAAACACCTGCACATTATCTATGCTTAACTGACTAGGCTCATGACCCTGGGAGCCAATATAGTATTGCAGATGAAAATAGAGCCAAACAAACTTGGGTTCAATTTTGCTCTGACATTTAGAATTTGTATGACCTTGGACAAGTTATGTAACTTTTCTGAGCTTGTTTCCTCACCTGAAAATAGGGCTAATAATACCTACACCTCACAGAACTGCTGTAAGAATTATGTTACTGTACACCAGGTGCTGTTTTTGAGTGTTTTATATGTACTGATGCTCGCAATAATCCTATCAATATCCCTATTTTACAAATGAGAAAACTGAGGCACAGAGAGGGTAAAATTTGTCTGTCAAACAGCTAGTGACTAGTAAGGTGGGGATACTAAGGCAAGCAGTCAAGCTCTCCATTACCAGGCTACGCTGCCCAGCACAGTTCCAGATTATAGTAGGTCCATGATATCCCCTGGGAAGACACACACACACACACACACACACACACACACACATACACAAAAACCCCACACCTCCTCTTCCTCTCTGGGATTTAAAATGTGCTGTTTTTGTCATTAGTTTATTACACAGGCAGTTCAAGTGGGCAGCATGCAGACACCAGCTTCCCAAACACGAGGATCCTATGTGGCTGCTCAGGGAACAGAAGAACAAATTCAGCACTGAGAAATGTTAGTTCATTCTGAATGATGACTCACAACCACTATTTTCACAAACAGCCTGCTAATTAAACTTTCTTATGAACCCTGCTAACCAATTTTTCCAATGCATGGAGGAAAAATCATTCATTATAGACCGGAATCCAAAATCTAATATTAACAGCACAAGTAGGATCTGTGGCATTGTAATTTGATCAGCTTGAGCATTAATAACAGTTAGACACTGATGTCTGAGAGAGTTAATCAGCTTTTGTTGAGATGTACGTAGATAACTGAACAAAACATCTGGAAGGCAGACTAGAAAGCAAAACTAGCTTATCGCAAGGGGTTTAGTATTTGCTTTACCCTCATAAATCCCCTGCTTACAAGGTCCTATCTTCTAGGTGACCACAGTAATATCCTGAATTGGTATAACACTTTAAAAACTTACCAACATATTAGCAGCTCATCTCACGTTGAGACACAGTAAGGTGGAAAGAGCCAGTGTTATTATCCCCGTTTTATGTACAACAATCTGAGGCACAGAATGGTTTGATCCACTGAAAGTCCCATAGCTAGAATGAGAATTTGGTGGGTCCTTCCATTTTATCACATTGCCACTCATAAAGGTGGCCTGATTTTAAAAACAATCTCAGAAATCATCCTGGCATTTCTGAATATTGAACTAAAGGCTTTCATTTACAATCTTCCAGAACCACTAAAACGGCTGTTCATTGTTACTGTAGCTATTTCTGAGGTTTACTGGAATACATCCTACACAGCCACATGCAAGATTCAGGATGAAACAGCAAGAATGCGAGGAGCCCTCTCTGTGAAGGGCCCTTGTTCCAACTGGCAGCAGCATGTGGTCAGACAGACATGGGTACACAGACAGTTTGGTCAGTCACTTCAAACAATGTGAGCTTTGGTTTCCTCATCTAAAGAATGGGGCTGCTATTACCTCTTGGGGTTGTGGTCAGGATTAACTGAGATAACAACCACAGAGCAACTGGCATCCAGCGGCGCTTAATAAATGTAAGGTGCCATTCCACTCTCCGGCCTTCTCCTCTGGCATCTCTTACTTCCTACTCGGAGTTACGTAACTGAGGACTGAACCAGGGACAGACAGATACCAGCTTGTCCTTTCCTCTCTCTTTATCCATCTGTTGGCCCAGGGGTAGGACACTTGGTGAGAAAGAAGAGGGAAGCATTTAGGAGACAGAAGGGGCCCCTCCCATTTACAGGTTGCTTCAGCTTACAGGTGCCTCCACGTGTGTCAGCTGGTTTGGATGGTAAGTACCACGCAAAGACAGTAAGGTAAGGATCTATCCTACTGTGTGTTGAGAAGATGGAGGTCCGTGGGGATAAAGTGCCTAATGCAAGGCCGGGCGCACACCTGTCACGCGTGTGTGTGAGAGGAGCTGGGGGATGGTGCGGGACTCTCCTGGATGTTGGTCTCACTGCACCGTGCCTGGAATTCCTGACAAAGAAGCGTCTGGGCTGTGTGTGTGTGTGTGCATGTGTGTGTGTGTGTGTGTGTGTGTGTGTATCAGGGAGTGTGGAGCACTGGATGGAGTGCTCTATTTCTTTTGGACTTAGAGTGGGGTCTGTCTCCTTGTGGGCTCCGCTGCCTGGCAAGGGGCACCGAGAAGAGGAAAGGTGGCTGAGGACCAGTTCCAGTTTGCAGGATCGGGAGCAAGAAGTGAGAGTCACCTTTGATTTTCCTGTTTGCCGTCCAGTTCAGAGTTCCGGGCAGCGGAGAACCCACCAGAAGTCATTGCAGGAACCCTTCCCAGGGAGATGGAAGCAGAGGACTGAAGTGCCTACGTGTCCTGCGCCAGGGTGTGAGGGGCCGGGGGAGACTGAAGCTGGGATACCTCAGTTCAGGGCAGCAAGTGAGGAAGCCCAATTCAGAACACCCCCTTTGGCACATTATTTACAAAAACAATGAACTCAGGTACTCCACTCAGGCAGCTTCTCTCTGGCACTGCCTGCTCTGGCCAGAAAACAAACAAACAAAAAAAACATGTCAATCAATCCAACATGGTTCAGGCAAGAAAGATGAGGAAAGGAAAACTCTTTGTATGTGATTCCAGGCTCCCTATGCCACCCTGTATCATAGCTGGGAAGCGTCTCCGTGGAGATCTGCGGGCTAATGTGAGCGTGGGGGCAGGGAGGGGGCCGGGGCTGGGGTCCTGCTTACCACTTGAGAATGGGATCAAGGTCACCATCTATTTTCCCTTGATGTAAAGAAAACTTGGGCTAGGTGGTTTGTTACTTCTCGGACAACTCACCTAGCCACACTGAACTTACTTTTTCCTTCTCGTTCTCCTTTTACCATTTCTTCTACACACAATTTGGTCTACCTGGCTTTTTAAAAAATCCATGGCTATTTTAATTCTATCTCTTTTCCGTACTATCTTACAAAGCCAATTCAAATCCATTTTTAATCAAATGGCATGCAAATAAATAAAAAGAAAAAGAGGAGTCGGGACAGGCGACGAGCAAAGAGAAGAAGGAGCAAGGAAAATAAGAAGCCAAGTGCTCCTGACTGCAGTCTTCCTTGGCTGCACTGGCCTCATTTGCAGTGAGTACAGACATTGTCTATATTGGTGATTTCAACAGGGTCAGAGGAAGTACTAAAAGTAAAAGCCTTTGAAAACAAACAAAAATGGCAAATATTGGGGATGATTAAGTATACATTTTAAGCCATACCACCAGTAAAATGGTTTAATCTGATTCAAGATGTTTGTGATGGGAAATTCCATTAGCAGCCTTAGGAATTAGAGTAATTACCCTAACTAGCTGTATCCACTTAATGCTGATGGGACCTCACGTATCACCAGACATCCAACTACAAAACAAGGGCCAAGCAGAAAACCAGACTTACAAGTCAGCAAGAAATTGAAGGAGGTGAAAAGAGAGTCGCTGAGAGAACACGTAACTGACCTCAGCAAGATAAACAATGATTCTCAAGGCTTAGACGCCACGGGGAGTCTGCAAATTGTCCACCTCCTTCCGCGTTAGGTCGGGTTATTTATTAGTAAAGTAGAAAAACACAGACTTTGGAGTCTGACAAACTTGGGTTCAAATCTCAGCCCCACTGCTTATTAGCTGTGACCTTGGATAACTTATTTAACCTTTCTGGGCTTCAGTTATTTTATCAACACAAAGGGGGCACTAACACTCACTCACAGAATAGTCCTGACTGTTCCACTCACTGTCCCTTGGAGAGGTGTCTGAAACTTGGCTCAGCTGCTGCCTCTTTAGCGACTGGTCTCCCCCAACCTGCTCTCTACCAAGATCCCAGCTCACTCCTATTTGATACTTGTTCCGAGATCCCCAGCCCACCGTCATCTTGTTCCTCTTTGAACCCCAGTAGCCGATGTCTTCGTGTTCATTCAGCAGAGGCAGAGTGCTAAGGTAAGAGAAAGACCGTAGACTTTGCAGACAGACAGATCTAACTCCACTCTCCAGCTAACTGATTCTCAGTCTTGGCTTCCTTATCTGTAAAATGGAGATAATACCAGTGATTACACATGACTGCCACACAGCTGCAGTGAGATAGCATGTCATGATGCGCCTCACCCTGTAGCTGACACATAGTAGGCCTTCCGTCAACTCTCCAGCTTCACTGCACTGTTAGGAGTCTTTCTGTGCTAATGAAATGAATAGGCAGGGTCAGGAAGGGTGAGCTTGGACCTTGGTGAAAAACAAAACAGAACAGAGGCGCCGGGCTGGCTCAGTTGGTTTAGCATCTGCCTTCAGCTCAGGTCATGACCCCAGGGTCCTGGGATCGAGCCCTGCATTGGGCTCCCTGCTTACTGAGGAATCTGCCTCTCTCTCTCTATCTGCCTCTCCCCTCACTCATGCACTCTGCCACTCTCTCAAATACATAAATAATAAAATTAAAAAAAAAATCCCCACACAACATAACAAAACCCTCTACAAAATAGCAAAGGTGATGTGTCCACATCCCAGACCTGCAGACTGCTGCAGGGCCCCATAATGTGTCCTGGCTTCCCCCATCCCTGCCCTGCCAGCAGCAACATGTAGGCACAAACTATGTTTTAGCCTCTCTGGCTTCCTCACAGACCCTGATACAGAATTTAAGAGAAGAGAAGGAAAGGGAATAACATTTATTTGGTCTGAGAGAGCAGACACTAAATAAATACTGTTGGCTGATTGAAAATGTTTTACAAATATAAAAGCCTTATACAAATATATGGTCTCTATCTGAATTTTATGTTCTCTCCAAACTAGAAATATCTTCTCCCATCAAAGCTCAATTTGAGGACTGCAGAAAAAATAAAAAGGCAACTTAAAGATCTTTAGTTCTTACAAGGCATAAAGACAGATACAGGGTTCATCGGTTAAGAGCAGTAAGGAGGATGTGGAATAAGGAGGGGGAGCCAGACCGAAAAGAGAAATCACCCTGCCACACCTCCCAGAAGACAAGAAAAAAATGAATTTCCCATTAACACATTTCAGAAAGCACTTTCCTCCTACCCTGAAGCTGATGAATTACATTTTTAGATAATGTGTGGAAATTTCAACTTGACATTACCTTCTTCCTTAGCTCCTAGTCTCAATCAACCAGGTCATTCTCCAGAGAAGGGGGAGGGAATGAGGGAGGGAGTGTGTGCGTGTGGGGGGTGTGTATGTATGTACTGGGGGAAGGAGGGGAGGCTGGGTGAGCAGGGAATTGGTCCTACGAACCAAACAGTCAGCTAAAGTACAGAAATAGAAAATCCTTAAAATACCCAGGCCTGATTCACATCCTAGGTAAAAATCCTTTGAGACATCTCTCCTGGGAAGTGAGAATACTTTCCTATGGTTATCTGAGTTTGGAACAGGGCAGAACCATCTGATAGGGAAGGGGAGATGAAGGGGAAGACAGCCAGGGGGCAAAAGGAAACCATCCCTGGTCTGTAATCCTGACTACTGCCATCCTGAGAGAGGAATTATGTGGAAAGAAGCAGAATGTACTTGTACAAATTCTAACCCTCATGGCTCCACTCGGTTGCCAACCTATCCTGATTAGAAAGGATGGGAGGAAAAAAAAAAAAAGAAAGGATGGGAGGTCTCTGACTGCCCTGACGGGTGTGTTAGAGGCACAATAATTACGTGGTCTACTGTCATTACTTAACATTCTGACATTTTCCAAGTTCCCCTTAATAAGGGACACCCCTGTTCTCCCATTGTGTCTCCACCAGGCTGCCAAATCTTCTCCATAACTAAGTATTTTCCATTCACCCCAACAAGAATCCATTTTTCTCCACAAGTCAACAAATCAAAATTCTTTCCTTCTTCTACATAGAAGATGACTGCAGGGAGGTGACAAATAAAATGACAGATGCAAATCTGCCTGATTTTCTTATAAATTCAAGGGACACATTGCACTGTACCAAGCATGTTTTCAAATTCAGCAGCAAAATGTGATGATGAAGGCTACTATTTCCTCTCCCCTTCCCATCACTAGTGGATATCCCTCTGATGTGCATGTAGAAAAGTTTATTTAGCTAATCAATATCTTGGGATTTTCTTGGATTATGCATAATTGAGGCTGGGTTTTCACTATGCTTAACTTTAAGGCAACATCCATTTTTAATACAGTGCTTGCAAAAGAAAGAAAAGGGGAACATAGTGAAGGGTATTTTTTGAAGAAACAAAATCTGAAGTTAAAAACCACTCTTAGTCTGTTTTTCCTTGTTCAGGTAAGCAGTGACCTGCTTAATTAAAAAAAAAATCAGGGGGACAGGGCAACTGGGTGACTATATGTTGGCAAACTGAATTTAGATAAAATGTAATCTTCTTAAAAAAATTTATCACCAAGGGCACCTGGGTGGCTCAGTGGTTGAGCACCTGCCTTTGGCTCAGGGCGTGATCCCGGGGTCCTGGGATCGAGTCCCGCATCGGGCTCCTTGTGGGGAGCCTGCCTCTCCTTCTGCCTGTATCTCTGCCTCTCTCTTTCTGTGTCTCTCATGAATAAATAAATAAAATCTTGAAAAAAAATTATCACCAAGAACAGAACAAACCACTGGTACTTATTTTTTTTTAATGCATAGTACGCTCTTTTCCAACACAAAGATTTTGAATTCGAATTATGTTTTCCCTGAATTAAAAGTTTTCATTACCTAGGTAATATAAGCTGCGTTGGTTTGTAAAGGGGAGAAATCAGTTGAGTATTTTTTGAGAAACTACCAAAGATAAACTACAAATTGGACAACTCACAATTAGATAGTCCTGGGTTCAAGTCCCAGCTCCCCTACTTAGAAGGAAGTCACCTAGGGCTAATTACTCACTCATTCCTAAATCCGACTTTCTTCACCTATAAAATGACTGACTTGAGCATTACATGAAATTCCACCTACTGATCTCAGCAGTAGTGCATAGTACGTGCACATAAACACTGGCTATTATTATGAGTCTCCAAGAAATCTCAATTTACTATTTAAAGGAACTGCTCTGTTTAAAGCCTCTAATATAGTGCCCAGAACACACATAAGGTGCACACAAACGTGCAAAAGCTGGTGCTATTATTTTTATTTGTCTTTGCTGGTTGACGTAAGAAAGCATGCCAATAAACGCACCTTAGGGCTGAATTCACATTTTAGGAGTGAATTAAAAGCACTTTCATATTTAGAATTTTTCAGGGTCTTTTATTGTTTTATAAAGTTACCTCAGAAGTAAAACTCAATCAAATTCCCGTGGTGTCCTGTAAATCCAGTTCCTTGAAGGTATACGAGGTAACTAAAGCAATCCACAGCCCTCAGCCTCCTTTCCGTCTTCAACCCAAGAGACTATATTCCACGCAGTGCCTCCTGGCCTAGGCCCCCTGCCAGCCCCTCCCCACGTCCTCGCCCTCCCCGCTGCCGTAGTCCCTGGCCCACATGTCACCCACTGAGAGGGACACATGGGATTAAGAGCATTTTCACAAATCCGAGAAAGAACATAAGTTACCCAGTGTCACCAAATCAAAACAGAGTTGGTTCCTTTAATTAGAGATGTGATTCCAGATACAAAAGTGGTGGCAAAGCATTCACCCTGATGTCCACAGCAGTGAAAGCTCTTTTTTTGCCTGTCCTGCTTTCTCCACTGAATGAGAACATTAATTAAGCCAAAGACATGCCTTATGAAGAAAAAAATGAAAGAATGGGCTAGAGGAGAGGTTTAGGAAGTGCTGTCTTAGCTTCGTTTTTCACTATGCTTAACTTCACCTGGCAGTGCCACTTCACGTTGGATCGCTGCTTCCAAAGAGCCATGTCCCAGCTCTACCTCCCGGGTCCAGAGCACGAAAGAATAAGAAAGGCTTTCATTCTTACACTGGAAGTTTACCTCTTTACTTTTGGTTTTCTTCCCTCTACCTAAATCCCAACCCTATCTTTCAAACCTCTGCCCGCAGCTCCAGCTCACACAGACCCCACTCCTTTATCAACCTGTTCCAAATCCAGGTCACTCCACATATTCAGCTTTATAATGGATAATGTCCAGTTTGGACCACTCTGTCCTCAAAACCCTCCCTTGAGAGCTCTCACCTAACATGAAATGGATAAAAAATGACACTGCATGGGCACATAAAGAGTCACATCAAGTAAAAATATAATTCTTTTTGATTGCTGTGATGCAAATCATCACACACTCTATCTAGATAGGCAGACCAAACTGTTGTACACTGATTTCTGGGGATTTTTTCTTTTGTTACTTTTTCCTCCTTTCTCTGTTCCTTTGGGAGAGGGGTGATAACAAGATCGACAATTATTAAAATGTAATTTAGCATTCTAGCTCTGCTGGCTTTAAGAGACACCCTGAGCCCCCTAACTGTATCCTCCCACTTAAGCCAAGTTTCCTCCCCTAAAACACAGAGCATCTGTAATGCAATCTCAAAGCTTGGAAAAAAACAGAAAGGCAGCGAAATTAAAAATTAGAAAGTAATTCAATTCTCTGCAGTTCATGGGAATAATGTAATTTCTATCAGGGATTTGGTGTTTCCTTGCCTGAGTTTCGAGGTCACACAAAAGCTTGTGGCCCATGTACCACTTCCCTTTCTCTCCAGCAGTAGAGGTTGCAGGTGGATGAAGGAGAAAAATGAAGAACATGGCTTCACGTGGCCACGGCTGCGCACGGAAGCAACTTGGGAGACGTGTTTTCTCTCCCTGGTACCTAGATTATCCTGATAAGTGTCCTTTCTCAATTGGAAAAAAGAAAATCTAATATCTCTGAGAAGATAAATAACAGAGATGTTCAAAAACACTGTAACAGAATCTTAAACCTGGCACTTTCAGTAAATTTGGTTCTACTCCGAAGGCTGAGTTGTATCCCCAGAGGATGATAAATATTGTTATCTCGGCATCCCGTTGTACACAGGAGTCTAGTTTAAAGGCGTGGTGCGTTGGGTAGACTCTCCAGAGGGTGGCCAGCAACTGCCACTCAGAGGATCACAACGTTTCCATGGGTTATGGGCTGAGGGTTAGGTGGGGATCTTCACTTAACACAGCCAGAGGCATCCTGCACGCACTTCTCCATAAGATCATGCTTTTCCAATATGGGGTTGAACCCCAGCTCTACCACTTGGTAACAACTGTACCAGGGGAAGTTACTTGACCTCACAAAGTTTCGGTGTCCTCACTGAAGAAAATGGAGGCTGTTTCAGGTATGTTCAGTGCTTAGCAAGTAACTAGCATAGAGTAAGTACTTGCTAAATAATAGCAATTATGCACTTAGCAGCAAACATTTAAGTCCACGCCCAAACTTCCTCTATGTGTTCTCAGATGGAGAATTCATTGACAAGCCACAGCCAGGAGGGAACCCAGCCTACATGCAACGCATCAATGAGTCTCTCTCTCCTCTTCCTCTCAAAGTCTCTCTTTCTCTTCATTTGATAAGCCGGAACCTTGAAGGGAATCCATTCTCTTAGGGAGTGGTTTGGGCTGGAAAATCTTAATCTTGAATTCTTATCTCTTCACCACTTCCCCCCCCCCCATCCTCCCACTAGATATTTAGAACTCCTTGTAAACTTCACAGGATCAAGATGTATTGAGATCTGTAGGAGGTGTTGGAGGAACAGGGGGGACTGGGATGTGAAAAATCAGGGCAACAAAAATACCTATGATGTCATTCACCCTGACTTCTGAACCACCAGCAGCAGCCTTTCAACTTGCCTGGTATTACACCTCACCTCTCCCAGCCTGTGTTACCACTTACCACCAAATGTAGGCCTCAGATGGTCTTCCATTAGAGTGATTCTCACTCCTTCCCCACCTCCCCACAGCCCTAATCTCTCCCTCCTTCTCTGACTTTTAGCGTAGTCAATTAAACCTGAACAACTGGTGGATGGAGGAAATATGCTGCATCTATGGAATGGTACAGCAGGGACCAGTTTCACTGTTAATTTAAAATGCTGGAATTAATTAGGTAGTGTAAATGAAGAATTTAATAAGCGCTCTTTACAACCACAAGTTCTACTTTTATTAAACACTGCTACCAAATGAGGGCAAATATCTCTGGTCTCTCTATATTTCCTTGCCTCATTCTCATAAGTTCTCTGCAAATAGAAAAAATTTTTTGTCTGAAATTTAAAAAATGCATAATTATAAATTTGTGCCTGAATTATATTTCTGCTCTCAACCCATAAGCTTCTTCTTTAAGCTCAGATGCTACTGTATGTCTCTGCTTGTGCTGGAGAGGGTGCTAAACAAACCAAAGTTGACAATTTTGGTTTTGTATACCAAATTAAAGGCTGTCTTCGAAGCTGTCACTCCTATTCAAATCCACTCGGTGAACTACCAAATTAGCATTCTTTCAGTAAAGGAATCTGCTTGTTTAAACATGTGTCTTTAGAAAACAAGGAACAACACCATGAATCAGTACTTTTCAAAAATCTCACTACAGTTCTAAGGGAATTCTTTTGAAAAGGTGATTAATAATGTTCACTAATATAGCTGGCAGAGTCCCTATTTAGAAGGTAAGGCTACACCAAAAATACATTTTCTATACAGGAGTGGGAGGAAGAATCATATGGTTAACTGGTTTTAATTTTGTTTGAATTATCATCCTATTATATAAAGATTATTCAGAAATCTAAACATTGGCTCTCTGAGAGCACAGGCAATTCTGTTAAAGGATGGATGATTCGGTGCTCTCAGATAAAATCACCAAAGCCCTGGCCCTATTTGGAGACCTTGATAAGATTTCTCTGTTCAGCCACTCTCCCTGTAACCTACTACCTGTATCTGTAATAGTAACATCTCCCGATTACTGAGAGACCGCTAGGCACTGGACGATACGCTAGGCAGTACGGTGTATATCTGGTCTCTCATTTCATCCTCACAGTAAGCCCTTTGAGAAAAATATCCTTTTCCAATTTTATAGATGAGGAAATCATGTTTGGAGGGTTATGTGACTTTTATTTTCAAGTTATTTTAGTTTCATGATTTTGCAAAGTGCCTTAATTTATATGGGAGACAGATTTACAAGCGAAGCAGAAGAACACATATAGCAACATGCACACATGTATGCTGGATTTCCCTATTTAAAACCAACATGATTTATCTTCCTATTTTAATGATAGAGTTTCCTTTTTCTAATACAGGCTCGTCACTTAAACTGTCCACCAAAAGGGAAACAAAAGTCAATGCTGAAAAATGCCCAATACTCCGTTGAGTGTGAATGATTTTAGGAGTGGAGGCCCAGAGAGCAGTGGCTGCACTGCCATCACGATGTAGCCCAGCAGTTTTCCAAGAAAATAGTCTCACTTTGAAAGAAATTACAGGAGAATGTTACCCCCCAAAGAATCATAGTGTCTGGCAAACATTAGGTCCTCAACAAATGGTTGTCGATAAGGAAAAAAATTAGAAGCTAAAATTTCAAGTATTGAAGTTGTTTGGGTATTGTTTTACGTTCAAGTAAAAAGTCTCTGGCTTCTCACAGAGTATCTTCAAAACAAAACAAAACAAAACAAAATACCTCAACTGCAGACCTTCACTAAGCTTCTCCTTCCTACTGGAGTAGTTTTATTCCAGAATAATCTGCTATCCTTAGAGTGTATTTCTCCCCAGGGACAATGGGCAGTGGTGATCTCCTTCCAAAGGCCACAACACCTCCCCCCTTTAAAACACTCTCTCAGACACATGGAAGAACACTGGACACACACAAACCAAATGCTTGAGAATAAAGGAATAGATAAAAACTCGTGTGGAGTACAGGGAGGGCCGACGGCAGGACAGAGAACTATAGAACACAGGTGGCTGATTGGGAATAAAAGGGGATGAAAACAAAGGATTAGTTCACAAAAAGTAAAGCTCAAGGAAGCTCCAACATCCTCATCTGCTTCCCAGTCCTTCCAATCTGCAGTCTGGTCTTATGTGGTTGCACACACACATGTGAGTTTACAACTGTGGACCCATGCCATCCTTGAATGCAGGCTACACACAGCGGACACTCAGATGCATCCACCTCTGTGTACATTTCCGCTGAGGTCTGTACAGCTAATGGAACAATGCAGCTGCTAATCCTAATCCTAGAACATTGAAGAAGAGCATACCTGTAATTTTGTCTCTCACGAGTTTGCAGGATTCTATTTCACCAATGCTCCCAAAGAGACTCCTGAATTCCTCCTGGGTCATGTTCTGGGGTAAATAGTTGACTATGAGGTTGGTTTTGCTGTCATCTGTGGCTGCCCCTGTCTGCATGGGAGAAGGACAGTTTCTATTGTTGCTGGAGGGTCCATTGCTTGTATTGGATGTCGGGCCATTTGACACCTGTGGCTCCATGGTGCTAATTATCTAAATAAAAATAAAAATAATAAAAATAAGTCTCCTGAAATCTCAAAGACACAACTAAAGTCTCTTTCAAGATTTTATTTTCCATTTTGAAAAGAAAGAGAACAAGATAAAGCAAGATGGAGCAAAAGAGACTGGGTTGTGAACACAGCCAATTTAGAAGCATGTTTTTAACCAAAATGTTAAACTCCCCTTGCTATTTTTAGGCCAGCCCATAGATTTTGAACACAGACTAGAATGCAGTGGGAACTCTCCCATTATTTTGTTAATGAAAAGCTAATTCCTGTTTTCATTACACAATCACTCTCAGAAATGTATACTTAAGCCACACCAAATTATAATTAAAATGTAAAGTAATAATCATGATTAAAATTATAGTTCCATTAAAGCTGAAAAACTAAATATAGAGGGCTATGCTCACAAGATCAAATACAGTACCTGTTTATTAACTATCTCATAAAGTAAAATGACATTAAATTAAGTGGGGCCGTTCCATATGGGAAGAGCTTAGACTTTCACTGATGCTTAGGCACTGATCAAACTTCAGATTTCATAAGCACATGCTGGTGAGCTACGAAGTCATCTAATGATTTTTCTCCTTAGTTGCTCTATTACTGTTTCTCCTGGACCTCTAATAAAATAAAAAACATAAAGGAAGAGTTCTCTCTAGGTCTCCACCTTAGATCCAGCACAGCCTGAGGCTACCCTCTTAGACTTTACTCAAAAAGTCAATAGTTTAAATTTAAATTAAATTTGGATTCAAATAGTTAATTAAACAAAAATTGCCACAAATGTGTGAACTGTTCCAGGCAGCATGTATGGGGGGAAACAAAAAGAGATAAATAAATCTTAGTCTCTACCCTCCAGGAGCTTACAGTCTATTGAGGACACAGGCACAGGCTCCCAGTAGGACAATGGTCATGGAGTAGGGGAGTCAATAATCCTGCTTCACAGGATGGGATTCAGGGAAAGTACTGAGAAGATGAGGCTGGAATAAAGCTCTACATGGAAAATGGATTTGAACTCATATCATGGGCCTGGTTATGAAGAGGTCCTGTGTGGCATGACAAACATGGAGAATCACAAAACTGCAACGCCAGAAAGCACTTAAGGAAATAAAATCTAGTTCAAAACTCATGTTTGAGATGAATTCCAGAGACATCCAATGAATTCTGGCATCACGGGAAACGGGCAGAGTCTGGGTCTGTACCCTGTTTTCATGGCCCCAATGCAACCCAGCAGTCCCACATTTCCACTCCCTCCTATCATCATCTCTTATTCATCCTTCATGATATGACCTCCATCACCTCTGACATTGGTCAATTCTTAAAAATGGAATCATGCTCTGCCATTCACTAGTTGTGTGACCTTGGGTAAGGGACTGAAACTCTAGGAGTCTTAGTCTTCTTCATTTGAATAACGGGAACAAGGCCACCCATCTTGCAAGAAAGCCCCTGAGTAGTAGTGGGAATGTAGTCCATCATCATTGATAGTCATTAAAGTCACTCTACCAATCGTCTGACATGGCTTCTCTCACTAAGTCCTCACAAAAAGGCAGTGAGGCATATTCTAATATTCTCTACATCCACAGATGAGGAAAGGAAGGCTTAGCACACTTCTGATAACTAGCAGCTTCCATTATTATCACCATTTAGCTGCTGAGAGAATTTCTGGGGTATAAGCACTTTTATATACATGTAAAGTGTGCAAACCTTAAGAGTACAACTCAAAGAATATTTATAATCAGAACACAATTCACACCTGAGTAATCACCTTTCAGCTCACGATATAGAACATGACTAGCATCCCAGAAGCCTTTCTTGTGTCCCCACCTCCATCATTCATACCATCCCCCAAAGGTAACTGACTTCTAATCCATAGATTTTTTTTATCTGCTTTTGAACTTATATACACGGAATCACACAATATGTACTCTTTTATGTCTTTTCACACATTATTTCTGGGTGTCATCCATGTCGTTAGATACAGTGGTAGGTTTTGCCTCTACGCTGCCGTAGCAAATTCCATTGTATAAAAATATCACATTTTATTTATCTCTTCTGTTGATAGACATTTGGGTTGTTTCTAGTTTTTAATTATTATAGATAATGCTGCTATGAACATCATGCACATGTCTTGTGGTTTACATATACACACATTTCTGTTAGGAATATTCCTGGGAGTCTATTTTTGGGTCAGAGTAGATGTATGTTCTATGTAGTAGACACTGTCAATATCCTTTTAAAATAGTGGCACCAACTTACACTCCCACCAGCAGAGTATCAAAGTTCCAGTTGCTGTACATCCTCATCAATACTTAGATACTTTTTTTGGTTTTGTTTTGATTTTTGCTTATTTTCTCACTGAAGCAGAAGGGATAAAGTAAAAAAAGGAATAGGATTTTAGTCAAGGTAACAGCTGACTTAAAACTGTGGATCTAGGGGTGCGTGGGTGGCTCAGTGGTTCAATGTCTGCCTTTAGCTCAGGTCGTGATCCCAGGAGCCTGGGAGCCTGGGAGCCTGCTTTCCCTCTGCCTGTGTCTCTGTCTCTCTCTCTGTGTGTCTCTCATGTATAAATAAATAAAATTTTTAAAAAACAAACAAAAAACCTGTAGTTCTACCACTTATTAGCTATGTGATCTCAGGCAGGCTACTTCAATACTCTGAGCCTCAGTTTCCTCTTTGTAAATTGGAATAAAGCCTCCCTTGCATGTTTCTCTTCAGAATAAATGCCTGGAGACATTATGACTATTATTCTTCATCATGCCCTACGTAGGTGTTACTCTAATTGTTTCCTTTTCTGCATGATCACAAATGGGAAATGAAACCAAAAGAGAGAGAGAGAGAAAAAAAGAGAAGTCTCAAGAGGAGTCAGGGAAATAAGGCAGACTGAGGAAGGTGAGGAGCTTCTAAGATTCTTTACCATCATGTAAGTAACTTAAGTGGCTCCGCTTACCACATCATCAGAACTTCTTGGATTCAGGTCAACTGTGAGATTCTGGAAGGCTGGTCCAGACAGCAAGGAGAAAACAAAGGGTTTCTGAGAAGAATCTTAAATCAAGCTCTTCTCGGCACTGATAGAAGCTGTACCCAAACAAAGCCTCTTCAGCTGCTCTGTCCAGGAAAACATGAGGGAGATGGGCCCAAGGGAGGCACATGCTAATGGAGATGATGGCGTAGAGCATCATCACAGCTCCTGGCTGGGAGGCAGGTTTCTGCTCTGCCCAACTGCTGGGCCTCCTGGGTCTGAGCAGTGTCTTCATTTGCTATGTCGTCTCACTGCTTCACTAAGTCAGGTGTCCAGGCAACAAATACAAGAAACACTGCCAACTTGATAAGGAACTTTAAAAAAGAATTTATCCAGCTCAGGATGCTGGGCTGGTGGAAGCACAGAGTACCCAACTGCTACCTTTTGATTTTATGGCAAAAAAGCCAGTCCCACAATCTGTAAAGCTTGCCCCCTGCTCTCCATCTTTCTCAGGTTACCCTTCTTACGGTTCCCGCACAAACACTTAGAAAATATCCTGCACTGAGGCAGCTTTTTGGGCATTAATGTTGGAGTATGAAGAATGTAAGTCATACCTAAGCATGCTGAGACTTTATGGGACCAGGACTATTAAAGGTCACCGGAGAGCCGGCTTCATCTTTTGTTCACTGGATGCTGGCATCACAGACATGTGTGGTGAAAGCCAGCATTCATCCATGTGAACATCTCACAGGCCTCCCTGCTCCAGAGAAGCCCAGGAAGTACCAAGTCCACAGCAAAGTAATTTCAGTTCCCCAACCAGCTTTCTGGTCTCCTCACATCTTATGTGGATTTCCTAAATTATGCCGACTCCTGGAGTTGAGCCCCATGCATAGGTCAGCCGACCCTAATTGGACCCAAACCTCTGAAAAGAATCCATGAGATGCAACGTTCAGTACCAAGCTACTTCCACTGACCAAACCTATAAATTAGGCCAAGTCATTCTTGGTTTATGGAAATGGAGATCTCTTTGCAGTTCACACACACTACACAGTTATCCTTTTGTGTATTCAGAAAGAACTGATGAAAATACACACATGCACAGAATTTGCTCAATAAACACGTACCATTCTAAAGCTGAGAAATACTGCAAATGTGTTAACATACATTATCTAATAAGACCCCTCATTGGTCTTAATGATACATCCCAGATACAAGACAGGCTTTAAAAAACAATCAGAAATAGCGAATGTCAGGATGAAATCTGACACACAAGTGAACCAAGAGGATTTTAAAACATTACTTGGAAAATAAGAGAAATTGCTAAGCTCTAAAGATATCAAACTCAAGAATACAAAACTATAGTATTTTAAGGTTAATGACACATCTAAAAGGAAGGACACCTGTAATCTCGACTTGGGAAACAGACCAGAGGTAAATGTGTGTTAGCAAGAAAGCGTATCCTCCAATAAGCAACGGAGGCTGCTCAGCAAGACCAGAACACTTCCTTCCCCAAGCCTTTGAAATTCTAACAGCACAATTTTCATTGCAAATAAATGTATCAGTTACTCAAGTATGCCTATGTACTTTCTTGAAACAGTCTGTGTGGGTCACATGGCCAACTTTGCAGCTGACCAGGTTCCAAACCCCTGACTTGCCCTCCTTACCTCTTCTGAATGGCAATTAAGAACAGAATTACAGTGAGCATCCAGGATAGAGCATTGAGGAGGTTCAGTTGACGTCAAACTCTAATGGTTGTACAAAGCACTGCATTAAATCTTTTATGTTCCTGTGATGTATTTTAAGAAACATTATACAGGCAGAAAATTTCAGGGATAAACTATTAGAGCAGTGCACAATAACATACGCACTCAAATCCTGTCATTGTAAATGTCAATGGTTTGAATGACTAATTACTCACACTCAACACATTAACCTCACCCCTCTCACCACTTTTTTTTTTTTTTTTTTTTCCGGCAAAATATACAACAAAAGCAAGAGGGAAGGCCTCACACATGCAGCTGCTGAATCGCCATTCAGGATCATTTATCTCTGTGGAGGGAGGTAAGAAGCAGAGGCCAGGTTCAGCCTCTTTCTTAGGGTGCTCCTGAAAATCCAACCCCTTCGGAGCATCTCTGTTGCCAGAACCCCAGGTCCTTCCTGATAGCCCCAATTACCTGCCCAATCCCGTCTTTTCTTATTGTCTACCCAAGGTATCTGCTACACTATTTCCTGGACTTGTCAGGTCAAATGCACATAAAAAATAAGGTTTACTTCCACTATGGCTAGATCTGGGAATGCTAGATGGACAGAGATGGAGCCCTCGAATGCCAGGCACTGTGCCAGGCCCTGAGGATACAGAGATGACAAAGACAAGGAGCTGGCCCTCACTGAGTTCACGATGTGGGTGCATGACAGATAT
The DNA here is from genome assembly GCF_048418805.1 of Vulpes vulpes. Taxonomy (NCBI): domain Eukaryota; kingdom Metazoa; phylum Chordata; class Mammalia; order Carnivora; family Canidae; genus Vulpes; species Vulpes vulpes. The sequence continues at coordinate 48,813,319 of NC_132789.1, forward strand.
TAGAGAACATGAGGGACCACAGAGCCCAACTCCATAATTTAATGATGAGGAAACTGAGGACCAGAAAGGGAAAATGACTTGCCCAGGATGACAGTGCTAGTTAGAGCAGGAAATGGGACTTGAGCCCAGGTCTACAGACTACCTCACTTGAGTACACATGAATACAATGACAGGGTACAGTGTGACAGTGCAATCATGGACATTTAGATGAGGTTTTACTTTTCCCTTTCTGGGGAGAGGCAGTGAGGGGTAGCCATATCATAAAAATGCACTTTAACAGACATGTGGAGACATGTCTACCTCCATACTTTACTGAATATGGCACTTTACAGTTCACAAAGAATGGTGACCTGAACTCTGAGCTCCATAGCTCAGAGACCACATCTATTTTGTTTATTATAGCATCTCTTCCTGCATGTAGAAGAGGGCCTGATGATTGGTAGGTTCTGGATAAAAGACTATTGAATGAATGAAAGCCCTTGCATGTTCAATAGTTCACTAAATCCCTCAAACAACTCTGTAAAGTACAAGCCAAAGAGGTATTAATGTCAACCCAATTTTACATATAACAAAAGAGGGGCGAACACTTACTGGGTACTTATTATATGTCAGGCATACCTTTAGGTATTATTTCAAATATAGATTTTAAGAGGCATTCATTCAAGAGGAGGGGCTGAATCTTTGGGTGACAAGGACCCCTTGAGAACCTGTTGAATGCCTTTGCCCATTCTCAGCAGAAAAATGCACACACACATTTTATGTACACTAATGGCAATTCTTTGTCTCCAGATTGAAACCCTTTGGTTGATTCTAAGAGTAGCAATACAATCAAAGTGCGAAAACTTCGCTTCCTTCCCAATCATTCTTTTCATATAGTTTCTTGTTCTCAGAATTCATTCATTCATTAACCAAATATTTATTGCTGAAGGGTCTATATGCCAGAGGAGAGTGCAAGCACGACCAGAAGGCCAGAAGGCCCTTTAAGTGTACTAAGCAAGACCACTGTAAGTTTCTAAAAATGTACTTAAAGCAGCATTTAATATTTCTTCCACCAGCTCATGAAGTCTTCACAGTTCCCTCTGTTCTCCTACTCTTGACAGGCTTTCATTTGCTCAAATTTGGGGAGAGTCAGGCTGAGAGTTAGAGGGCTGGTCCTCCTAACCACTAAGGACAGTCACTGTCCTGGGCACCAGAGAGCCACATCAGAGGTCCTACCACAGCCCCTTCATCAATCCTATCCTGTTGGCCATACCGTGTGGCCTTGCTCCAATATTTTCCATAAAAACGGCAGTCCCAACAATAAACTGCATGGTCTTGCATTTACACATCTTAACCTACTTACACTCTTAGGATTTATTTCATGAGGCACATAAAAGGTTCTGGCTTTATGTTCTAGGAACCTGTGCTATTGTAGAACTCACTACTGATATTTGTCATCCAAGAGCCTAGGACACACCTCCTATACTCCCAGCAGTCCTCAACTTCTGGTTTTCTGGCAGAGGGGTGGTCATGATGTTCAACTCAGGCAAAAGGATCTAGAGAAAAGAAACTAAGAAGGTCATAGGAATGTGATCCTTCTGTTCCAAATACTCTCCGCTCCACCTCCAGTGCCCTCTAAATGTAAGCATTCCCAGAAACTAGAAAGATGTTAATGGAGTGTACTGATTGCAAACATGTCTCAAGTGTGTACATCTGTGACACACGTATTTTATTCAGTATTTTAATGAGTATTTAAAGGTGTTTTCTTTTACCATGTTGGAAGGACTTTTGAAAATTTATGTATAAAGGCTAACCCTTATGTAATAGAGCAAGCGCTCCCGAGAGCATGAAGAATAATGTTTACCAAGGGCAGTCACTGAATCGAACCATTAAAGAAATAGATTTAAATTATTCATAAGAACAAAAATAAAAGTCCTAATTCTCTTTGTAGGCATTTCCCACTTAACCCTTATAAAATCCTGACACGCAGTATGTTAGACTCTGGTGGTGCAGCCCAGACTATTGCATCTCACCCGCCTTTCGAAAGCCTGAAAAACAAATCCCCAAAGTTAGAAAATTACACAGCAGGCTCTGTGTTCCTGAAGACAGATATTATTTTTAGGAATAATTCCTCACTTCTCTCCTTGCTCCTTGAAAGATACTAAAAATGTCCTTACAACCCCCCAATTTCATATTTTTTAAAAGTTTCGTCCGTCAGCTCATAAAATCCATACTCTCCCCTCCTTCTCTTTAAGAGGCTTTAATTCCCTCAAGTCCCTTCAGATTAATAGTTTTTTCTAAATGCAATGCTTTCCTGGTTATGATTCAACTGGGAAGGAGACACATGTTATTAATGGGGCTCAAGAGCAGGGCCGAGATTGATGATCTGATCACTCTAGGAAAAGGGAACTTGGGAATAGCTCCCCCCGGACCCCCCCACCCCACCATCGAAACCAAATTACAGGTGATGACTCCCAAAGACCTCTGGAGCAGAAGAATCTGGCTGAAGACTGTACGTGTGTCCCTCAAAACCATTTGTAGCAAGTTTCTGTAATTCTGCTGGAAGGTAGCTAGAAAACTCTAGAAAAAAAATTTCACTCCAACTGGGGAAAACATGCTGACAGTTTAATAGTACCTTTGGGTAGAGGCACAAATAACCTGAAGGACCTATTTACTCTAGGAAGTTATGTGGCAATAAATTCTCGGCATATCCTTAAAACAAGTGTGTTCAATTCAACACAAGTTTATTGAATGCTATTACAGACCAAGGCATGGTTCTAGGAATCTGGAAAACAAAAATAATTTTGTCCTTGCCCTTAGAGGGTTCAAGACAGGAGGATGGGAGAGGAGGGCAGGTAAACAAATTATTAGAGTCAATCGCATATACCCCTTCCTTTATGCAGTTGCCTCCAGAGTTTCTCTAATGACTTGCCAAAGTCTCTAATGACTTTGCCCTCCTTGCCAAAGAGCACAGACAGGAATACACCCAGACATGTCCTGACACTGAACTGACCGTCCTGTTTCTGGTCTAAATGCTTACGTCCTAAGCAAATGACTTCGTAACAAGGAGGTAAGCTTGAGGCATTACTCCTTTGAAACAGCATCTTCTTCACTGAAGAGAAATACCAGGCATGCCAAGAGTATTCTCGGTGGGGGTAGTCAGGGTTTTTAAAAAATCAGCAGCCTTTGGAGAGAACAAGAAGCATTAATACTTAAAAATAGCAGGGCCAGGATGGATATGAAAAGCATAATCAAAATTTAATTTCTCTTAGGCATTCTTCTCAAATTCACAGAAATTCACATTTTTAATCTTCCTCCCCAGATACATCACACACATTTGCCCTCCTAAACAAATACTGGCCTCCTTTATATCTTACAGTGTTTCTTTAGAGCTTCAGTCGGGGGTCTAAAATGATTTCCGGTATGCCCAACCTGGGGAAGTCTTAGTAAAACTCCTGGGTATTTTGGTATTTGCAGACTTTTACAGCAAACCCTCCAGGGTTGAGGGGTGGCATGAACATCCAGTTCATTATAAAGATGATTTTTAAAATAATTTTATTTCACCCCCTGAGTCCCCAGTTCAGTCCTCTTTTCCAAAATGGCCAATAAATAAAGATGATCTCAAACTTTTGATAAGCTTTCTTTGTTAAAGAAATATCTGAAGAGCATAAATGTTTTCATTTCAGTATAAGTGCAATTTTGTGGCCAAGCTCTTCGGCTTCCTGCAAAAAATGTTAGATCTAATAAAAAAAATCAATTGGAAAACAATTCTGTTCCCATCCAACCCCCTAAGCTCCCAAACTCTGAATGTTTAATGTGGATAAAATAACCAAAATGCCTCCTGAGAAGCTATGGGCACCTGTTGGGGTGGGAACCAGTTGTGATGGTAGATGTGTTACCTTCATCTTCCACACAAAGAACATTAATGAATCATTTGTAAAACTGCCCCCAGACTGATTAAGTTGAGCTTATCTCTGATTAAATGCATAACCAAGAGCCAATGGCACAATTCATGTAAACATAAATATTGTGTATTTATAAAATGCCTGGCTCCTGGCTCAGAGTGTGAGCAAACTCACCTAGATTCAGCTGTACAAAGCAATGTGCTATTCTGCATCTATATCATGATCTCCAGCACTAGGTCACATCTCTGAATTTGTCTTATGCACAGATTAAATTATTCAGAAATACAAATAAAATATTTTTTACTATGAAAGTTTATATTTGTTTTCTTAACAAACCTAGGTGGAGATAGAGAGGATAATAAAGGGAGAGAGAGAGAGGGAGTCAGTATCTAGGAAAATCTGCACAGGGCAACCTTCTCTTTGTTAAGAATTGTAGGATGCCAATGGCTCTTCCAATTGTGCAATTCAAAGGAGAGAGATTATTTGGGGGCATTTTGTAGCTAAAGATCCTGAGTGAAAGAAAATGGTTCTCAGTACTTCAATGTTATATATAAGTGGCCACGAAAAATTAGACCCATGGACTATTCACACAACCTCATGTTATTATAGCTACACGTTCATTAGTGAAAAAATCCTGAACATCATTCTGATAGGGCAGTTTTAAATTTAAAAATTACTTATCACACTTGAAATTTTATTTTTGATTCATTCCTTCTCTGAATTTTTTCTTTTTTCCTTTTCTTCTGTTTCATTTCTTCCTTTTTTTTTTTTAAATAAGAAGGATGCATTAGAAAAAGGATTTTTTGGTCTGATAGGAGAACATTATCCCTCAACTACTTTAGTAAGGTATTTGATCCTGGACACCCCCTGGGAAGGAAGATGAATGTGAGTAAAACAGGACTCTATCATATCAGTTTTGGTGAGAATACAGATCTGGGCTGGGAGAAGTGGATCTTTGAATTATTTGTGGAGACCTTGTTTACAGAGAACACAGAAATTCAAGGTTTGCAACTGGCAAGCCTTAAGAAGGTACAGTGAAATAGTCTCTCTCATCATCACTGGTGGAAATATAATTTGGCACAATTTTTCTGATCCTTCTATTCAGGTTCTTAGACCCAAGGATCCATTCTGAAGCTCAGAAAAGAATCCAAAATTCTAAAGACCAAAAGTGTGCATGATAAGGTTTATTATGAAAAGGGTCTCTAAAAGAGTGAAAAAACAGAAATAATCTAAGGGCCCAACAAGGGGGAGTGACTAAGTAGGTTATTGTATAGTTTCATGATACAGCATTCCACAGATGGCAAAATTATGTGTATAATGGGCTTTATAACATGAGAAAATGCATATGATAAATATAGAAAAAAGTGAAATAAAAAATTGATTATCTTGATTATATAAACAGGTGCAGCATAAGAGCGAAAAATGAAAATGCTAACAATAAAGTGTGGGATTATGCTTGTCTCTATTTTCTAAGTTTTTTGTTTTATAATGAAAATACAGCACTTTTATGATCTGAAAGGAAGTTATTTTTAAAAATGAAAGAAAATGGCAAATCCTTCAAAGCAGTTTAGAGTCACAGGTTTAAAAATGGTTCCATTTCCCTCCCAGAGCCATCCTGCAGACTCTCTCCTTGGCCACACTCTGTTCTTACATTAGAGGACACATAGGAACCCAAATGAATAAAAATCACATTTCTTGAAACGGACTGTGATTCGGTCTCTCCTTCACCTAAATCACTGTGTATTAGCAAGGTTACAATCTAAGTCGGCCTTATCGCCCGGCAGCAACCTTCAGGAGGACAGCAAGGAGAGAAGAAGATTTATAAGAACCCCGTTCCCTGGATCAGGGAGTGAAAAGTACTGATCCGTTCTAAGAGCTCCTGCTGACAAACTCTGATATTATGAACATTCTGCACTTGGACAAAAGCTCCCACTTTTCTTAATTACATGGTTTGAGCAGGAGCCTGCTTTTAGGATCTGCCCAATCACACAACAGCCATTTATTTTCCCAACTGCAGCTGCCAAAATTTCCCTGATCTCTGTTCTGTGCTCCATCTTCAAGGACATCTTGTGAATGTATGACACTGTCAAGCGGCATTCCACGCCATGCTCTTTAAGCTTCTCCCTCTCTCCTTCCTGCATACGGAGATCTTCCTAATACATATTTATTAAAAATCTCATGAACAACAAGCAATGTGGGGAGGCAAAAAAAATCACAAATACCACATATCAGAATATTTATCCACTTTAAGACAAATACTTTATTAGGACAATGAACCACTAACATTCTTTGTCCTCCGTATGATGGGTTTGCTTTAGTTTTATGGCCTCTGCATCTTGTAATTCATTGGGTCCCCTCTTTGTAATATTGCTAGGAAAATGAGTGGCTAATCTGTAGTCCTCTGTGTTTAAAGAAAGAACACAGAATCTCGCTGCAAACTTTTAATTCTTTCTAAACACAAACTTTACCTCTGAATTTCTTATTTTTCTATTCTCTTAATTTTCCTTTACTTCAATTTCATCATTGTTATATGTTTAAAAAAGAAAAATAGATGTTTTTTTTTGCCTCAAAGCATAAGACATTTAATAGATGTGTTTTTATGATTTGCCTTGTAACAACAGAAAATTTTGGATTAGAACAAAGAATAAATAAGTTAATAGTTATGTCTTCACAAATAACCTTTGCTTTTCAAGATACGCTTTTGAAAGCTCACTAATTCATACCAATTGGGCAGAAGTAAAATAGACATTTTAAAAATTCAGAAATGGTAAGAGTTTTTAAGATATATGATAAGGTTTCAAAATGATTATCTTCATACTAAAATTCAAACCGTATTATATGTAATTCTCAGATAAGACCCATTTAGGACTAATTTAATAAGTCCCTAAGAAAAATTTGGATAGATACATGTATACACTCAAGTACTGAAAAGAGTTTACTTCTTTGAGTCAGGTAACCATGTCCTTTAAAATCACAGATACAAAGTAAATTTGCTTGACAATCTTCTCCAACTCTTGATATAGTATTTTTATCCCAGAAATTTATCTTAAAAAAAGTGAAAGGCTAACAAATATTCAAAATCAGCAGTTGTCAAATTAGGGCAAACAAATTATTATTTTTTAGTTTCAGGCATATTTTAAAGCAAGTCACAATTTAATAATGACAATACTGTCCTCCATTTGAACAGCTCCTCCCCACAACTGAAGTTCGTTCCTAAAAGAAGAGGAAAGGCAGTACAAAGGGACAAAAGTCAAGCTAACTTCCTTAACGTTAATGGGTTCCTTCAATGGGCCAGAAGCCATTATGACAAATGCCTGGAATACAGGAGAGAAAGGGGGTTCCTATCTGTAAGGAAGTAAATAAATCAACAAAGAAGTAATGTATAATGTCATAAACGTGGTCACGGAGAAGCACATACAGAGTGCCCAGCAGAGTCTCTGCCCCGAACATGGCAAAGGCCCAATAAACAGAGCTCCTGTGGTAACACTGATTAAAAAGTGCTTTGGGTTACATGAGAAAAGGTTTAGGCAAGCAATTACTCTGAACTCCTTCCAATATACCAGCAGTTAGCGCATAATAAATGGGGGCAGATGTTGTCAGGTACGCTACTTCACTTAATTCTCCCACAACTTTGCAAAATAGGTAACTGTCATTCACCCCACTTAGAGTTGGGGAAACCGAGGCTTGAAGAACTGAACTCTATACAAGATGAAGAAGTAAGGCCTCGGGCAATATCCAGTCTCACTTAGCCAGAACTGCATCTTGACCTCAAGTGTGAACCAAACTCTGTACCCTTCCTGAAGCCTCCAAGTTGGAGGGAAGAGTTCCTAACACCGTAACATGCAACCGAGGACTCTTGGAGAAAGCAAACGATCTAATCTGATTAAAACCATATCTGCTGTTAGTCACTAAAACTGCCAAATACATAGCTGTTAGAGGAAAGATCTTAATTCAAAATTCTACACGGTGCAATGGCAAGAGCATGGAGTTTAGAGTTTGGGTTTGAAAATTGGCTCCAGCCTTGACCTCGGTTTAGACACTTCAGACTCTCTGAGGTGCAATTTAAATTTACTCATCCGAAAAATACACACAACTCTATCTGCCTTGCAGGGTTGCTGTGAAGATGAAAAATAACAAATTTAAGGCATCTGACTCAGAACTGGGCACAGAGTAAGGACTCAATACATGTTCATTCCCCTTATCAAAAATGGAACCTTCTGAATACATATTCCCATTAAAATGAGGTGGCAAAGTCGATTAAGAAGTGGTAACATTTATCCTTGGAATTTAATTTCTGAAATGGAAAAGAACACTTAAAAATGTTACTACTCATCACCTCTGTCAATAGCTATTTCCTTCATCTTCAAAATGTTTCACAAACATTAACTAATAAGTTCTTACAATAATACCAGTCAGGAAAATACTGAGCAATGGGGAAGGGATTAAGTGAACTTTAAAAAGTGAATCATGAAAGCCCCATTTTTAACACTTACAAACATAATTTCTGGTACACTTTGCCTTTTTAAAAAACCCTCTGCTGTGAATGGCTTAAAGTTAGATACTTCAAATGTAATAAGTGCAGTCATTCAGGTTTCTGATTTCCCAAGAGGAAAACCCTCTTGTTTTCATGGGAAATTTCGGGAAATTGCCACAGTGTGCTCTGGGTATGGATAGCAGAGGGCATTTCTGGCTTTCCATACCCTGCTCAGGCTGGAAGAACGGGGGTCATCCTTGGTCCACCCTCCTCTTGGATTGCTCCTTCCTTCTTATGGACCCAAAGGAGCAGCTACATTGACCAAATTCACTTCAAGAGGCTTTTCCAGGGCACAGTTGGAAAGATGTGTTGGGAAGTACAGAGAAAACACAGAAATTGTTAACTCCCTGCAGAAGCGAGATGAACCCTTACAAAGCCACTGGAAAGAATCCTTTAAATCACATGCTAGACTCTGTGAGCACATTCACACCTAACACCCCATCCCATCTTCATGAAGACCCTGAGGGATGAGCGGGGATTTGCCTCCTTCTCACCCACAGTCCCATGCATCATTTGCATTTTATAGGTGAGCAAACCAGGGGTCAGGGAGCAAACAAAGTAGAGTGACTAGCCCTGGTTCACAAGGTGCAGAGCTGGAATCTACACCAGACAGGTCTTCCTGTCACTGATTCTCCTCTTCCTCCTTTACCTACCACAACCTCCATAAACCCTGGAAAGCAAGCTCCCAGCAACATCCTTCTGCAGCCAGCAAGGACAAATGAGTACACGCTGTGGTGTGTTCCATGTCACACTCTGCAAGAGCACTCCTGTTGACCTGGAAAGCCGTCCTCTCCCACCATCAGGCCTCACTTGCCTTTCCCCAGCTCCCCTTCTTGTCCCAGCTCCAGGCCCATCCATCGCACACACTTCCTTCCCTCACAGACGTTTACCACACAGCCCCAGACTCTCCATCTTCCTGTCTCTACCACTGGACTGTGAGCCTGTGGAGGGCAGGGACTGTGTTTGAGTCATCGTCATCCCAGGGACCAGTGCAGAGTTTTGGGTTTTGTTGGTAGAACAAATGAATAAAGGGATGGCTCTCTATGGCTCACCTGCTCTCCACAGCTAACTCTGCTTTCCTTGCTCTGCTCCCCACCACTCTGCTCTCATCATAAACCTCTCTCGTATCTCTCTCACCTCTTCAAAATCAATTTAAAAATAGGAGCACTTTTATCTTTTAAAGCTATGTTGCCCTTATCACTCTTGCCTTCTTCAACTTCTTTCAAACGGTCCCCAAAGAACGTATTTTTAAGGCCATTTTCATAGCCTCTGTTTCTTTACTCCCACATTCCTTCTAACTCGGATTGCCTCTGCATCAGACCTAAACTCCTATTTCATTTTAACTTTGGGTCTGAATCTGGCTGCAGTCTAGAGGTTAAGAGTCCCACAGAACAATTCCACCTTTGAGAGTTCCTAAAAGTCACATAAGCCAAAGTCAAAAAAGTCAATGGGGACTCATTACTTTGTTGCAGCAACTATCAGAGCTAGGAATGCCTTGCATATTTTGGGTTTTTTTTTTTAAACAAATGAGCGAATACATTATCACGCAATAACTTCTACTTTCGTTCAATTCAAATCAATTTTAGCAAGTCTCCAATATCTATTGCACAGCATAATGGTTAGGAACACATGCACCAGAGCCTGAACGCCTAGGTTCAAATCCCTATTCCACTGTGTGGTTTTGGGCATGTTACTTAACAATTCTGTGTCTATGTTTTCTCAGTGTTGACAGTGTTCATAGGAATGTGGCAGACATTAAATGTATTATTATGGTTAGAGAACTGAGTTCCCTGGCATTTGATCCTTGCCCTCTAGGAATTTAGGCTTGGACAGGGAGGGCGGGTGGCAGTGGTTAGTAGACAGATCTATGAAGAGACAAAGTTCCAAATTGCAACCAAAGCAAGTGCCATATTCTGAATGCCTTCTGTGGAATGGATGTTTCTTCCCTGCTGTTACATGTGTGCTTCCTCTCCTCCCCCGACTAAATTGCAAAGTTCAGTTGAAGGCTGCCTCCCTGCCCCACGCGGCCTCGGCACCTCCTCTCTCCCCTTCGTCACGGCACTCACCAATCCACATTCAGTCACAGTTTACACTACTGGGAGCTCCTTGAGAGCAGGACCCGAATTTTACTTGCCTTCTTGCTCCAGGCATGCAGTATACAGAAGAATTTGACCATAAGGCTGCTGAATGAATCAGTGATCAGAGGCAGGTGCAGGGCGCTAGGAGAGTTTAGAGGGAGAGGACATGGGAACATTGCAGATTTCCTTTTTCCCAACCCACCAGGCTCTGCAGTGTGCTGAGAAAACCAGAAGAGAAATGTATGGTTTTATATTTTTAAATCCTTTTCTTAAGCCTTTTCCTCACTCTACCTGCACTGTTTATTTTAGATGAGTGCAGGCATCAAGATCAAAACAAATGTGAACTAATGGCCAAAGGCAGGGCAAATAAATTTTGGGAGAATCACAATCCTTACATGCCACTAAACACAAGAGGCAGAAAATACTTAGGGCTTCATCCAGTGCTCTACACCAAAGGTACCTGCCAAGTGTTCAGTTATTCTTCTACTCTCAGAAACGTTTGATGGAGAGTTTGGCTTTTTTCTTTTCTTTTAAGTAATTTAAATCCATACATTGCAAATGAAAACAAAAGAGCTTTGGCACGAGAATAAACTCTATCTCTCCTTTAATCTTAAGATTTCAATCTAATTTTATGCAATAGTATACACAATGGAGAGAGGAGATGAAAATACACATATCTATATTTTAAACCTAATGCTTTCTAGTTGCTCACAATGGAGCATCAAGTAGGCTTATTTACAATTTCAGCTAATATAAGACTCTTGGCCTGAGTACTTTTAACCTATGAAAATACATATTCAAAAGTAAACACTTTAACTTAAAACTAGAAAGCAGGAGATTCAAGACCTGAACTCAGGATCCCACACTCCAGAGCTCTTTTATCTTCCTCTGGCATCTGTGATCCTTTCTGGGATGATATATCTTCAGTTTTGAGGCTATCTGTTCTCCTTTTTGTAGGTTATGACATGGGAAGTAGCCTGCATATTTTATTCTAGATCTTCTTTCCCTATGAGCCATGCAAAAAAAATGACTAATATCTAAAACACACATCCTGGGGGGGGGGGCTGAACTATATTTTTAGATGTTCCTTTATGAGATGCTTACTATGTGCCAGGTCCCAAACCAGTCTCTTTACATATGCTAACAATCCTTTAGTCTTTGAAGTAGGTATTAACTACATTTTACAGACAAGGAAACTGAGGCTAGAACAAGTTAGTGACTTTACCAAGACCCTACCACAAGTCAGTGGGGAGAAGAAAAAAACCCTTAATTTCTCTGGCTTCAAAGCCCATGCTCTTAACCACTAGAATACCTTTATAGAAGTGAAGAATCCGGGATCCCTGGGTGGCGCAGCGGTTTGGCGCCTGCCTTTGGCCCAGGGCGCGATCCTGGAGACCCGGGATCGAATCCCACATCAGGCTCCCGGTGCATGGAGCCTGCTTCTCCCTCCGCCTGTGTCTCTGCCTCTCTCTCTCTCTCTCTCTCTCTGTGACTATCATAAATAAATAAGAAATTAAAAAAAAAAAAAAAAAAAAAAAAGAAGAAGTGAAGAATCCAGGGCACCGGGGTGGCTCAGTGGCTGAACCTCTGCCTTTGGCTCAGGGCATGATCCTGGGGTCCCGGGATCGAGTCCCATATCAGGCTCCCCGCAGGGAGCCTGCTTCTCCCTCTACCTATGTCTTTCTCTTTGTGTGTCTCTCATGAATAAATAAATAAAAATACTTTTTAAAAAAGAAATCAAGAATCCTATGATAATGCCAATGACTACTGCACTTTTTAAATGATTGGCCTAACCTTCCTTCTGATTTTCTTGGAACATTTACCCAGTTTGCAGCCTCAACTATAGGGAAATCGATTGGAGGCTTTTCCTCATATTGGAGACCCCTAGCCTATTATGAGTTCTCTTTGCTGGGTATTCCCAAACAAATCTCTTAATTTTCCGGTACTCCAGGGATGACCACCCCACACTGAGTACAGGTAGGACAAGTCTGTCACCCCAAGAGTCAGCAGCTGGACAAACAAAGCCCAGCCTTTCACAACAGGCAATGACTGCTCCCACTTACCAAGCAGAAGCAAGACACTGGCTGAACTGTTGTGGCCTCATTACATGTTCACAAACAAATTCTCATTGGTGTCACTCTCCAACCCATTATCTCATTGTATTTTTTTAAATAGTATTTCATCACATGAAATTATAAAATATCACATAATATATCCACTAATTCTACTTATTTACTTACTCTATTGTCTGTCTTCCTCCTAAAATGAAAGCTCCAAAGTCAATTGGAGAAAAGACAATTATCATACGGTTTCACTCATATGTGGAATATAAGAAATAATGAGAGAGACTATGAAGAAAAAGAGGGAAACTGTTGGGGAAAAATTAGAAAGAAAGGCAACCCATGAGAGACTCCTAACTCTGGGAAACAAACAAAGGGTTGCAGAAGGGGAGGTGGGTGGGGGATGGGGTAACTGGGTGACAGGCACTGAGGAGGGCACTTGATGGGATGAGCACTGGGTGTTATACTAGACGTTGGCAGCTTGAATTCAAATAAAATATTAAAAAATAGATAAATAAAATAATGATAAATAAACCGAAAAATGAAATGAAATAAAACAAAAGCTCCATGAGGGCAGGGACTTGTCTTAATTACCACTGCATTTCCAGTACCTAGAACAGTGTCTGGCCTATAGCAAGCACTCAATGACTATTTGAAGAATGGGACACAAATTAATATTACATGATAATAATAATGATGATGATCAATAGCACTTTATATGCCAAGCACTGTTTTAACTTCTTAATACACATTGGTCTATTAAATCACAACAACCTAGTTTACACCCGAAGAAACTGACACATAGGGGGGATAAGTGATCTGCCCAAGGTTGCAACTGGTAAAGACAGGATTTGAACCCTGGCAATCTTGCCTGCAAGTCTATTAATAACCACTAGGCTAAATGTCTCTCATTAGTCACTTCTCTTTAAGAAGTGAGTAATACAAAACAGGACACAGAACATGGGCTCTGGAATCAAACAGACTAGGCTTGGAATTCCAAGTCTGACACTCCCTAGCCAAGTGACCTTATGAAAGTTATGTAAACCACGTGGTGTCCTTTCTTCAAGATGGGAATAAAAATACCTGCTTCCTCTAGTTGTGAGGTTCAGTGAGATAAGCTAAGTCTGTACTTTTTGTAAAGCCTGACACATACACTATAAAGGGTCCCTATTATCGTGATATATCTTTGTTAACTGTATGGTAAAGACCAAGTGACATAAAGGAGTCTGAAAGAAAGAAGAACTACTGAGGAAGTGAAGGTGAGTCATGGTAGTCAGGAAAAGTTTCGTGTAAATAGATACACTCAAGATCCTCAATCCAAAGTTACAGAACCGTGGCTGGTGAGCAACAATAGCGTCAAAACCAGTCTTCACAATAGAGGGCTTTGGGTCCCACATCCCTCTCACAGCTTAGAGGTAACAGGGTATCTGATGGCAAGCCCTTTATGAACAATCTAACCAACACCCAACTCCATCATTCAGTTAGCAATTCGTTACTGAGCACCTGCTAGAGGCCAGACACAGAGAGGACCCCAGACTGCTGACGTGGTGGTGAGACAAGACAAATCAACAAGTGATAATGCCGTGGGGAAGACCAATGACGGAAGGATGCTGGCAGTGCTCAAAGATGAGGCCCTAACTCAGCGTAAGTCAGGGACACTTTCCTGGTTGAGAAGTCACCTCCTATTGGTCTCTTGAAGCCAAGTGAAGAAAAGAAGAATGATGTTTGAGACCAAGGGATCTGTTCAAACATAGGTGTGGATGGAACAGCACAGCGAAGTCCCATAGTGGAGAATGAATGGAAGGCAGAGAGCTGCAGGATGGGAGGCTGGAAAGGAGGGCAGCAGCCAGGCCACAGAGGGTGTCCGGGGCATTGTGAAGGTGGCTGGGCTTGATCCTGAGCCACAAATCTATTAAGTGGCCATCTCTGTGATCACATCTCAACTGTGTGCCTGCAGCAAATACACTGGTTTCCCATGAAATACAAACAAAATAGCATGGAGAAAAAGAAAGAATACATTAATTTTTAAGTTCACCACCAAATTGTCTTTGGGGCCCTCCTTTCCTCCTGAATAGATCACAGGCATTGTGAGCACAGCGTAGTTTATCACCACCTCATGATACTGTTCCCCTTTTGTACTCTAGAGTTTTTTTCAACTCAACTCTGTTGAGCAAGTGTTACTCTCCCTTTCCCAGCACAGCATCTGAACAACTTGGTAAATATTTGCGGAACTGGGCTGGATTTATTGAGTGATAACTATATAAGGCAACCCTGCACCAATGGGTAAGGCAGGGGCCGAGGGGCAGAGTATAAAAAGATGACCATCATGGCATCCTTATCCTCAATAAACTTGAACTTCCAATGATGCAAATGAGACATGCATGATGATAACATATACACCCAAAGCAGACTGCAAGGGGTGCATTCTTTCAGGAGTGGACTTTGCAGGTAGCGGGGCTGAAGCCGCCCTCCCTGCACTTTCACTAGACGCTCAGCTCCCTGAGGGCGGGGAGCTATGCCTCCTTTACACTAAGTCCTTAGAGACCACTAAACAGTAAGTGCTGAGCGAGGCTTTCTCAAACGGATCTACTCCATCCTCACAACAACCCCGAGAAGTATAAATCATCTTACAAACGTGGAAATGGAGGCTCACAGAGGTAACGCGACTTGCTTGAGGTTATAAGGTTAGTGTAAAATAAAAATAAAATAGCAATAGTAAAAATAGCAATAACAACAATAATGACTATTTTTCATTCTAAGGAAGGCCGCCCTCTATTTATCATTCTCTAAATGTTTCTGCCACAGGACTCTCTTTTCATACTAAGATGAAAAAGGTTCTCTCTGCCTGAATGAAATTTGAAGTTCATAATTTGAGTTCGTGAGCTCTGGTTGGCTTTTTGCTGCTGCCAATTTCATGAGTTCTAAAGGGCACCGAGCAGATGGATCTGCCACTTTCTAGGTTTAAGGATATTCCCCAGCACAGAGGTTCCTCAATAGGCTCCCACTCTCTTCCAAATCACCAGGTGAGAGTTAATCCAATTACAGTTCAGTTCAACAAATCTTTACTGAATACCTAAACTATGTGGCAGGTACTCTTCTCACTACTTCCAAAATTAAATACTTAGTAAGAAAGTCTTTGTGCCTGTCCTCTTGTGATTAGATCACATCTCACCCACTTCCATGCACAGTAAACCCTCAAGGGCAGAGACCAACTGACCCACCGTTCCCTGTAAAGAAGTTCTAACGCAGAGTAAGCACCTTAGTACATTTTCATGGAATTGAATAAATCGTTTACGTTTTGTTCTAGAATTAGACACATCTGGGTTTAAACCAAATCTGGCCGAATTGCTGGCTGTGTCACCTTAGTTTACCTTTCAAAATCTCAGTTAGTTCATCCATAAAACAGGAAAATTAACATTTACCTCTTAAGGTTGCTCTAGGGATTAAAAGGAATGATGTGTAAGGCACAGCGCCTGACTCAGAGTAAGAGCTCAAGAAAGGAAAGCTAAAGCTAATTTCATTATTTCTAGTCCCACCTCTAGATCACCTCCACTACTTAGTACTCTCATTATCATTATTACTTTGAAGGTTCAGCTAGGTAGCATGACCAAGATATAAAATTTGCTAGTTAATAAATACTTTAATAGAGAGCCCCAACATATACCATGCAGATAGCCTTAATTTTCAAAGATTTAAGATACATTTTTCATATTGGGATGTCTTGGTGGCTCAGTGGTTGAGCGTCTGCCTTTGGCTCAGGGCATGATCCCAGGGACCCTGGCGAGTCTCGCATGGAGCTCCCTGCAGGGAGCCTGCTTCTCTCTCTGCTTATGCTTCTCTCAAGAATAATAATAAAAAAAAATCAAAAAATACATTTTCCATATTAAATCTAAAATAATCAGATGTCATTTTTTTCTTTAATAATTTGGAAGATCCTAGGGATTTTGCATTGCATAGCTCTGAAAAAAAAAAGGTGACTGGGTTTTTTCCTTTGGATAATACAGAGCTCACTATCACCTAGAACAGTGTTTGTTAGGGGCGCCTGGGTGGCTCAATCAGTTAAGCATCTGCTTTTGGCTCAGCTCCTGATCGCAGGGTCCTGGGATCGAGCCCTGCTTTGGGCTCCCTCCACAGCGGAGTCTGCTTTTCCCTCTCCCTCTGCTTCTCCCCCTGCTTGTGCATGCACAATCTCTTTCTCTGTCAAATAAATAAAATCTTAAAAAAAAAAAAAAAAAAAAACCAAAAACCAAAAACACAGTGCTTTTCAAAATTTACTGACCAGGATTCAACAAAGCAAAAAAAGTAAGACATATAATGAACAGCAACTTCACATCACAACTCAAAACATAGGTAACTGAAACAAAAGTTTCACAAAATAATACTTACCCTTAACAAGCACTAGCCACTGATCCTTTCCATTTCACTTATGTTTTCATTTTTAAAAAATTCTGGTCAAAACCCAGTAAAATAACTGTAGGCTAAACTAGAACCTAGTAATTTACTAATATTGTTATTCTATCTATTGGAATGTATCGAGGATATGGCTTAACTGATCCTCCCATCAAGGCATGAAGTTGCATTAATGTGTTTTACATATTGAGAACCTGGAACTCAGCCAGGTTAGGTGGCTTGGGGGAATAAACTAAAGGACAGACCTAAACTCTCAAGTCAGAACTCTGTAGTTCAGACTCTAAAAAAAATTATAACTCGATTCAATAAACGCGTGCCCAACATTGAATCAGAGAGCATTTGACATGATCTCTGCTCTCCAGAGTTCACAGGCTACCAGGGAAGACAAGCATGCCCTGGCACGTGCACTTGGAAGTCTGAAGTGGGTAGTTTTCTATTCTGGTGGAAATAAGCTGATTCCCCAACTACCATCATCCTTTCTCTGGCCACACATTTTCCCATGACATGAGCAGCTGGTAAGAGAATGCAGCGTGCTCCTCTAATAGCACACTTCTTTGCAATCTGAAATAAAGTTGATATTTTTTCCTCCTAGTGCTTTTTGGCACTGTAACCCCAAAAGCAATCCTCGATGTGACTGCACCAGTGAGCAGCATCATCATCATAACATCATACTCTGATTAGAAGAATGCTTTAATGCCAATTCTCTCTAAATAACCAATGTCTAATTCAGTAGTATCTTTTGGATGACCTCAACTTCTGAGAAATCATGACCCAATAAAGGCAAGTCTCAACCCTCCCAGACAATCAGGAAACTATAAGTCTCTAAGACATTTCGTAGCTACTGATTCAAATAAAGTTAAAACCAAGTCAGACACCTTAACCTTCCTAAATGATAAGTTCTCTCTATCTCTCTAGCTTTATCTTTATGCATCCTATGTTGCATTTACACCATACTAATTATCATTCCTTAGGCAAGTGTCCATCTCATGCCTTTACTTATACTCTTCCTTCCACACGGGATGCCCCGTTTTCCTGATTTCCCCGCCTACCCATCTTTCCTGGCTCCACCCAAATGGCATTTCCTCCTTGAAGACTGTCTCCTTTCCCCAGCAGCATGGGATGTTTCCTCTTCTGTCTATTGGACCTCCTCTGCTGAGACACTTTGCACATTTTGCCTGTCATAGTCCTTACTCACTATTTTAGAACATGTTTTAAATACTGTGACATTCCAGGAGGCACCCAGAATGTGGTTCATAGGCCCAGACATGCAACTGTATTTGCTTATTCCACACTGAAAAATCTGATCTAGAAAAGGAATTATTTCTACTGATTTGCTTTCATTTTTGCTTTTTGCTCCTAGGGAAGTTAACTTTGTCTGAGCTGAACGTATTCCTCAGCACTCCGGAGCTAAGACGTCTGATACTGTTAAACATGTATCCCAGGGCAGGCAGCTGAGCTTTACTTTCTATAAAAAGGGGTTAACAACACCTGCCCTAACTACATTAGGGAGATCAACCCAACACCATAGGACAAAAATGATACAATGTGAAGTGAATATGAGAAATCATCTCCTTAGTCACAGAGCCATTACAGCAGAGCTGTGCTGGGAATTGTGAAGTTCTAGAAATACAAGATCCTCTGTTCTTGGAAAATTGACATGATGATAGTTCAGGAAGAGTACTGTTATGATTATAGCCAACTGTAAGCCCATGTCTCCAAAATCCACCAACTGGAGACCTGTTTAAGAGTTTTTACTAAAGTTCTTCTAAGCTAAAAGTCTTTTCTTCTTGCTGATAACCTTAAGCCAAAGGTTTAAGCATAAAGGAGTGGTGACTCAAGTACTGGTTTAAATATGGGGCAATTTTTTTAATAATATAAACAAAATATAAACATTTATCTAGCAAGGAGATCCTAAGAATATCCACCTGCCCCTTCCCTGCCCAGTCACCTGCTCAAATCGCTCACCCAATCATCTCTTTTTGAGCCTCCACTAATAGGTGTGAGATTTTTCTAGGCTAACCTATGCACAAACATCTTCTAGCCTCTCTACATTCAATCTCCCTTCTTCCACTACTGTATTTCCACCCGTACCAAAACATGCTGTAAAAATCAACCAAATTCTTCCAGAAAGTTGGTGCACAAGGCTGCTTACAAAATCCTTAGAAGAACCTTGGGGAAGCCTTGAAATAGATACACGTGGAAAGAGAAAAATTCTATTGTCTGTTTCATAGTAAGGAGTCTTTTTTTTTTTTTTTTACAGAAGGGTAGGTCCTGCAAAACGGTGCTTGGGGGATCAAATCAATTTATAATCCTTCCCCTGATTTTAAGGATTCGGTTGAAGGAAAAAAATGACTCCCTTTCACAATCTTCTCATGATCACATAAAGTGAAATCCCAAATCCATGACATTAAAATACTGTTCCAAGGACATTACATATTTTTTTCAGTTTCAGTCGTGAACCCCTTCAGGTACTACTTACATTGTTTCTTCACCCTCATTGGTAACAGCAACAGGTCTCAATTTAGAACAACCTGTGAATTTTATTGAACGTGCCTGTTTATTCCCCCTTTCTGAGCCTTGGGGAAAAGGCACAAAATTAGGCTCGGCCTAACACCGGTCCTGACAACCCCCATTACCCCTTCCCAAGTGCATGTGATCAACAGTGACATCAAGGCCCTTATGGTGACTCTCGTCCTGTCCTTTCCTTTCTGCAAATGGGAGGGTCATAAATTGAGGGCCAGCATTCTGCTCACATCTCCCACACCTCTCTAGTCAATGCAATCGCTTCTAGAGCTATTTGCGCTGCCAAAGCCATCCATCATCCTGCCTCACCACGCAGGAGAAAGAAAACTGATGGCAAGTTAGAAAAATCTCATTAAGCCACTTTTTGCCTCAACCTCTTCACCACTCCTTGAAAAATAGAACTTCAAAATTCAGTCTGCTGGGGAAATAAGAGGGATAGAAGAAAAAAGCTGGTGTGGTAAAGAGGAAAAAAAATAGCTCCAAAGTAAGCTGGTTTCTGGGCCAAAGTCAAATAGCTCACAGGTTATAATAATATATTTTAGACAGCAAAGATGAGACTGTATTCATTAGCTTAACCCATTTTTTTTCCTGCTTGACTTCTGAATTTCCTAACAGACTCTTTCATGAAATTAAAAAAGGAAAAAACAGCACTGATTAAAATTAATTTTATATTCACCTTTTTTCTCTTTTTAACAACTAAATCCCAAGTTAATTCTAATTCCAAAGGGGACTATGAATGCACCTTGCCAAAGCCTATGAGAATGCAGAAAACCTAATAAAGCCACACAATTCCAGGGAAGAACTGAGGGCTTGTTTGTATTTAAAAATTACTGTATGTCACCCCCACCCTCCTTGAGTTCTGGGGAGAGCATTCAATGTCACTTCTCCCCAGGACATCTGGCACAGGGAGACTGAAAGAGACCTAACATTCTCTAGGCATCTTTAGTAGTCAGCTGTATGACTGGTGCCTTCCCATACTGTGTCTCGTCTGATCTTCACAAAACCCTGTGAGTCAGGCCTTCTCATCTCCTCTTAAAGATGAGGACATTGAAGCTTGAAAGCTGAAGGACCTCATCCAAGATCACTCAATTGCTAATAGGGAAAGTCAGGATTCTAGCCCAAGTCCACCTGACTTCAAAGTCCTTGGCACTTCCTGGTTTCTTAAAACAAGATGCAACCTTTCCAGTTTGTTGCCTGTACCAGGCACACCATGAAGATCCTGTGAATCCAGAGAAAGACTTGTGGTTCCGTAGCCTCTGAGCTGGCCCTGCCACTAAGGACATGGGGATAGTGGTATCTAGCAGAAACAAATCTAATTTTTCTACATACGTACAAGTCGATGTAAATGCTTTTAGCTCCATCTGCACACTGGCCCTCTGGGTCCTAATCACAATAACCAGGTTGATTTCAGGATTGGAACCTTTTCTACTACAGAGGTGATTAAAATATAATCAAGCTAGAAAGTTATCCTCCCCCAAAGCCACCTAAAACAGAGCAACTCCAAAATAAAACCAATTTACATATTTTAGCCCAAATTAAAAAGTAAAAGCTAAGGATTCCCTTTTAATATCCTGAATAATAAATGCACATTTATGTAAAGTTTCCTTTGGGGAATGGTTACTATGAGGACAACTTTCCCAATATTATTCATAAATATCACTTTTGTTTTGGTGTTACAGTAAGAATCTGGACTTGTGGGAATTGTACTGTCTGTACCCAGTGCATCAACAGAGATAATTAATATTGAAGACAAGTACAATATCCAGAATTTTAGATGTGTGGTTGGCTGTATTACAAAAAGTAACATAAGAGAGGATGAGTCAAATCTGGTCAAAATCACACATTCCAGGGACTTAGTCGTTTACTCCATTTTAAGTGAGCACTCTCCTAATAAAAGTTTCATTAGTAAAGATTGCAAGTTCTCAGGCTTTCCATGACAGACTTTTAAATAGCACTTAGAGCTAAAGTTTATCATTAAAGCTGTATTTACTACTGCTGCATCTTCAAAGGGGGCACTTGAAAAGAGAAAAGTTCAACTCAGCCTGTTAATTTTCAAGTACAAATTAAAAAGGAAAACTCTAAAGGTTTGGACTGCCAGCTTAGGAAAACACAGGCTACTTGAGAAGCCATTATTGGCACATCCCAAGCACACTGGGCGTCGTGGCTGTCCATCTATACCATCCCCACCCCGCTGTAGGCAGGATGTGGGTGTGTATCACGACATTACTCTATGACATCTGCTCCATGTGCAAACTTACCGTTTGCACAAGGGCCTGCCAAGAGGGTCACTGTCTTCTGAGGTCCTCCCTGGAGGGTGACATGAGGGAGAGGTACTCAAAGAGGCATCTCTGTTAGAACAGCCTTCGCATTTCTATAAAATTGATTGGCTCTAGCCAAGCTCCATGGGTAGCAGACAGAAAGACAAGTTCCTCCTCCTGTCTAAACTTTACCTTTCCTGGAAGCAAACATCTCCATACATGGAAACTTACAGACAAAAATATCCAGAAGATCTTTGACTTCTATCTTTTGGAGTCATGCCGAGGCTCTTACAAATACAAAAAGAAAAACATTTGTGTATTTGAATGTTCCAACAGATCTCTTCCCATAGCTTGACACAAACTGGGTTACCTAACAACCAACCTTACAAGCCCTCACCTGAACCTTAGCCCCAACCATAGGGACTTACTTACACTCTTATTCTGTCTTCTGATCAGTGCCAGAAGAAAAAGAAACGGTGACCTTGAATTCCACCTTCCAGAGAAAGTACATAGTAAGTCCTCAACAGATAATAGCCTAGCCTCCTCAATGAACACACCTGGGAAAACAACTTCAAGGGCTAGTCGCCACAAGAAGTAGACGACAGAAGGTAACTGAGTCATAGAAGGAGCAGGAGTGGATTCAACGCCACAAAGTGCAGAGAGGAGGCAACCTCCACGTTGTGGTGTGTTTTTCAGAATTCAGCATCTTGCTAGAATTGTTTCTCTACTTCCTCATATCCTGAAAATAGAACTAAACTTCTTATAGAAAAAATATATTTATGAATTATATTTTTATAGCTTTAACATGAATAATTAAAAAAATTAAACTCGAGTTTAAATGTTATCTTTCAAACCAAGAGTCCCAGGTGAGTTATTTTTAAGAGAGACCTATGACTTGTATCTTTTTCCATTTTTAAAAAATCACATATGCTAGTTTTGCACTTTACTTTTGTGGTTAAAAATAAGGCTTTCCAAAAACAACAAAAAACAAAGCGCAAGCACAACAATTACATTGACCTTATTTCTTCAACATTTTCACTGCTTCCTCAACAAAAATTATTTAAAGATTCCTTTATGGTGTTCAGCATTTCGTGATCCTGATGGAGAAAGATCCATATTGAGGGGAAAACATCTCTGGTATTAAATAGAACGAGGAACTGAAGGATGATCTTCCCCATAGCAAAAATGGTCCGTCCTAAAATGGCCAAGTAAAAGGCAAAATCTTGGGGGTGGAGCGTGGGGAGAGAGAGAGAAGAGCGAGAGCGAGGGGGGGCAGGGGGAGCAACCAGCATATTAGGAGCACTGACACTGCATAATTTATTTCTTAATGAATGTACAAGGAACAGCATAAATATTACCATTAAGCAGAGTGAACATCCAAAGCAAGCTAGCTGGCTGATTGCTTTCTTATTTTTTATTCTTTTGTAACAATTCCATTTCCAAAGTGCTTGATTCCTAACACTGATGCTCCAAAGCTATTGTGAGCACTCTGCCTGAATACTTAATGAAGTAAACAACAAACAAAATGGCTCATCTTTGGTGCCCCTAGCTAGCATCCCAAACTGGATATAATTAAAGGTGTGAACAAGCAAGCAAGGAAGTAATGAACCTGCAAAGTCAAGGTTCTGAGAAATGATTGGGTTCCCGCACTGCACCAGTTCAAATTTCTCACTCATTATCTCTTCTATCGGCAGGCGCAGATCCACATGTTGGTGCCCCTCTCCACTCTTGTCCTCCAGCCTTTTTCTCTTTCCATTTCTAGATGAGTAATTTATGACAATTACTGCCTGTGACAACTCCCACCCATCCACAGATCACCTTTCTTTTCACCCTTAAAAAGCCACTCACCTATAATAGCCCTCTACCCTTAAAATACACTGAGATCTTAAAAATACGAGGATGTTTCTGAAGCACACACATACACACACAAACTCCCAAAACAATGCAGGAACTGCGAACACAGGCACCCTACCTCCTACTTGTTTTTACCAATGGTTAAAGATTAGGTTCAAATGCTCCCAAAGAAAAAGCAACTCTCCTTCCACATACACGTACATTTTAATTTGAACCCATCCCCTTGATTGAGAGAGCAGCTTCGAGATCACAAATATTGTTATGGATCTGCACATTTGTAGTTTCTCAAGTGGCAACTAAAGGAAGGTGTTTGTTTACTAATGGAAGTCTGCAGGGTCTGGATATATCTTTTTGATTAAGTTTTGCATTTTTCTAATAAGAAAACTCTTGGAGTTTGTGAGGAGGAGAAGCCACTTCTTATGGGAAGCCAGCCCAGTTTGGTTTTCTTTCCATTTTTAGATGCACATACACTTGCAAGTATGTATACACATTTGGTAATACCAAATAAGGAAAACCTAAGACAGGTGCAGGATTCCAGAAACACACATGCCTACACAGATACACACACACACACACACACACACACACACACAGAATCTCCCTCTTTCACATATACATATTTGCCACATATCTATCTAATGGATGGAAGAACAGATAGCGGGCAATAAAAGGTTGACTTCACTTTTAAAAGGATATTTGGCCAATTCTTTACAACATGGTCCATCTACTGGAAGATAGTAAGATAAAAGCTTGAGAATGTTTGTGCCCCTTTATACCCCCAAAATTCCTAATGACATTGGGAAAAAATACTGCATTGCAGCATTTGCCAGCGCACACTCATGTGTCTAGCATCCGCTGGCCAGCTCAACAACAAATGTACATATTAAGTGTCCAGGCATATAAATTAAGTGCCTGGTGGCCACAGATCATTGGAACTGATGAAGAAATTTGTCAAGGCCAAAGTACCTCCGTCCACACACAATGACCTCTATCAACACCGCCATTCCTTCTTTGCGGTACACACAATTTGTTTCTTTTTCTTTTTTTAATTAAAATAAGGCATTAAGATGCCAAGGACTAAGTGAAGCAGCATATATTCTCACGGAAGGAACAGTATTTGGTCTACATGTAGGAAAAGAATCCACCCACAATAAAGAAATAAGTGCAAAGGGAAGAAATCAAACCAAAGAAAGGACTTGCCCTGAGGAAACCTTTTCATTGTTAGTGGTAATTCTTACTTGAGAAAAACACCTTGATTCACCCACAAATTCTTTTAGAGACACTGAACACACACACAAAGCACTATTCAGGCATGATCTCTAGATTCGAAATGTCAAGCAGATTACCCCCAACAGAAATGCTAAGTTTAAAATACGTGAAGTCAACCAGGTCTCAAACCCTTTTTCAAGACTGAGTTACAAACTCAAACGCAGATGCGTAGCTCATTTTCTTTCTCTTTCCTTAAGAGAAAAATTCCATTGTTATTAGCTCACAACACTCTGGCCCTCCTCTCATCACAAAATCCTTGAATATTCAAAGGACCAATAAAGGGCTATAGGGAGAGGAAAAACTTTTAAGGCTTTGGAAAACTATCAAACAGAAGCAAGCTCATCTGTATCTGGCCAGGACGATGACTTGAATGAATGGCAGTTAGAAATGAATGGGACTACAGAAATGAGTGGCTAAGTTGCTTGTTAGGCTTTTTTTTCCTTCTAACCGAGATATTAAAATTATAAGTCTGTGATTCTCAAAGCAGTTTCTCAGCCATTTCCCTAGCTATTTTCATTTTATCCTTTTAAAAATTTAAATATTAAACGATGTAGCCATGATGTTACAATGATATATACGGACATTCTGATCATGAAAACTGCGATGTAGTCAGGTGTTTTTTGCAGAAATATTTCTGATCAGATTTTCATTTCTTAATAAATGCACACTCAGCCCTGTGTTTCCATAAAGGCACACCTCCACATGCAGGTAGTAGGCATTAATATTTTTAAGACAAAGAAGCAAGAAAGGTCAGCAGTAGAACCACGTGTCTTTTTTACAACCCATGACAAGGTGACAGTTCTTATGGAAACGATTTTCCCCCTAACTAAAAAATGCTAGAAATTTCTCAGAAAAAGAAACTCTATTAGAGATAATAAAAAACTAGTCTAATCTTTAAGAGGTATATGACTATGCAAAGGTTCGAGTGTTCGACATATGACAAAAAATAAGTTTATATATATTTCCTCAAGAGTCAGAACAAAATTTTTTAAAAATCCCCCAATAAGAAGACAAAACAAAAAGAAGCCCTTTGCAAGGAAAAAAGAAGGGGGGGCGGTGAGTGCAGAGATTTGCAATGGAGAGAGTAAAAATTAAGAGTACCTTCAGTAAAGCCAATTATATTTCCTAACCTTTTAACATATTTCAGTATAATTTTAATATCTCATTTTTGGGCTCAACATTAGCTATGTGATCATGTATCTAATTTGGAAGGAACCATAACAGATCATGGTTTTATGCTACCTCCTATTCGCCTAAGCACTATACCTTTCAGTTCTCTGGTACCCACCATCACGAGAAAAAGAACCTACTAGGAAAGCACACTCAGAGAAAAAGGGAGAGACGCCTGTCACCCAGCGCACGCACGGGTCCTAGACATTCAGAGACACTAAAAAAAAAAAAAATCAGCTTTTCACTCAGTTTATGCCAAGATCAGACCCAGGACCAAATGCCTTGCAGTTGCTGCAAGGGTGCAGCCTGATGGACCTTGTGGTTAGAGGTATAGAGTGGTAAACGAAGCAAAGGCCAAAATACAGTTTTTCATTTATTATTTTTAAAAGTAATTTCTACTTAGGATATAAAACGAGGGATGCAATGAACTCCCTGGAATTGTAGTATCAACATCTGATTTAGTAAAAACACCAATATCACCTAGCACAAAATCATTGCTTTAGGGTAAATCTATTCTACCTATATTTTTCCTATGGATATTTGCTGGAAATTTCTAAGAAATCATTTGCAGAACCTATCAGCTGTGGGAGTTCACTATTATGCTTCCGTCAACTTCATTCAATATAATTTACATTTTTTTCAAATGGCCTCACAGGATTCCTTGCGATTTTTCGCACGTACAATTTCACAGCAGGGAAAAGGGGGAAAGAGAGAGAGACAGAAAGAGAGAGAGAGAGAGAAAGGGGGGAAAAAAGCAAGATTCCCTACCCTCCCTTCCCCCTCGTCTTCTTCTCTCTCTCTCCCTCTCTCTGTTTTTTAAACCAAAAAGAAAAACAACAACAACAAAAAAAACAAAACAAAACAAAACACAAAAACCCAGGAGAGACAGAACAGATGCTTAAAAATAGATTTCTAAAAATCACTGTAAACCAGAGTTAGAAATGTAATTAACACCTATTTATAAAGAATAATTAAAGTTGGGCCGGCCACAAAGAACAGCAAAGATAATCGAGGTCCTGTCCTCCCCCCTTTTTACACTGTTTGCAGTGTGTTCTCATGATAGCCACCTGCTCCCGACTCGGCTTTTCCTCTGTTCGTTTCCCCGGCAACCTTTCATTGGGTTTTCCTCCCAGCTATCGCTTTCAGTTGGGCTGCTCGGTCTAATCTTATTTGTTTTACACCCATCAAAACAAGCAGCCAGACAAAGGCAATCCTCTAAGAATGGGAAAAAGACCACAGCTTTGTTATAACATCTATGCAGAGCGAAAAGTCCTCCCCAGGCTTTGCTAGCAAAAAATAAGTGAGATGGATATGAATTTACAGCCTCCCCACACACCCGGCTTTGAAGCCCCTGTGAAAGCTATTGCTGGTGAAATTCAAAGTCAAAGTGGGCACCCGTGGCATCTGATTGTGCCATTTTTTGCCATGTCTTCGGGGTCAACATCAGGCGACAGGAGCGGCACTCAAGGAGTTTCCCTGCTTCTTTTTTTTTCCCCGAAAAAGATGATGCTAAAAATAGATTTACTACTTTGGCAGAAAGGTTTTCCACTTCCCCTTCCACATCCCAAAGTCCTGTTTCACAAATGCATCTGCTGGTACTGAACCCCACCTCCCCACCCCTCGTATCCAGCCTTCCCCATCACTCCTAGTAGGAGACTAAAAAAGAAATGTGCCTTTAACTTTAACAGTCATGTAATTCTGCTGAAAGCTCACAGAGGCGGTGGACACGCCAGCCAACAGCGACGGTGACATTGTGATTGTCAAAAAAGACACCAACCTTGCTTGGCTAAATGTGTGTTCGATGGAAGAGGCAGTGTGTGTGCCTTGTGTGCATGCAGTGCCATTACACTTGGAGATGGATTCTGGCTTTCAGAAAAGAGAAATACTAATAAACACACACATACACACACGATCTGCACGGTGATTTACGATGCACAGTCCATCATCCTTACACACACACACACACACACACACACACACACACGGCTGGAATCTCCAAGCTGCCTTCCTCTGAATTTTCACTTACCATCTTCAAGCCATTCCACTCCATCTGTGATCAGAAGAAGATGGACCCTCACACAGTGTGTCAAAAGCGGAAAGGAACGTTATGTAAAAGCTGACATTCCTTCTTACAGAGCTGCTGCCCAGGGAAGGAAGCAACAACTCAACACGCCAGGCACCGCTACACAAACAAGCCGCCTCCTCTTTTTTATGAGGTCATGACAGGAAACTCTTTGAAATACAAGATGCAGCATTTACTGAAGCCCAAATAAATCACTCTCTTTGCCGTTTTGACTGCGCAGTCCCCCGAAACACCACTGCCCATCTCAACGTTCAGGATCCAGGAGCTGCCTCTCGAGCTTTACATTTCCAGCATGGAAATGGAGATTCCTAGCCCCGCTGCATCCACCTCCAGCCCCACAAAACCCAGGCATATAGACAAACCCCCCTCTCCCTTACAAAAAAAAAAAAAAAAG
The DNA here is from genome assembly GCF_048418805.1 of Vulpes vulpes. NCBI lineage: Eukaryota > Metazoa > Chordata > Mammalia > Carnivora > Canidae > Vulpes > Vulpes vulpes. Next base: position 48,841,836 of record NC_132789.1, read on the forward strand.
CCTTTTCTGCCAATATGGTCTCATGTAATATAACCTCTTTCAGCAAACCAGCAATTATTTCAGTCCACCTCCCCTCTATACCAGCCCCCTCCTTTATGTTGAAGGGAAAACTGACAATGACCTGTTAAAAATGACAATCTATTTCCCCACTGCTTTTCAATAAAAGGACCTACCGGCACTCTCTACACAAAAGAGATAGTAAATGTAGGAACCAAACAGCAGCAGAGAACTAAACTCTTGTGCAAGCATAAGACTGGTCAAGGTGTAGATGCTTTTCTTCCCTCCAGCAACACAAACAACAGATTATAAATCTAGTCATACCTACCATAACCATTCTTATTGGCAAATATTGGGTCTCGCAGAGCTTCGACTCTTCTTTTAAAATTTGCAAAGGTTTCAGGATATATTTTTTAAATGACTACTATTGTTATATATATTTAAAGATCCACAAAACACAATGTGGATGATTGTAAAGTAAATCAATTATTTGGGGGGAGGGGATGGGGGAGAGAAAGAAAAAAAAAGAAAGAAAAGGAGCAGTGAGCTGAAACCCCCGATTCTAGGATGTAGATAAGAACAACTGAACAGAGCCTTGCTGAAATTGGCTCGAAGCTTCCCCTTTTTACATCCATTTATGGGACCATCTGTCAGCCGAAGCCAGGATCTGATTGGCTGGGGAAACGAAGGGAGGCGTTGCAACATCAGGTGCTATTTAAATTAGCTACTGCCAGATTGACGATGTTAATGATTTGGTGACCTCTACAACAACAGAGACCAGATTTCTGAACTGCTTCTTGTGTCTGGTAATTAAGGCCAGGCTGAAGCAACAACAGCCATACTTGTATTTTTACCTTTTCCCTCCTCCTAGCTCAAAAGTACTGTAACAACTGCAGGTCACCGGACGGCCACTTGCAAACCCTAACAGTGGGAGTGTCCCCCCTTTCCCCTGTCCTGAGGGCTGCAACGCCAAACCCCTTTGACAGAGGGCTTTTCCAGGATAGAATATTTTCAACCACCTTATCTTTCTCGACAGTTGCTTTCTAGCGAAATGCATATTTAATGATCTGCCTCTAGGCTTAAAGATACAACAAAAGCACTTTAATGTGCTAATACATCTACATTTTAACTTTATTATTTCCTAATATTGCTGATTTTTAGTAAGTAATGCTCCTTCCGCAGCTAACCAGGCCAGCGTTTCAGGAGAAAGCAAGTTTGAGATTGTGTTTGCTCCACAAACTGGGTTCCTCCAAGTTTGATTCAGAAAACTACTTCCTAATAAAAAAAGAAAAAAAGCTGGTGGGGGGGGGGGGAGGGCAGCTGTCAGCCTCTACCTTTCTGCCTTCTGTCTGAGCTTTTCAAAACACAGAATGATGAATGATTTATTTAAATGAATTTATTTCTCAACTTGGATGGGGCATGATCTGAATTTTTAAAAATCCACTAAAACACAATCTCTCTTTACTATCCCCACTGCTATAAAGAATGGTAAAGCAAGCTTTTAACAACAGCGTCATTTCATGACCGGTACAGAGTGCTCATCTTGCTGGACTGAACACGTGATTTTGCTTCTCTCCTCCAAAAGATGTCTTTTTTCTTCAGCCTCTGAAAAGACTTGCAAAGAGACATCTAGCAAGTGTGTGGTGATGTATACAGTCCGCCTGCCTATGTTGTGCATTTCATAACTTCTGTGATACCAGCCTTCAGTGTACAGTAATTTGCTCTGGTTTGGGTTTTAAGGTGGCTTACCTGAGGAACTTAACGCTTTACTTCTAACCAAAAAGCTAATTTATCACTATTTATTTAATTCATAGTTTAGTCAATTTGTTCTTCAGTGAATACAGAGAGGTAACAAATGTTACTAAAGAAATAATGCAACATAATTTAAATTTTGGCTGGACTTGGCAGCGAGATGGGCCTGGGAAGAATAGAAATACAGACTGAAAATCATGCTACACTCTGGACCCCAAGTCCGAGAATAGATGGGCCCGTGAAAAATTAGTCAAAAAGGAAATAACCTTTACATTTAAAAAATTAGAACTATTGTCTCCCAGCTACTATTTCACGAGCACACACCCATAAATATACATAGATATGCACGCTTTGAAAAATATAGATACACCATGAAATAATACATGTTGGGTACACTATATGGAAAATTAGAGTTGAATATTAATGCATCGAGCTGTTAGAAATACAAATCCATGAAACAGAAAAGTAGAAATGTCAAAACTATAATCCCTTCAAGTGGAACCAGACTGAATTAAGTAAACTTTTAAAATAATTTCTCTAGCAAATATACAAAGAGTCGTACAAGTCACAATAGTACCACTGGATCTGCTGAACTGGGTTCCCGGGATGAAGTCCTAGGTTGAGTGTTCTACAGAGCACAACACACAGACGCAGGGCAGGGACAGGTGCCCTAAATCAATGACAGCAGTCCTGAGTGCCATCTCCCCCACACAGAGTACTGTGAGGAGAAACCCATGAACGCAGGGCTGACAAACACACAGATGAAAACAGCTCACTCCAGAGCAAAATATTTCCTTTGCCTTTCTCTGGAGGTTACCAAAGTCAGAATTTCTTAAAACCACTCTCCCGCATCCAGCCTAACCCCAGCACGCTCAGCGAGCTATTAATTACCATCAGGTGTATCAGAAGATGCTGTGGCCGCTCAGCTGAAGCAGGACTGTGCACTACGGCCCAAGTAATCAGCTGGCTTGCGAGGCTGGAAAATCCATGCACTTTGTATATTGATCACTTCTCCAAAAACCCTCCACTCTGAAGTCTTTCAAGGGAATCCTCAAGCAAATGCACAAATGTCCTCAGAGGCCTTTTCTCTAAAGACAAAGGCCGAATGCTATTGTTGGGAAAAGTCAACCTTATTATTGCATTTCCAATAGTACCATTCATCTTTCAGAGTGAGGGGCTGACCGCTCCATCAGTGGTGTGACATTTGTAAAGCAACAGATTCTCAATATATTATCTCAAGAATCAGGCAGGCGAGTCTCCCAGTCATGCAGGATTTTTTTTTTCCTTCTGCCACAATCCTCCACCACCAGAGAAATAAACTTGTCTCACTCGGGCAGCTAAGGCGACCTAAAAATGACACCCCAGAGCTGTGGGGCCGCCAGCGTCGCTGGATCCCTCTTACCATAAATGAGCAGTTTCTGGACTCATTAATAACAATTTCCCTTAAAAGGAGGACTCTCCTATCAGTCAGCCCCTTGCCACCATGCACACATCCCAAAGGTTGCGGACATGTCAGCATCAGTCGCCGGCAGCCAGCTTTCCCACACAGGGTCCAGATGGACTGTACCAGAAGCCAATTCAGCGTTAATAACTCCCTACTCCGCGCAGCGCAGAAGCCTTACGTGGCACAATGGGCCAGCGAACAGCAGCCGGCTGAAGCTGCAAACGGAAAAGACAAACCAAATTCTCCAAAAGCACCAAAAGGAAGGAACAGAAAGGGAAGCGTGAACTGTATTCCTTGACTTCCAGGAGAAGAAAAAAAAGGGGGGGGGGCGGGGGAGGGAGAAAGAAAAAAGAAAAAAAAAAGAGAATCCTTCATAAACATAGGGGGATAAAAATGAAGGGGGGGGGAAACAGATGCTGCCCAGAAAAAAGTGACAAAATATTACCTCATTATTTAACAAAGCAGCATTAAGCGTCCTGCTGATTTCAAACATCTTGCCACAGATTTTGTTTTAAGAGAAACAGTTAGAATCCTTTGCAAAGCACTCCGTCTGCAAAGGGTTCTTCAGTGCTGCTGCGCGCCCCGGAACAGTCAATATAGGATTTCCCCTGAGTTCGCACATTAAAACCTGAGCCCGCGAGCCGCGTTCTCCCCGCATCTCCCCCACCGTGGGCTCCTTCACGTGCGCTGCTCTCTTTGCAGGAAGGAGCAGCCTGCCCCAAACATGGCTGGTGTCTAAACTACTCTTTAAAGTAACAGTTCACGACACAGCCACCAGGTGGGTAGAGGGCACAGACTCAGATGAACCATCCTAGAGGGCTGTTGCCCCCCCCCCCCCCGCCCCGCCCCAGGTGTGGAGTGTGATGCGAGAAACGCCAGCCTCCTAACGGGCACCGGGCTCCTCTCTCCCTGTATCTTGTCAAAATAAATAAATAAAATTCCATCTCCTGACTTCTGGCGAGGAAGCAAAACAAAACACCAGCACCAATTCTAATAAGAGCTGTGAAGAAGGAAACACAAACATGCTTTGTTTCATTCAGCGAGGGATGAGCAAGGAAAACCCAAGCGACACAGAGCAAGGGGGTGGTGGGGGACGACCAGAAACTCCACGGAAATGATCCTCCTTTAGCAAAGGGAGGAGAATATTGATTCACATGATAAAAAACCAATTCAAAAGTAAACATATGGACGAAGCACATGCAAGATGGAGGCAAGAGTTTGAGGGCGCAACTTTGCTTCTGGGTAAAGCATTAGGTTTGTCTGATAGGGTCCTTCATGATAGGAAATAACCCAAAAGCTTGAAAGTAAAACAAAAGCAAGATCTTAAGCACCTCTTTCAAAAATCCAATTATATGAATAGCTATAAACAACCACAAGAGCAAAGTAATCATATATCTCTCCCCAGTTCTGTTCTTTTTCCCTAAGATCTGCCTCCAAGTGGAACGTTTCTGTCCTGTGTTATTTTGGGTATATAGCTAACTTGGTGTCTCCTTTGTACAATTCTATTCCAATTAATCTGCTCCTCTGCCAGGAATAAATAGAATGTCCCAGGCTGAGAGCTCCAAGCGATGGAGGGTGGATGTTCACAGATAAAGGACCACCTGGACAAAAATAAATCTCATCACTTACATTGTTATATGGCCTGATTTTAAGGAGGATTTTATTACAGAGCGTGCATCCACTATTCTACGTCCCCTCGTATCTAAAAGAGAAACCAACACGCACAGATACCTGGGACTTGGTTTTCTTGGCTGGACAAAATTAAAGCCCTGGAACTTCCACATCCTCTTGCAAACACAGATGTCGATACTAGTATTTTTCCAGCCCATCCAGGCAATATTTAGCCACACACAACAGTGACTGTCTCCTTCATCTTTAAGTCAAGGCTGCATCACTTAATACCATTTAACCTCCTCGCATATATTAAGTTTCAAGTGACAATTTTTAACTGGGGAATGAGAAGGAGGAGTTGCTCTCATCAAATTCTGGTTGTATGAAATAAGCTAATTTGTACACTCACCATATGTCTTAAACACTAATTAAAAAATGTCACTTTCTTCAAACATTAAAATGTAATCAGCCTAGTAAATAAAATATTCTCGAGTTTTCTTGCCTTGGTGATAATTTAAAGAGTGTTTATCTCAAGGTAACCTCTCTATTTTGATTACCAAGAAAGACTTTTGATTTGAAAAGGGATAAAAAGGAGATATTGGGGGTTTGGGGAGTGAGAAGAGAAAACCACAACTGTACGTAGCTGCACAAAGGAAAATAAGATGAAGCGGGGTTTTAAGGACCATAGTCTTGTTACCCTAAGGCAAATCTAGCCAATCAATACCACCCATTGACGGCCTACCATCTGCCATGCTACCCAGCGATGTGGCTAAACAGACCTGTTCCATATGACCGTAGCCGGCTCATTTTCAGTCGATTAGGGCAGTTCCAGAGCATTCACGTGCAATAGCACAAAACTCCAAGTCTGACTGAGCCTCTCTCTTCATACCAGTAACCTCCCAGCACAGCTGCAGACCTTTTTCTCCTGTTCTGGGTGTCTGGATTATCTCTTCCTGCCACTTAAAGGAATTAGCAAAATAGGGTGGGAAGGTAGAGCAAACAGACACTCACATATCCACACACACACACACACACACACACACACACACACACCACACACACTGATAATTGCTGGCCGTTCTTCACTGTCATGCAGAAATCGGGAATTCCATGTGCTCTGTCCTAATATGATTATGGCACATGATTTAAATAGCATCATCAGTGACTATGACCTGACATTTTCCTGTAATGCTATTTCTTTTTATCTTCTCCTTCTTTCCTTGAAAACTCAACCTAAACTGCTGGTCTTTCTTATTTAGAGAAAATGCAATCAGCATGCCCTGATGATGGTATATTCTATTTAAGGGCTTTTGATAAAATTTAAAACCTAATTTTCCTTTGATGAATTGTGGTATTGGTTTTGTCTTTTTTTTCCTATGAAAAACATGAAATCAAATTTTATGAGAAAAATACAAACATATCACAGAGGCAAGAAAAATGCACCAGACTGACGCGGAGTCTATGGGAAAGATCAGGATTTCACTGTCGATGTTCTCTTAGAGATATATGACCCGATCATATGATGTTTTTCTCTTTCCTAAGTAGTTTCATCTACTATGGATTGTGAGAAAGAGCTACAAGGATGCTACTGTGTAGGAAAATGTGAGAAATGGATGTCTAGTCCACTTAGATTGCCAAGAGTCCACCTGTGCAGGTAAACCAACCTCCAGGTTGATTCACACTTGATCTTCCTGTTTTCTTTCCATACTCCTAAGCCTTACACTACAATAGCAGCCAAAAGTAGAAGGTTCTTTCTAGAATCAATGTACACTTTTTCAGAAGTGCCTTTGACTGTACCCTTAATGCATTAGGATGTCTTTTCTGGGAAAGAAAATTTAAAGGACAGGAAAACTGCTTTACTTACAAAATTCTTAAAAAGGTAAATACACATTCATCAAAAAAAAATCTAATTTAGGTGGAGTCCCTGTCTGGACGTTTCACTGTTATATTCTTCACCATAGCCTAAGAAAACTCAACAGGGTCAATGTGCAAACACAGAGATTTCTGAAGATCCCTGCATTAAGGGATTTGAAGTCTTTCCATTTCAATTCAGATAAGCTTCACTTACTAATTTAAAGTAAAGAAACAAAAAAACTTCATATAAATATTAATCTTTCCAAATCAGAGGCCATTGAGCAGATAAATACGGAGTAGCCATACCAAAAGATACAGTTTTTATCCATATTAATATAGTTTTGAAAATAATTCAGTATAGAGTTAAAACAAAACCCTGAACTCATGTATAATACTGTAACTATAAATAAAGAAATAGATGTATTGTAAAAAGCAAGGAAGGAAGTTTGTAGGAGGAAGAAGGAGGAGGAGAAGGAAGGAAAGATAAAGGGAAGGGGAGGAAAGGGAGGAGATAATGAAACAAATAACAGGACTTATAAAGTACAGATAAAAACTTTTTTTTTTTTTTACCAAGAATCTACTGTATATCGAACACTACAGTAGGTACCTGACGTGCACAATCTCATACGCCATCATAGTGGTGACAATGGTTATAACTAAGCATTTTTCTAGAAAGATGTTTTCCTCATCTAAAAGTGGCCAAGAGGGGATCCCTGGGTGGCTCAGCGGTTTGGTTCCTGCCTTTGGCCCAGGGCGTAATCTTGGGGTCCCAGGATCCAGTCCCACATTGGGCTCCCTGCATGGAGCCTGCTTCTCCCTCTGCCTGCGTCTCTGTCTCTCTCTCTGTGTCTCTCGTGAATAAATAAATAAAAATCTTTTTTTTAAAAAAAGTGGCCAAGAGATTTCTTTGTCATGTGCTTCTAACTCAGCATGTCCTCAGAATATATCTTATTTAATCTATCATTATGACCAGGCTATACATTTGAAGTAAGAGAGACACAAAGTATTAAAGCTGGAAAGCAAAAAAATCTTAGCAAGTAGAGTGAGTACCTCATTAGGTCCTCATTCCCTACTTCTTCCAAATCTGGCAAAACTCCTTACATAGAGCAGTGGCTCAGCAAACATTGGTTAGGTGAACTTCTACGTCCTTAGCCCCTTACAGGAGAGAGCCTGGTTCCAGGCAACACTCAGTTATAAGAAAGGAATAAAGATCAACAATTCACTGACCACCACCTCAAAAACTATCCCAAGGCCTATTTCATGTGCTTCAACTAGGGGGCGCTGAACACCATCTTAGGAGAAAAGATATGCTGGCTTCCCCAGCCTCAGTTTCCTCCTCTGTAAAATGGGCACAGTAATACTTCCCTCAGTGTTTGTTGCCAGGATTAAAACAGATATAGGCTTGGTAGAGGCTGCGCTCGAAGTGGTACCTATTATTAATATGGAGAACAGGAAAAAACTGTATGAATTAGTACCTACCTATTAAATAATTCAATCATGTTGAGGATGATACAATTCAGACACTCTCAAAACAATTAGAGAATAGTAAAAGAATAATAACTAATAAAGTCTGAATGATCTGTTCCAGTTCTTTCTTTAAAAAAGATTTTATTTATTCATGAGAGACACAAAGAGGTAAACACACAGGCAGAGGGAGAAATAGGCTCCCTGCAGGGAACCCAATGTGGGACTCATTCCCACCACCCCAGGATCATGACCCGAGCCAAAGGCATGCTCAACCACTGAGCCACCCAGGTGCCCCCAATCTGTTCCAGTTCTGATGAAAATGCCTGTTGCAGATTAGGATTTTGCCCAATAGGCAAAGTTCAGTGCTAAATTCTGAGTGTGAAGAACAGAAAGAAATACAAGTCATAGATCCCACCTTCAAGGAGCTTACAGTCTGGTTGGAAAAGGAACTTCCCTCTTTATGCATGAATCTTGATAGTGTAGAGAATATAAAAAGTGAGTATCGAAATGAAATAGTGAAGGATAGTTGATGGTGACAATGCCATCTGGACTGATGGGGGAAGGCTTTCTGGAAAAAGCTGGAACTAAGGCTAAGCTTAAAGAATGATAGGCTTTGTCTAAGAAAATTCCAGATATTCCATATAAGAACAAAGGTGGGGAGGAGGACAGGAAGGGGATAGTGGCAGCCAGCTCATTTTAGCTAGATCCCCCATGAGATTTCTTTTGAATCTATTCCAACCTCTTCCATTTTTTAAAAGTTATAAATAGAGGAATATTATGATGACTGTGGGAGAACAGACCTTTTATTCAGTAAGTACTTCCATAAAAGGAGTAGGAATTAACATTTATTGCACATCTATTATGTGTCCAACATTGCACTAGGGACTTTGCCTATAAATCTCATAACGCTGAGATTTCCAATTAGGGAAACTAAAGTTTAGAGAATTTGCTCAAGATCACACAGCTAGTAAGAGGCAAATTTATACAAGTCTAACCTCAGTTCACACTCTTCCCTACAAATACAACCCTACATAGAAGAGTGAAGATCTAGAGAAATTTAAGTCTTATTCTCTATGTTATTCTATACTCAGAAACTAACACTCAAAATAATGTCTATAATGGGGCGCCTGGGTGGCTCAGTTGGTTGAGCAGCCGACTCTTGATTTCAGCTCAGGTCATGATCTTGGGGTCCTGAGATGGAGCCTTGTGTTGGGCTCCACACTCAGCAGGGTGGCTGCTTGAGGATTCTCTTTCCCTCTCCTTTTGTCCCTGCCCCACTTCTCTCTCTAAAGTAAATAAATAAATCTCTTATATATATATATATATATATATATATATATATATATATATATATAAAGTAATGTCAGGGTGTCTAGGTGGCTCATCTGGTTAAACATCTTACTCTTGATTTTGGCTCAGGTCATGATCCCAGCGTCATGGGGGTCATGGATCAAGCCCTGCATTGGGCTCCATGCTTAGCAGGGAGTCTGCTTGAGATTCTCTCTCTCTCTCTCTCCCTCTCTCCCTAGCTCCTCCCCCTCTGGTGTGTGCATGATCTAAAATAAATAAATAAATCTTCAAAAAAAAGAGGCAATGTCATTGATATTTGTTGACATTATAGCAAAAACAATAAAAAAACAAAACAAAACCCAAGAACAAAAAAAAACCTAATCTATGCTTGCAATTTCAGTATTGTGCCACCAGGTGATGATAGAACCCTGGCCTGAAGGGGTGAGAATTACAAGGGTCACCTTTTTGCCTGCTATTATTTTATGTGTGTGCCTCCGTCTGGAAGTGGAGGAAAGAGTGCTTGATCTTCCAACGGAATTGTCTACTAAAGCCCCAAGATATTAATCCTTCCAAATATTTTCCAAATTTTACTTATCAAAAATTCAACTCTGGGCATAATTCTAAACTTCAACAATTTTCAAACAATTCTATCACCGATTGTGTTCAACGAATTACAGTTCTTTGTTATTTTCACGCTGTACTGTGAGCTTACAAGGTAGAAATTGTATGTTATTTGCCGTATCATCCCAGCATGAAGAATGTCAGTACCTAGGACATAGTGGGCACTCAGTAAAAGAACATAAATAATTGATTCCAAATATTTTAGAAAAACTTTTAAACCAAATGCTTAGGGCATAGTTGTTTGGTACTTTATTCCTGAACACATACCTTTCTTTCTCGTGTCACCCTTAATGCAGGGTTATTATAAAAAGCCCTTTCCTGAGGTTGGTCATCAGCAGAAGCATTTCTCTCAGTGGTCGGGGACTTGCTTCTGCTTTAGCCAGGGACAGTATACGTTCATTATAAGCCCTGCCCTGCACAGCAGTCTAGTTTACCTTTTCACCCTTCTTATGCCCAGGAAGGTTGCTTCCTTTTTCTGTAGGAGATGAAGAAAAAAAGTGAAAAACAGGAGAGGCATGCTATATACCTGTCAGAAAGAGGAAACTCTCCACTTGACCCTCTTTGGTTCTCTTCTTTGACTCTGAAGCTGGGGGAATGATTTAACTACTTTTAAGCAGACGAATAAAGTTACACATTAGTGCTGAGTAGCTCATTTCCCTTAGCAACCCCTTAGCAACGGCAGCTTCAAGTTCAAAATACCTCCTTGAAAAGGATCACATCTTTAACGAAGATGAGTATTTTTTTTAATGTAAGGTTTTTGAACAGATGTTTTAACATTACAACCCCCAAAGCCTTGTAGTCTACAAATACCTATTTAATGCTAACTTTCCTTTATGATATTATGAGGCAACCATAATGATACTGGGCTCCTGTGAAATTTCAGTCCCTAGACAAGCCCTGGTCCTACTCTGAAATTATTCACAAATACATAACTTTTATTTTATCAAGTCACCATTAATCCTGGGTTATTACAGAAATTATACTTAAGTTCTTTAAAAAGGGTTATTGATATTGACCTATTCAGTTTGCTCCCTGAGAAGAATGAATAACTAAAATCACAGTTTTTAAAACCTACATCAGGGTTTTACAAACTATATTTATTACATATAACCTAAGGTTCTGTGGACAGTTTAAAGGAAAATATAAAAAGAAATTCCAACTTTACCCCCAACTGGTACTTATTGATATTATTATTCAATATTTATCTTGTTCACTTCATTATCTATAAAATGGATCATGAGATAATCAAAAAGTCATCACATTTAATTGTTTTTACATTGTCAGTGAAATGAGAATGCTGGAAAAAGGTTTTGCTAGCCTTCAAAAACCCTTAGGAATATAAAATGTACATGTCATATATGTTATCCTTATCATTAAAATTTTTATCTTGTTCAAAAATTTTGAAGCTCTTTTGTCATCTTAAAGGTTTTGTAACTCAGATAATATATAAATGTCTGCTTGAGTGTATTATTATTTATTAGCACATGGGTACCCTGAGGCACAAAATGCACAAGGGCTTAGGACAACAAACACCCTCACTTTGGATTTCTGTGTGCCAATTCCAAGATGTGGGCAGTGAAAAGACAACTTTTTAAAAAATATATATTTTATTTATTTATTCATGAGAGACACGAGAGAGAGAGAGAGAGAGAGAGAGAGAGAGGCAGAGGGAGAAGCAGGTTCCATGCAGGGAGCCCGATACGGGACTCAATCCCAGGACTCCAAGATCACACCCTGGCTGAAGGCAGGTGCTAAACCACTGAGCCACCCAGGATCCCTGACATCTTTTAACTTGGTATCAGTAGATAGCTAAGCTGTTCCATCCACCTGACATGAAGTTTTACATGTTTCTGTGTGTCAGGGTATTACTGATAAACATGCCTAGAGCAATGACCCTTATACACAGTAGGTGCTCAATGTGTATTCCTCAAAGTAAGATCCATTTTAAATCACGAGGGAATACAGGAGAAGCCAGAAGACCTCAAGGCCAGTTCCATTTCTACCACTAATAATTCTATGACCTTGGGCAAAGCACTCTTCTCTTTGGACCAGAATCTTTTTGATTAAATAAGAACTGAAACTAGGCAATTTCTGAAGTCCCTGCCAGCTCTAATATGTCAGAGTCTATAAATAAATAGTTTTTAATTAGCAAACAAAATTTTCCATAAGGTTAACTCAGATTTTCAATTGACTTTACAGTGTAAGAATGCTGGCTAAAGGGAAGTCAAGCTTTTGAGGATTTTAAAATCTGTCTCAAATGAAGAGCCAAGTTAGCATCACATTCCTCCAATATCCTGTCTGGTCACCAAAGTTATCTTAATAAAATAGAACTAGAGATGGTTGGTTAACATCATTAAAACCAACAGCTTTGACCAGGACCTTGATCAAGTTCAAAGGTTCCTTTGAACTTTAGTGTCATCATATTCAAAATGGGGACAATAATCATGCCTAAGATTGTAAGGCTTAAATGAGATAATGCATGCACGGCATGTATTATAGGGTGTAGTATATGCTCTATATGTAGTATTCAAAGATAGTAAGCATTTTTAACATTTTTAAATATTAGGTAGAAACACACAATTATTTTTATAGGTTAAAGAGAATCAAATATGGTCACTTTTGTATGGTTCAACCTATGTTGTTACTCTCCTGCCTAAAGTACCTTCCGTGATCCTCACTACTTATATCAAGTCTAATTTTTCAGAGTGGCATTCAAGGCTCCTTGCAATCTCATCTTAATTTAAGCTTCCTGGTCGTTTGGGACATTCCCTTCCATATATACAGCTCTACACATGCCAATCTATTCTCCCATGTTCCATGATCCTTCTACCTCAAGTCTTTGTTCCTGCTCATTTCTTCCATTTGAAATGACTTCTCTCCCTGGAAAATCATACTCATCCTTCAAGGCTTCAACCTCACTAAGCAAAATGAGCTGATTCATTATTTGAGCTTTTATAGTGGCCTATTCTTTCTACCTCCACCCCAGTTGTTTACAGGTCTGTCTCCCTGAGCTGCTCTCAAGATACTCCAGGGCAAAGGCTGCTGTTCTTTGTTTTCCTTCGGTTGGACACATTGGTGGTCTCATAGTTGGTACTCAGTAAATATTTGCTAAGGTAAAATGAACATATTCACATGGCAGTTTAAGCTATGGCTTCTCTTAGAAATAAATAATAAACAGATGAATACCAAAGATGACTCCAAAAAATTAACTTTTGGAATCTACCCTTCCATAGAACCATTTTTTTGATGTGAGAAATCTCTGCCAAAGTAAGGTCTTTCTCCCTCTGCAAATGCTTAAATGACTAAAATCAAGAACTGCGCAGTGGAAGTTGCTCTTCAGGACAAACCCATGGTGCTGAAGCCATGAACTTTCAACAAAGACTGTTATTTTACCACTAGAGATGACCATGCTCTCTGGCTGCAACCTCATTTAGAGGCTATAATGTGAGAATTTGCAAACTAAATTTGAGCTTCCATTACTGGAGAAGTAACAGTCACAGACAAGTCCAATGAGTCCTGTCTGATGTGGAAGGCATGGAAAAGAGGAGGATACTGCTTACGCTGAAGCCTGGAGTATGAATTCATCATTTACCCACATTCCACACTCTATGCAACCAGGACTCTGGAAGAACTCTAGGAAGTGCAAATACTTAAGAGAATTAATAGTGTATTCCAAATATTTTTTAACAATGTTACAGCCTTTATAAACAATAACTGTTAATATTTAATGTGTATATATATATGTGTGTATGTGTGTGTGTGTTTGTATAAAATTATATCATTATATATAGCTACATATACATACACACACACACACACATATATATATAGTTAGTTTAAAAGGACAGCCAATAGTTCTGCACTATAGGAGTACAGGCTATTTAGCCAGTTTGTAATTCCAGAGGATTTACTTTTGAGGTTTTTTTTTTACCCCAGAAAGTGCTTTTTATCCAAGTAAAATCTATTAGAACTCCTAATATTTAAACAAATAAAATAGTACTGCTTTCCTGGTTGGGAAAAGAGTGGGTCCCACTAAACCAATTTAATCTAGTCTAAAGCTAGTCTAGTCTAGTCTATACTGCAGTGGGGAGAAAAGTGAATTGGGAATCAAAAACCAATGCTGCTATCTTAGGCCCAAGCCTCCTCATCTAGTACCTCTAATTCAAAGCATTTGGTAATTGCTATCCAAGATTCCAAGCGCAATGCCTCAGTTTCTGGGGCTTCTCAAAGCACACAAGATAACAATGACAGTGCTTACTCCTCTCCTACTTTATACCTACCTTAAAGGTCCACAACTAATCTACTTCATAATCACTCTTTAATTACACAAGCACAAAGTTCAACAATTAACAGTGGGGACACACAAGGTTAGGGGGCTTAGCACATATCAAAGTGTCTTGATCCTGTTCTGAGAGATATACTTCCCTCCAGTCAAGAAAAGTTAACTGTAAGCTTCTTAAGGAGTCTTGCCAATCACTTAGTTGTGTAGATTCTATCTCCCTAACTTTTCTTATACCCAATGTTACTCACTTGATATTACTCAAGTCTCTGTATCTCTCACCTGGATTATTATCATCAATATATCCTTATCTCTAATTTTTACTGAACCCCTTTAGCCAGACACATTGACCTAAGATTCCAAGTTAATCACATTGCTTCCTCAATTAATATTAATTAATGTTCATCCCTGTCCTGCCGAGATTTCCAATGAAATCCACCCAGCAGACCTCCAGCTCCACAAGCTAATAGGATATTGTTTCATGACACCAATGTATATAAGTTCATGACACAGATGTATATAAGTTCATAGTCTTCTTTTGCATGTCTATTTCTCCTACCAAGCTTGAGCTCCTTAAAGGGTGGGGCACATATATGATTCACAATAAATGATGGATGAATAGATTAACAAATCCAACTTTCCCTAAACAAAGCTTCCAAAGAATTGCTATTCTCATTTTTAAGCTGCAGAGAGCTATAGGTAGCTCTCTTCCATTTGCAACGTGGTTTCACACAACAACTACTATGTACTGAGCATTTACTATATCAGGTGCTAGTATTAGCTCTTCACATGCATTAACTCACTTAAATCACAATAATCCTATAAGGTAGGTACTATCACTGTTATCTCTTCATTGACAGATGAGGACAACTAATGAGAACAGAGAGGTTAAATAATAAATACTGACTCATAATCATTCAACAAACATTCACAGTGTTTACAGTGCTATTTTCACACAAACTACAAGCAAGAAAGGATATGTGCAATCATCACTTTAAAATAAAGGCAAGGAGAAACCATGTCTTGTTCATCCTTAGGAGTCTCTAGTATCCAGTTTAGAATCACATTCAATAAATATCTGCCGAATAAGCACTGAATTAGTGCTCCTGAAATCTGGTAGTAGGCCTTACTTTCTACATCAACCACTTTTCTTGACTGATGCCCAAGAGAAGGGACCTCTCCTTCTTTTGGTCAAATCCAGACACTTGAGAGTGCAAGGAGACTCTATTAATAATCATATCGAGACAAGAGACAGAAACCAGCACTGTTCATGCAAAGCAGAAATCCCATTGATAGCCATACTCTCCCAGAATGCCCTCTTTAATTATATTTAGGGAAATAACTCCGGTAAATAAAAATGCACACTTATGTATATTAACTTTGTATGAGCTATTCTCTCTATTCTTCTGCTTACTGAACAGCTCTTCATCCTTCAAAATAAAGTTTGAGTATTAATTCCCACAAATTCATTCAGCAAATATTTACTGAGAACCCACTATGTGCTGGAAACTAAATATTAAACATCAAACAAGGCGCATACATCCTCTGCCTCAAGAGTTTACATTGAGCTGAGAGTCCACAATAAAGCTTCCCAAATCTCCCCAGACAGAATTAGCAGTTTCTTATTTGACTTCTCATAGAACTTGTCCTCCAGATTACTCCATTTCTCACAGAATTTCAATGGCTGCCTTCCATGTCTACCTCTCACTGAAGACTGTTAGCTCTCTGAGGACCATAACCCACCTTCATCTATGTTCTCCAGGACTGACACAGTCCTGGGTTACCCAGTTGAACTGAAAGCTCCACACTTTCTTTCTCGAAATGTCATAGCCTGCTAACATTCCCTTGAGCTCGCTGCTTGATTTCTGAACATTTTTAAAACACCAGGCAATTTCTTGGCACCCACAATACACTGTTCTTAGCATTGGGATGGTGATGTGGCAAAAATGTGATATGGTTCAGGATCTTTGAGCATTTATAATCAGACTTGGGAGGCCAGGTTTATTGATGAGAACAGGGACAGAACAAGACAAGACGGTACATATTCAAGGACTAGATAGATTGTGTGGATCAGACTTAAAATATTCCCTAAGTTTTGAGAACTAGAATGTCACCATGGGCCCAGAAATGAAGGTGAACACAAGTATTACAGATCATCATCCTTCATTTTAGCCTAGCAATGCTGCCAGGCTGCCCCCTGGGGTTCACCATTCTCCAAAACCATCCCCACTGTGCCAGCATATCCTTACACAGGCCACATTCTCTCAGGCTTCCTTGCTTTTGCACAAGCTGGTATCCTACCTGGGATGCCCCAATACCCCTTGTATACTTGATGGTCATTAAGATTCAGCTCAAATGTGGCCTCCTTTGTGATACTATTCCTGAACTTCTTTAAAAAAAAAAAACTGACCATGCTTTCACTGTGTGTCCAATCCTGCTCCTTCCCCACATATATTACCCACTGTACTCTGTCTATATACTTAATTGTATCTATCATTTATTTATCTATAGGTCCATCTCCCTTACTAAGCTATGAACTTGTTGAAGGCAAAGACCCTCATGCATCTTTGTATCTCAAGCATAATGCCTGGTGGAGAGTTTGTGGATGAACATATAGATGAATGGAACAACATACAGATGGACTCAGTTATGAACTGGAGTGTTCTCTCCTCCCCACCAAAAAAAGCACCAGCTGATATAACCTCATGTAGTCTAGCGAACTATAGAGTTTGGAACTATAGAGATTAGGTGCCAATCCTGAAGTCACTTAACCTTAAGTGAGGCACTTAATCTCTCTGGACCTCAATTAGTCTTATCTGTTAAATTGGGATAAAGCATGAAATCCCTTCCTCACACAACAATGACTGGGAGTTTTAAATGAGATGAAAGAAGTGAAAATGCTTAGAATAAAATGTTGCTTCAATATAACATGATTTCAGACGGGGAGGGGAAGCATTAGCCACAGTAATGTTATCTGGAGATACTTTAAATTTAGACCAATACTTCTTTCCTTCTAAATTGACACATGGCTGTGCTTTTTCTAGGTCTGCTAACAGGACAAATAGGTGACAAACCTCTGAGCTAGGAGTCTCTGGGGTGAGTTTCTTTTGCTCTCGCTAGATAGGAGAAAGAATTTGTCCTTTTTATGGGCCTGGGGTTTCAACACTCGAGGTCTAAACATTTTTGATGGCCTTGAACTAATTTCGGCCACCATCGACAGAATGGGAGTGGAAAAATCCCCACCACATCTGCCTTGTCAGGGGGTGGAGGAAAGAACTTTCTAAATAGCCTCATTATTGGTCCCAGCTGAATTCTGCTCCTGTTCCATGATGCCAGCAAAAGCATTTTACTAAGATGCTGCCAGCATCAAAAGCAGATCCACTTACGGTTTCCTGTAAGCGTATCTGCAATGGCAGAAGGTGGCGGGTAGCCAGGTGTGAGTGTGCGTGCTAAAAATCTCCAATACGTCAAGCTGGAAGAACAATTTATGAAATGAAATTCAATGTTCTATTTCTACTCCAAGAACTCAGTTTAAGGCACCGGAAATTCGGCTGAGTAAATCGGCTCCAATTCTCTGCTGCTTTACTGAATCAGAGAATCTCAGAGAGAGAACTGTCCTCTGTATTCTTCTAGCTTGAACTTGTCCTACCCCATCCCAGCACGACATTCCAAACAAGGGGTCATCAGACTCTGCTTACACAGTTTCAGTGAAAGGGAGCTCATTCACTACTTTTCTAGTAGTTTGACCAATTTGGGGTTAGGTCTGGCCATGGGGCAGAGATTGTCATGTGTCCACCAAATCTTGTTTCCTTTTCTGCCTGGCCATCTAGCTAGACTATAGTGGAGCTGAGTACCTGGGCTCTGGCTACTGGAATGTGGATGGAAGTAATGCATGCACATCCTTCCTAGCCTGGTCCTCCTACAACTTCTGTATGATGCTTCACCTTCTATTTCTTCCCTTGCCTACTGAGTAGATGCAGCGGGTACAATGCTGAACTCTTGAGGCCTGAAAGGAGAGCAGAGCCACTAGGTGGAAGGGGCCTGGGGCCATGAATGACCATGAGGAGCACAGCCTCCTGCAGACCCATTTGAACTGTGATATGCATGAAAAGTACTTTCACTGCTTTAAGCCACTGACATTTGAGGGCTGCCTGCTACAACAATTCATATTCTGACATAGAGACCAGCCATCCAATTTTTTAAAGTGGCAATACCAGACTAAGGGTCTTAGGAGTTCCTGTATCACAATCTCTCTTAGAAGGCTTAGTGGCGCACTTGCACAGAATATATGTAGAATATAGTTCTATGTACCATTAGCTCCTGAAAATGGAAAGGAGTAGTGTGGGAAGGCAGGGGAAGAGGATATGGGAAGGAGGGAGAGGTGGGAAAAGCCACATTTTCTCAGAGACTTGCCTCCTTATGCATGTAAATTTTATTGATCTCTTATAATAACCCTATGAGATAGAATCACCACCATTTTAAACAGGAGGAAACAGATGTTCAGGCAGGCTGATGTACATAACCTGAGTATGCTTGGGCACAGCCATTTCCCACTGATTTCAGCACTAGAGCCTACCAACTGGCTTTTGTGAATAGACCTTCTCACAACCTCCACCTATCTCTCTGATGCCCAAACACCAACCTCAGAATCCCTGTTGCTATGCTTTCCATGTTAGGACCCATATGCCAAGTGTTTTCATGACTCTTAAAACAAACAATTGAGTCCCTTGGACATTGGGTCTCCCCGTCTGGGTGCTCTTCTCCGGGTGGCTGTAGCAAACAGCTGTGTTCTACTGTACCGGGACTCATCTTTCCCATCCCTGGTGGCATCTGCTGAGAAAATGCACCCCTACAGCCCATTCTAACTACAGGAGGGATGTGAAAGAAAGATGTTTTTGAAAAGCCAACACCTGAGAGAATGTTGAAATTAAATCAATGTTTCCGAAAGTTTGAAAGTGTAAGACTCTCATCTTCCCCACTGCAGAGCTGGTGCCTTGCACTGGTAAATCAAGCTGATGTCAAAACTTAACAGCACAACCTTGGACAAAGTATGAGATCTAAAAGCGTATGGCTCTATGTCTAATAAAGTCCTTAACTTAAAATGCAGGAAAGCCAATATATATCAAAAGTCTGGTTTTTTTCATTCCATTAGAAGCTATGGAGATCACCTTGGAATCAAAGGGAAAACCTTCCTAAGTAACAATATCTTATCTCTTTAACTTAAGTTGACCAGTTTTCAAGAATCTGCATTAGGTATCCTCCTCTCTGCCCTCACAGCCGCCTCTGCTTCCTTTCTAACACTGCAGCACTTTCCCCACTCTAATGATCAGTTTATGGGGCTTTCTTTCCCACTATATTAAGAGTTCTGCAAGGCCAGGCAGGGACCATGCCTGATTCTTCTCTTTATGCCAGTGCCTGGCAATGTGCCAGATAATCCTTGAGGAGCTGGTTAATTTTCAGTGTGGTTCATAGTAATGGAGCTGCTCGATTCCTTTACTGTGGAGCCCTCAAGCCTTGCTTTGCATCAGCATCATCAGCTGTGAAATGGGGCTCTGGTTGCACCCAGCCTACTTTACAGAGTAACTACCAACTCTGAGTAGGAACCAAACACAGTCATTTGAATGGATCTGAAGTATCACTGACAGTCACCAAGGCTTAACTGATTATTCTCTAATATATGGAGAGTAGGGTCAGTGGAAAGATGTACAGGTATTGGCTGGCTATGTGGGTGGGTGTTCTTTCTTGTTTCATTGTTTTTAGTGCCCTGAGTGATCCAAGGAGCCTGACCATCCTGGGAGGTGGAGGACATTTGGTGGTTAACATTATGGAAGTAACATTACTATCCAGTTAAGACATAAAGACCAGCAGGTGGCTTTCTCTTATTTCAAGAACTTTATAAGGTACAAAGCCATACATTTTTAGATCTCATACTTTGTCCAAGGTTGCATTGTTAAATATTTGTTTCCAGTTTTGACATCAGCTGAATCTATCAATGCAAGGGCACCAACTCTGCAGTGGAGAAAATGAGAGGCTCAGAATTTCATTAGAGATGCTTGCAGAAGAGTTGGTCTACAGAGAAAAAGCTGGATGACCTCCTAAAAGGATTCTATGATTCAGATGTTTTACACAAATGTTAATGAATAACTCAGCATGGCAGGGAAGACAAAACCAGTGCAGTAATGCTGTTCAGGTATTATGTGCACTTGCCTTTAATTAAGTTATTTCAGGAGCCAAGAACTGAGTTCGCAGCCCAGCAAAGACGTCTGGCTACAGTGACATCACAATTCTAATGCATCCTTTATTCCTGGTTCAACGGAGGACAGGCCACCTTCCATCCACCAGTTCAATATGTAAGTGAGGATATTTCTCAACAATAAGTTATTTCTTACAAGTAAAATAAGTGCTCTTAAGTGCTCACAATCCATATACACAAAAGGTATCCAGAGTATCAAAGATCTGGGTGTATTGGGTCTAAGAACCAGAATTTAATAAGACAATAAAACTTTTGTATTAGTCAGCTTGTATTGCCGTAACAAAATACCATAGACTGCATGGCTTAAATAACAGAAATTTATTTTCTCATAGTTCTGAAGTCTGTAAGTCCAAGATCAGGGTGTCATGGGTTCTGAAGAGGACGCTCTACTTGATTTGCAGATATGATCACCTTGTGTTGGCTGTGTGCTCACATGGCAAAGAGAAAGATCTCTCTCTCTCTCTTATAAGGCCAACAATCCTATTGAAATAGGACCCCATCCTTATGAGCTCATTTAACCTTAATCACCTCCAAAAAGCTCTATCTCCAAATAGTCACATTGGAGGGTTAGAGCTTCCACATATAGATTTTGGAGTGACACAATTCAGGACATTGCAACTCTCATACAGAAAGTTCAGTGTCTACTTCAGGTGGTTACAGTTTAAGTGACATTGCTAAGATGTAATTAACAGAAATAAAAATATATTTATCTTCAATGGGTTATTTTTAAAAAATTTTATTAAGTAATCTCTATACTCAATGTGGGGCTTGAACTAATGACCCCAAGATTAAAAGTGGGATGCTCTACCAACTGAGCCAGCCAGGGGTTCCCCTCAATGGGTTATTTTAGCTTTTAAAAAATACAATCCAAAAGATGTATGCTGTTTGCTGTTCATAACTAAAGTTGTAAAACATATTTCTTTGGAGATTGTAAGAAGAGACAATGGAAAGTACTGGAATGGAAGCACGAACACCAAGTACCTTTATTCTGTAACTAACTAGCTGTGCCACCTTGACTAGGTCCCCAGCCCTTTCTGTGCCTCTGTTTCCTCATCATACCAAGCTAGTTTAAACAAGAAAACACAATTTAAAATAAAGCATGTTTCAGAATGCCATTTCTAGTCAGTTGTTTTGAGGATCCAAACAGTATAGTGATTAGGAAAAGAATCACCTCTGGAGGGGTCTAAAAAGGAAAATAATGGATGATAAAATAGTATCCTTAATCTATTTAGTTTTTTCCATTTTGTTTAGTTTTAAGCCCTTAATATAATTAATTGCCCTTTCACACCCACCCTCTTCCTTGGTACTGACATTTTCCTTTTGGAAAAATAGATGAGAATAATCAGTAACATTTGGGAATCTTTCTCTTTAGCCGAAGAACAGCCAAGGCCGAGAAGTGACTTGAGGGACAGAGAATGAAGAACTGGCCTTGGATCTGCAGAACCCCTGAGACAATGCGCTGACACTACTACAGCCCCCATTCCTTTGGGAATATAATACACAATCTCCCCTCCCTGAACAGCAAACAACAAAGGAACACTGGCCACAATCCAATTATGGGGGGGATGCACGACTCCTAGGACGGCCAGCAGGAAGGAGGGGCTGGGAGAGCTCACAGCAAGAAGAGCTCTGAAAGTGTATCTCTGATATAGAATCCAGGCTTCTGACTTAAAAACATTAATTCCATTGCAGAGAGTCACCGAACAATTTCCCAAGGATTCCCAAGATCTCTTAAGCCATAAAAAGCATCCTTATTATATTAGTATGCTAAAGAGTTCCTCTGCGTACTATTCCAGGAGATAGAAGGGAGAGCATAAAAAAAAAAAAAAAAAAAAAAAAAAAAAGCTGAATGATTCCAAGGAACTAAACAAAGAAACATCTTTAAAGCTTATCTAGTTACACCTAATTTTGAAATCTATTTTCTCAAAACCAAATTGGAAAAAAGTTCACACCAATTTTAGGGAAGGTACTACAGAACCAGTTATTTACAACTCAAACAATTTCAGTGTTCCTTTATACCATTAAAAAGCACTTTCTAAACAAGACATGCTTATCAAACTGTAAAATAAGAAAAAAATAACTATTTGTCTAATCCTAGACTTTTCTAAGCTTAAAGTAATTAACAAGGAAAAATATTGATAGGCTTGACTACGTATGTGTAAATTCAAAACTTCCATAAGTCTAAAACAATAAAAATTATAAAGAATATGAGCTGGAAAAATATTTGCCACAGGTATAAAAAAGGACTAGTGCTTTTTAAAGCACTCACATAAATTATAAAGGACGTCAGTATAGACTTAGGCAAAACACGCAAATAGTTATCCAAAAGAGGACTTACAGCTGATTAACAAGTATGGAAAATATCTAACCTCACAGCTAGTTTTAAAAACTATGTACATTAAAACAACACTGATAAGGGGAAGTCTGAGTATCTGTCTCCCTCTTTACTGCCCACTTAAAGAAGATACTTGCAGGAATAAATCCAGTCAGGTTTCAGAGCTTTTTATTGGATCATGATCTCAGGGTAAAGTTTTGATAGCGTCATGCATTAAATATTATCAATTTTTAAAGGCTTTGTTGATTTGATATATTTGAATAAAAATGGTATCTCCTCTGTCAAGGAGATAATATGGAAATGGCATATGGACAGGTCTATACCAGCAATGATAGGGCAAATAGTCTTCCTTACTCTGAATAGGACTTTCCTCACCATTCCAAAACAAATGGGGTAAAGAGACACAGGACAACCCCATTTTTAGGCTCCGGCCGCATGTAGGCCCAGCAAAAGGAATTCTTCACAAGGTCCAGTCCAGATTATAAGGACTACAGATGGAGTTCATCTGTGCACCTCTGCTCATTCTCTGCACTTATATTTCTCTGTGATCTCACAAGAAAAGGAGTCCAGAAAAGGATTTGAGTGTTCTTAGAACCCTGGCTAAATGCAACCTTATCAAATGAGATTCCTCTATTCATTCAACAAAAATGTCCTGAGCACCTAAAATGTGTGGGCATCATTTGAGTCACTTATCAAAAGAGCTAAAGCTGTGTTTTTGGTCTATTTTACTTTATTTATTTATTTATTTTTAAACCAATTTATGGAGGTGATGGTTTCACGGATATATACTTAGCTAAGACTTAAAACTGATCGCACCAGTAAAGGTACAGTGAAAGCAGCATCCTCAGACAGAGCTTGCAGTTATATATATTTGGGCTGCTAGGATGAAATTTTTTTTCCTTTTTTGGGGGGAGGAAGGGCAGAGTGAGAGGGAGAGAATCTTAAGCAGGCTCCACTCCCAGTGAGGAGCCCGATGCAGAACTTGATCTCACAACCCTGAGATCATGACCCGAGCTGAAATCTAGAGTCAGACACTTAACCGACTGAGCCACCCAGGGGCCTGGAATGAAATTTTGTCAGTAATATGAAGCAAGAGGCTTCAAAATGTTCCTATAGTTTGACCCAGTAGATGAACTACCATGAAACTACCATAATAATAAAGTATATTAGACACAAAAATGTCTAGTATAGAATCATGTGTAAGCCTGTGGTAGGCTAGACCTAAAAGGATGAAGGTGACATGAGGATACAGTGAAAAAGCAAATAA
Organism: Vulpes vulpes; assembly: GCF_048418805.1. NCBI lineage: Eukaryota > Metazoa > Chordata > Mammalia > Carnivora > Canidae > Vulpes > Vulpes vulpes. The sequence continues at coordinate 48,866,006 of NC_132789.1, forward strand.
AATAAACTAATGGTAAGTTACAACAAGTGCTACAAAGGAAACCCACAGGGGGCTAAGAAAGAGAACAGGACCTACTTGAGACAGATGTTCAGGGAAAGCCCTCTACATTTAAGTTGGGGCCTGAAGGCTGAGAAAAAAAAAAGGAATCATTTGAGGGCTGAGACAAGAGCAATTGAGCCAGGCCAGTGCGAATGTCCCCAGGCAAGAACATTCTTGGCATGTCCGGGAAGACAGAAGGCCAGTGTGGCTGGGAAGTGACATGCAAGGTGGAAGGTGGTATGAGTTGAAGTCAGATAGAAAAGCAGAGCCAGATCCTATAAGGAAAACGCTTATGCCATTATGTTAAGTGAAAACGGGAGGGTCGAAAATTATCTTCACAGTATGATCTCAGCCATGAAAAAATACACATAAAAAAAGACTTGGAAGAAACATACTGGAATGTTAACAGTGGTTATGTGGGAGAGGCACAAAAAGCGTACTGGCTTTGGAACTAGAAAAAGACCTGAATGTTATATCCAGGCTTCACTACTTACCACTTAGGAGGATAGATGTTTAACCTTTCCAAGTCTTAGTTACCAAATCTATAAAATTAGAATTATGTCTCCTCACAACAGTGAGCTGACACACAGTAAGCATGCCTGATTTAAAAAGCATTTTTTATTATTACTACCATTACTCTTGAATAAGAGGATTATGGGTGACTTATCTTCTTTATACCATTTTATATTTTCCTAATTTTTAACATTCAAACCTAGTTCATAATCAGAAAAATACAAACTTTATTTTTTAAAACGTTCTGATAGCTAAAGGAAAATGAACTACACTGTGTTCAATCAAATGCCCTTCCACTGCAACAAATGCATTTTCACTGGCATACAAGGCATTCAAGGCAGCTCCAAACATTGAGGGCAATGCAACATTTATAAGGGACCTTTAGCAATAAAGGTTCAGCTATGCAAACATGCAGAGACTCACAATTATCTTGAAATATCAAACAAGTTGTTATTGACCTTTTAGGAGTGTCAACAATGCTGCAGGTTCTCTACAAAATACAAAATTAAGGGCAGCGGTTCAGCGCCGCCTGCAGCCCGGGGTGTGATCCTGGAGACCCAGGATCGAGGCCCACATCGGGCTTCCTGCATGAAGCCTGCTTTTCCCTCTGCCTGTCTCTCTGCCTCTCTCTCTTCGCTCTGTCTAAATGAATAAATAAATAAATCTTTTTAAAAAAATACAAAATTAAGATACATGGTTGCCCGGTTTGGTCCTAAAACAACTTTCAGAAACCTCTAAAAAAAAAAAAAATCACAGCAAGTATTCTTTTTTCTTCAGTACAACTGAGTTTTAGATTTCTCAGAAACTGGGAAGATATTAGTATCAGTGCCCTGGAGAAATTCTTGATTTGCTAACTTTCCTAAAAACAGAATTTCCAATTAAAATTGTATGTTTAATGAAAACAAAACTGACTAGTGGACCTGGAAAAGGTCAGTGAACTTTGGTGCCCATCTGTGTAGCCAAAGATACAAGTTCATTGAGAGAAAGGAAGCAGAGAGCTTTGGAGTCAGACATACCTGGATTCAGGCATAGTTCAACCTCCAAGACTCTGGAGGACTTGAGTGGTTACATAATCTCTCTCTCTCACTTAAAAAAAAAAAAGATTTTATTTATTTATTCATGAGAGACACAGAGACACAGGCAGAGGGAGAAGCAGGCTCCGTGTAGGGGGCCTGACCCGGACTCCATCCTGGGTCTCCAGGATCACACCATGAGCCGAAGGCAGACACTTAACCCCAGAGCCACCCAGGAGTCCTGGCTACATAATCTCTTTTAAGTTTCTGGTTTCCTCAACTGTGAACTACCCTCTTCTGGGTTAGTAATGATGTACCTAAGAAGGCCTGTAGAGTACCAAGTACCTCACAGGTACTCAAGAAATGGTTGTTGGTATTGTTCTCAGGGGGGTTAGTTCCTGGCCAGCACATTTCACCTTTACCCATCAAAAATGCCAGAACCCTAGTGTAACCCGTGTCTCAAAAGACTGGCTTATCCCGTGGTTCATGTTGCTTCACTGAACACAAAGCGCATAGATATATGAGTGGATATGTACATAGCTACACAGCGAGGTAGACAGGTAGATGGGTACAAAGAAAGACAGGGAGGTGGAAAAGGAGAAAGTCTGTTTCATAGTTGGAGGTCAAATGCTAATTCTAACTAGCAATCTCATATGCAGAAATGAAGACCATGTCTTTCAAGCCAAAAATCAGGGCATGAGTCTAAAAAGGGTGCTATCAAAGGACAATGGTTCAGAATATCTGAAATCATAACTTCTACTGAAAGGTGCCTAGTCACGGAAAAGTGTGTAAATGGCTCTGTAAAACCCATCCACACTGCAAGATGTGTGTCCATTAGAATCACCCTAGGGTGCTTATTGAAATGTATATTCCTGGACGATAGCCCAGATCCACTGAATCAGAATCTGGAAGAGAGGCTCAGAAATCAGCATTTTAACATAGCTCATCAGGTGATTCTTGGGCACGGCAAGAGCCGCTAATCTAAGAGAAACAGAACTGAAAGTGTTCTTCATAGTGCTGTCTTCAGTTTGTGAAGGCAAGCGAGTAGAAGCTGGTGTGCATCTAGCACTTCACCTGCCAGAGGCCTCTCTTAACCACACATGACCTTTTCTCATGTGCTATTCAGAGCCTTCTCTTTGTGTATTCTAATGTTTTTGAAGAACCATCGGATTTACCAGAGGCAAACTGAATTCATTTCGGGGCACGACTTTCCATACTCTAATTTTAAAAAGTATGTAACTATCTACACGTGGTAGCCTGACTAAACAAAGCAATGGACAATCCACAATATATTTCAAGATCTCTCCACCTGGGGAACAAGGTTTGTGTTTTTGTCTATCGTCTCTGGGCTCTTGCAGCACCTCCACAAGGGGGCAGTCAGGGGAAAGTTTTACTTCTGTCACGAAACCTCTTCTTAGAAGCTCCTAATCCTTGGGTCAAAAGGTGGTTGGTTCTTGGTTCTTCTTAAAACCAAAACCAAAATCAAGGATCAGATACATAAAGTCATGCTTATAACTGAATATTGACTCCATAGGATATAAGTTTTAAGTAAAAGGGTTTTGCTTATTACTTCTCCTGTTCTCTCTCCACCCTGACCCTGTCATCTCTTGAAAGTTCCATGAATTCATTTCTCTCCCATCAGGTGGCTCAGTGGGAGTAAAGCCTGTACAGAGCAGCAAGTGACACTGTGGCATTGTGATGAAGCCAGGGAAGACTGCTCGGTAGGGGTGACATTGAGAAGGCTTTTTGGGGTAAAGGAAATGGCATCCGCAAAGACACAACAGCATACAAGATGCTGACATATTCAGAGACTAAAAGAGCTTTGCTAAGACTTTAAATTTTATGGTGGAGATGTCAAGGGAGCAACAGAAGATATTTTGGCAGAGAAGGGACATGATGAAATTTATGAGTTAGAAATACAGACACATGATGTTTGAGAGAAATCACATGATGCTGGAATTCACAGTGGTACTGCCTGGGTACATGAGTGTGTGTGTGTGTGTGTGTGTGTGTGTGTGTGTGTGTGAAATCAACAATATATTACACCTTTGAACTCTCATACATAGTTCTTTCTATAAGCAGCTGGCCCCCGGAATTGACTCAGAGTTGCTCAACACTCTTGATCTCTGGAACATTCATCTTTCACGTTGACGGCTTTTGCTGTGGTGTTCTCATGTCTGAGCTCTACAAGCTGACAGACTGACTCCAGGGTCAGTACAGAGTTGGGAATGCTAGGGCTGGCACTCAATTATGTTTAATTAACCTCACTGATAATAGGAATAGTTAATGTTAGCAATGTTTAAAAACTGCACTCGAACTTAGAATTTCCCTGAGCCTATGTGGAATATAAAGTGTGAAGATAGATAGATAGTCAAGAAAGTGCTTCCAGCTGCTCTAACCACCCCGGATTAAGGTCAGGGTTCAGAACAGTCATTTTAGTGGAAAGGAAATCAAATCAAACCAACCCTAGAGGTTTTAAAATAGGATGGCATAAGCACTTTTAAGAGGAGATTAATAACAAAAGAAAGAGGGGAAAGGGTGTCTTTGGGGGAAGTGAGAGGAATAAAACCACGGTATATACCAACTTCATGATTCTTACTGGGAATCTGTCCTAAAAAAATAGACTCAACTTAGCTGAAATATCTCCTGAGCCCCAAATGTACTACTGCTAATATTACCAACTAAAAATGTTACATTTGTTTAGCAATTCCCGGTATGCTTTTACAAGTATCAGCTTTCCAAACACCCCGTGAAGTTGCTGTAGTGGAGGCTGTAGGGAGCTGCTCAGCTCCTCCTTCAGGATAGAAGGACTTCATGCCCTAGACAGCCCTCAGCTGACAAGACAGATTTGTCTCTCCCAAAGTCATGCCCCATTCTTGGGGCACCCCACATCCAGTGCCTGGTCAGCATAGGGTCTAGAGACCTGGCACCCCTACTCTGACTCTGGACACTCTGGAAGCGCTATCTTAGCTTTCTGGCTCCTCATGGGCTTGGCTGAGGCCTTCACTGAGACCGTGCTGCAGCCCCACTTCTCCCTCGGTCTGATCCTGCTTCCTCCCCCCATTCCGCCTCCCCCTTCTCTTCCCCTTCCTTTCTCTTTCCTTCCCTCTTTATGATCCTGATGAGGGAGCAGGGCTAGCTGAGGACAAAGCACAGCTGATGTCCCACAAATGACCCCCACCCAGGGTGGGATATGTGTGGCATTCTTCAGGAAAGTTGCAGTTGTCTTAATGTGAAAGCCTTGCTAGAGGTAAAAACAATCTAACTTGACAATGGCAAGGCCTCCAATATCTTGTAGCTCCTCCTTAGCATACGAAAATCCTTTTGAAATCTCCCTTCTGCTTACTTCCCCCAACTCCTGGGTATATAATCAGCCACCTCTCACAGGCCCAGGGCAGCCGCTCTTCCTGTCCTGAGGTCCTGTCCCTGGGCTTTAATAAAACCACCATTTTGCACCAAAGACGTCTCAAGAATTCTTTCTTGGTTGTTGGCTCCAGACCTCACCTATATTCCAAAACTTCATCAATCTCAAGAGCACTCACTAAAAGTCTCCTTCTGGCATGCTAGCACACATCTCAGAGTCTGCTTCCCAGGGAATACAACCTGTGGGAATTATTCCAGTCCTGAGGATGGAGAAATTGAACATCTTAGACACTACACTAATTGCCCAAGTCCACCACCTGTTGAGAGATGGACAAGGACCAGAACTTAGACCCCGCAGATGTTACTCAATGGATACCAGTGTGCTAGGGAAGCAGGAAACACAAAGATGAGTAAGGCCTCAACCCTTCTGAGCTCACAAGGGAGTGGCTAACACAAGTGCAAACACAGCCACAACCTCTGTGGCCACGACAGGGGTGGCCACGACAGAGGTTCCTGTGTTAGGCCTAAGAATGGCTAAGAGAGTGAGGTCAGCAGGGGATGGGATTTGCCTAGGGAGGGCCCTGTGTTCAGTCCCAATTCCCTCTGGTGCTTACTATGTGGGGAGTGGGCTTTGATTCTGACACCTGTAAAATGGGCCACCCTGCTAGCAGAACTGTTAGGTCCTCATAAAACACACATTACAGCAGCTTGGCATGAGACAGACGGTGGAGGCTGGGGGGGGAGGGGGTGGTGGGGGTGGTCTGAGCATGATTTGTAAATTCCCAAATTTCAGTGCCTTTCTTTTCTTTTCTTTTCTTTTCTTTTCTTTTCTTTTCTTTTCTTTTCTTTTCTTTTCTTTTCTTTCTTTTCTTTTCTTTTCTTTCTTTTTTTTCTTTCTTTCCTTTTCTTTTCTTAAAGATTTTATTCATTTATTCATAGAGACACACAGAGAGAGAGGCAGAGACACAGGCAGAGGGAGAACCAGGCTCCATGCAGGGAGCCCCATGTGGGACTGTATCCGGGGTCTCCAGGATCACGCCCCCGGGGCTGCAGGCAGCGCTAAACCACTGCACTACTGGGGCTGCCGTCAGTGCCTTTAAAGGAAGAGGGCACTTCCTAGTTCTACACTGACTCTACCACTCCTTACTGACTTATTATTGGTTGCTTCACACCCTGATGTTATCTGACTGGCTCCTGAAGGCAAGTGAGCTTGTAATTACTGTGACCACCACCACTGCCACATGCACACGTACACACTCATGTGCTACCTCTACATATAGATGGCCTGGCATATATTTACATACTAAATGCTAGGCTCTTTTCTAGGCACTTTATAACTGTTATCTCATTTCACAGGAGAGGAAATCAAGGTGCAAAGAGCCAGAATTCAAACCATGGCAGGCTGGCTCCAGAGCCTGTGCTCCTGCTCTCCATGTCATACTGCAGGCAGTCTACCTGCAGTAACAATTATAGACATGGACACTCTCAGGGTAAAGGGAGAGATAAGGTTATTGTGAGAATTAAATGAGAGAAGGCAAGTAAAACAGAACACTAACTAGCACATGGGAAGCACTATGTAAATGTACGTTATTATCATTAAGGAATAAACACCTTTTCCCTTGAATAAATGATGGCACTCTTACATTTGTGCGGTATTTTTTAATTCCTGTAGCATTTCTACGACAAGCATGGGAATTGTGATGGTTAATTTATATGTCAACTTGACTGGGTCATAGGGTGCCCACATATTTGGTCAAATATTATTCTGGGTGTCTATGAGGTGTTTGGGATGAGATTAGCATTTGAATGAGTGTATGGAGTAAAGCAGATTGCCCTCCCAAATGTGGGTGGGCTCATTTAATCAGTTGAAGGTCAGAAATGGAACAAAAAGATTGACCTTCCAGTGAGTAAACGGAAACGTCTCCTGCTTGAACTGCACTGAGTTGGGACATCAGTTCCTTCATGCCTTCCAACTCTAATTGAAACATCAGCTCTTTCTAGGTCTTGAGCTTGCAGGCATTCAGTGGAACTACACCATCAGGTCTCCTGGCTCTCAGGCCTTTGGACTCAAAATGGAATGACACCATTGGCTGTCCAGAGTCTTTGGCTTGCTAACTTGGGACTTGTCAGCCTCCATTAGCACATGAGCCAAATCTTTATAATAAATCTCTATATATATACAACCATCTCTGGAAAACCCTGACTAATGAACCAATACAGGAAGTATTCTTACCTTTCTCCTCTAGAAGTTGAATAACTTGCCCAGCTTTCAGCTTATCTCTTTGTCCTTCTTCACCAGGACTCTCTGAGTCCTCCTAATTGTACATTCATTCATTTGAGAAACTGCCATTATGGGCCATGCCTGGTACCCCTACATAATTTTCAAATCCTCCCCCTCCCTCTCCATTCCTAATTGTCTTGGCTCTATTCTGCACAGCATGCCTTGCAGCCATGATAAGCCAAATACCAGCTCACTGTGTTATTCACATGGTGTACTGAAAACATCCAGAAAGCACCTGGAGGCCCAGGAATCTTACCCGGAATACAGAGTCTGGCCCCCTATATTAGAGCTCTACCTTTCTAAGTACTTAAGGCCTTTGGTACCTGTGGCCTGCCCAATTTGGTTATGGTTACCATTACATTTCAGGCAAAACTCTCGGTATTTTCTTCATCTACAAAGCCACCAGATCTCGGAACGCCTGGGTAGCTCGGCGGTTGAGCATCTGCCTTTGACTCAGGGTGTGATCCCTGAGACCCGGGATTGAGTCCCACATCAGGCTTCCAGCATGAGGCCGGCTTCTCCCTCTGCTGGTATCTCTGCCTCTCTCTGTGTCTCTCATAAATAAATAAATATAATCTTTAAAATAACTAAATAAATAAACAAAGCCACTAGATCTCAAATCCTGGCAGATGACCAAAAGTTAACAATGCATATTAATGTTTCATACGTGTGTGTATTCACTAAAAGGTAAAGAGTTGTTTTAGCCTTAATTCACCTTTTCATAAATTTTTCATGTATATTATTGATTTTGCAATGAAATAGTTTTGCAAAGCATTTTAGCTAGAATCCTTATTTAGCATCTTGCAGACCACAACACCTAGTAATAATGATTTTTCACAAAAAGAGGGACATGGGTTTTTGTAACTTCGCTTTAAAAAAAAATCAATAGAGCATTTGTGCCTGTATTAGTGATTAAAATAGCTTTTACCACACAATTATGGTAGGCTTTAAAAAAAAAAAAAAGACTTTGTCAAATAACCTTGCCTCTATCAAGAAAATGTCTAAGTCTCTTAAAAGTTCAAAGATGCAGAGGAGGGGAAATGACTAAGTATGATATTAAGAAACCTGAGTTTATATCCCAACTTCACTGCCGATTACTAAAAAGGACTGGGAGGATATCTCTTCCTCTGTAAAATGGAGTAATACCCCCTCCTCCTCCAAAGGTGCTGTGAAGCTTGGGGAGACTACCTGTCTGAGCAAATGGCTGAGTAGAAGCCTAGGTATAGGCACTTTTTATCTTGCAGCTCAAGATATAGATTAGGGCACCATCCACATAAAGACCACAGATTTGAGGGACCTTCAAAGTTAAGTTTCTATTTTCCCCAAAACTTTATTTAAATTCTGGTTAGTTAACATACAGTGCGATATTGGTTTTAGTAGTAGAATTCATTCATCTCTTGCACACAACACGCAGGGGGCTCATCACAACAAGTGCCCTCCTTAATACTCATCACCCATCTAGCCCATCCCCCACCCTACTCCCTCCGTCAACCTTCATTTTGTTCTCTATCATTAAAAGTCTCTTATTGTTTGATTCCCCCTCTCTCTTTTTCCTCACTCCCATATGTTCATCTGTTTTGTTTCTTAAATTCCACATGTGAGTGAAATCATATGGTATTTGTCTTTCTCTGACTGACTTACTTTGCTTAGCATAACACACTCTAGCTCCATTCATGTCATTGCAAAAGGCAAGATTTCATTCTTTTTGATGGCTGAGTAATATTCCTCTCTCTCTGTGTGTGTGTATGCGTATTTTTAAAAATTTTCATCTTAATAACCACTGACCAAGTAGGGTATTGGGGATGAATGGGGATTAAGGTGAAGGAGATCTATCTCTCCTTCCAAAGACTTCACAGGCTGGCAGAGATGACAGACCACCTTACAGATTGACAACCCAGCAGGGGCTCTGGAGTCAGATGATTTTCATTGACCTCTCAACTTCTCCATTTTCTAGTTGGGGTACTTTGGGAAAGTTATTTCATCTCTTGAAACTTCTGTTTCAGGGTGCCTGGGTGACTCCAGTTAAGCATCTGCCTTCAGCTCAGGTCATGGTCCCAGGGTCCTGGGATTGAGCCCCACATCAGGCTCCTTGCTCAGTAGGGAGCCTGCTTCTCCCTCTCCCTCTCTGTGCTTGTGCTAAATAAATAAATAAATAAATAAATAAATAAACAAATAAATAAAATCTTTAAAAAAAAAAAAAAAGAAAGAAAGAAACTTTAGTTTCCCCCATCTGAAAAAAATGGGACAAAAATAATACCTATACCTTCTTGTGCTGTGGAAGGATTCAGATGAAGGATTGAGTACAATGTCTGATACTAGCAAGTACTCAATCAAACTTTGTATCAAGATTATTATTATTTACATCATTCCCAGAAGTTGCAAAGACCATAGATTTGAGAGACCTTCAAAGTTAAGTCGGAGTCCAGTTACCAAGAAAAGGAGGATCTATGTATCCCCCTTGATAAGCTAGAGGAAAGGTGACCTGCCTATAGCCCTTTCTTTTCCAGGACTCTTGTCATTCACCAGTGATGGTGACAGTGAGTGGCTGACACTCAATGGATCTTGGTATCTGTCTTATAAAATAGTGGGCAGACTCAGTAGGGCTGTGTGAACCAAGCATGCGTCTGTCAAGGAGGAAATACAGGGTGGTTCACATTCATGCAGGGGTACAAAAGGCATCTGTGAATTATCTAGTCCACAGTTTATTTCTCTTGCTTCTGGCATTTTGGCCACATGCTTCTTTTACATGATGGACAGCAATTTGAGAGAGAAAGGAAATTGAAACTTGCATAGGCTAAGATTAGGTTTGGGCACTAGTCCATTTGCCTACTTATTCATTCACTTCAGGATTTGCACTCATTTCTGTCTGATTCCAGAGTCCAGATTCTCACTGTGCTCAAGGGACCTCCTATGCTTACTAAAAGCAAACAGAGAGTAGAAGACAATCCAACAGTTTGTTTAAAATCTGTTGAAATCCAAAAAAGGTTGATCATTAACACTAAGACACTGAAATCTTTAAAAGTGTTTCAAATCATTTCCAGTGCTTTAATAATTTTAAGACAAACAATAGGTGCTATTTGTTGAGTATTTACTGGGTGCCAAGCACTTCATATGCATTTATATTAATTTATATGAGTTCCACTTGATATAAAGTATTATCACATACATTCTCCCAACAGTTTTACAATAACCCTTATGTGATAGGCAGTCCCTCCCCCATCTCCCTTCTTCAGTTATGAAGAAGAGTCTCATTTTACAGAAAAGGAATCAGAAGTGTAGAAGAGGTCAAAGGACTTGAACAAAGTCACATCATCAGTAAGTATAAGGCCTTTGGCACTCCTTGCCTGTCCAGTTTGATTACAGCCCTGTCATGTTCAAACACTACTCTTGTTTTCTTCACCTACTTGAATCCAGTTCTTCCCATCCTACCTTGGCTACTTCTCTAAAAATCAGCTGTCAGCGATAACCCTGCACTTAATAATTCTTACCCCGTAAGGTAGCCACCTAATCCTTAGGAAGCTGTCTCCATTTGTCCGGATTCAATTTGACCCTGATTCTCTGTAACCAAGTTCAATAAAGTTTTACTGGTTAAATACATAAAAATAAAAAATGCATAACCCAGGAAAAAAAGTTGCTACAAAGCTTTAATTAAGAAGTCTATCCATTCCACAAGAAATGGATCATGTGGGGCGCATTTACATACATGACAAGAAACACTGAGTGCTTACCACATGCCAGGCAGCCCTGGAGGGACTGAAGAGAAAAGGAAACTTGATGGACGAAACCCCTGCCCTCATGGAGCTTTCATTCAAGTGAGGGGAGAACAAATAAGTAATAAAAAATAAAGTAGTTTAAGATAGCAGTAAGTAGTATAAGGAAAATAATGCAGGATAAGGGGATAGACAAAACAGGGGAGGAAGGAGAGAGGGCTCTTCTAGATTGAGGGTGGGAAGGTTCTCTGAGGAGAGGTCATTTGAACAGAGGCCTGAGCCAAGGGAAGGAGGAAATCAGCCAGCCACCTAAGGATCTGGAAGTGTGGGTAGAGCAGGATGGCACAGGGTCAGGAGCCAGCCGGGGCCCCTGGAACAAGACAAGAAATCCAGTGAGGCTGGACTGGGGTGATCTGAGATGTGAGAAGCAGGGGGAGATCAGGTAATACTGGATGTTGTAGGTCACAGTTAGGTATCTGGATCTCATTTATTCCACCAACAGTTCTATGGAGTACATGGTATTTACAGAGGAAAACACTGAAGTCTAAAATGATTATACAACTTTCTCTGCCCTTACGAAATCTCATCATTTAGTTGTGCAAGTTTCATATTCTATATTCTTGCCGTCAACTGAAAACACAGGTCAGTTAAGGAGAAAATGAAAATGATGGAGAAGAAGAGCTCATAGAAGAGCCCATGTTCTCCTCTTCCCTATCCCACCCCCACCCCCACCACCAAGAACTACTCTTAAATAGTGCTAAATGAGTAGAAATCTGAATGAGGTCTCAGGAAAATAAATGCAGTATCCAACCCTCCCTGGCCACTGTAATTCTTTTGCACCTCCCCAAAACTAGAAATACCATCCCCAAAACTGTTATCTCCTCCGTCCCAGTGACCATTATTTACATCACAGATATCCTTCACCACATTATCCACATTAACAGTGCCAAGAAAGCTTTAGAAAACAGGGAATGTTGTTCCCTGGCAAAGCCAGGGGTGGCAAATACGTCAATTCTAGTCTACTCTAGATATTCCCTGTATTAATCCTGTATTTAGCCAATTCAGCAAAGAGGAAAAAGAAACCACAGAATTTCATAGAATATATTCATAATAGCCCTGACACTAAAATACAAAGGACTTAGAAATGTTTAAAATGCTTACGCAGAGCAGCCCGGGTGGCTCAGTGGTTTAGCCCCGCCTTCGGCCCAGGGCCTAATCCTGGAGACCTGAGATGAGTCCCACATCGGGCTCCCTGCAAGGAGCCTGCTTCTCCCTCTGCCTGTGTCTCTGCTCTCTCTCTCTGTGTCTCTTATGAATAAATAAATAAAATATTTTTAAAAAATGCTTAGGCAACGCCTTCAATTGGCTTTCTCCAGAGAATCGTGAGGGCTGGGAGTTATCCAGTACAGACAAGGTCTTCAAAGGCAACATAGTACCAAGGTCAGGAGTTTGGGCTCTGGAGACTGACTGGCTTCAGAGGGTGGTTATAAGGGTTTAATATAGTACTTTACGTAAAATGCTTAGTATAATGCCCAGTGCATAGGAATAACTAAAAACCAAGCTATTATTACTATTTTCATTTTTGCACAGATAAATAAACCCCAGACTCTGCCTCAAGGATGGTGAAGTAATTAACATCACTAAGAATACTGCTAAATAGAGATGCCAAGAACAAACTCCAAGGGTGTAGAGGAGCTAGGGCCACATATCAAAAACATATTTACTGAGCACCTACTCTGGGCTTGATACCATAGTTGGCCAGGAATATAAATGAGGTTGACAATATGACCTATGTCCTGGAGGAATTCATTATCACTTTCCTTTCACCCATGGATGGTTCTGAATCAACCAAGTAGTTCATAAGTACCCATGTCTAGTGTCACGCAAACACAAATGGAGTTTCTGGTTTAAAAGATAGCTCTGGTGTTAGTTTATTTTTTGTTTTTGTTTTTGTTTTTATTTTATTTATTCATTCATGAGAGAGAGAGAGAGAGAAAGAGAGAGAGAGAGAGAAAGAGAGAGAGAGAGAGAAAGAGAGGCAAAGGGAGAAGCAAGCTCCATGCTGGAAGCCCGATGCGGGACTCGATCCCAGGACTCCGGGATCGCACCCTGGGCCAAAGGCAGGTGCTAAACTGCTGAACCACCCAGGGATCCCCAGCTCTGGTGTTAGAACATACAACCCATCTAGGGAGATAAGACTCAACCAGGAAAAACAGTAGGAAAACAAGCTAAGTGTGAGAGGGTGTGGGGGCAGGGTATAAATGTTGCAGGAACCAGAGACAAGAGAATCACGGGGGCCAGAGATCTAGAAGGACTTCATTAAACAGGGAACAGAGAGTAAGGTGTCCTCCTCAGCACAGTGAGTAGGTCTCCATCCAGAACAGGCAGTCTGCTTAGCTAGTAAAATGGTGCTGCTATTAAAGAAATTGAAATATAACACAGAGGTACATAAACAGAACTTGCATGAAATGAAATCCGTTTCATATAAGACAGCAGGATGTAGTAGAAAGAGCATGGACTCAGAGCCACAAGGTCTCAGTGATTACTGTCTGTGAAATCTTGGATAAAATTACTCTTTCTGAAATAAATAAATGTTTGTGAATAAGCGAAATAAATAGAAATTAAATTACCATACCCTGTTTAAATCAGGTACAGTTCTATGGACAGTAAAACCATTCTCTGATCCTAGCAGAGAAAATGTCTATGAAATGAAAAAGGGGTTACTTGTAATTCATGTCAACCAGGGGAGTCAAAGTGGAATTGGCTGGCGTTTTAGGGAAAACTTAGCTATAGACTTCCATTTAAATCCATAGCCATCTCAACTGAATACTTGCAAGAAGATCCATGGATTTCACAGAACCACACGTGTGATGCTCAGAACATAATTCAAAACTCAACTCTTGATCACCTACTATGTGTCAGACACTGGGATAGGCACCATATAGAGATAGATGAAAAAGACAACGTTCCTGTTCTTTTGGCCTTTTGGAGTTCCATTCTAACAGGGTACCAGAATTCCTTCTACCACTCACTACTCGACAGCATAGACTTCAAGCCCTGAAACCCCCAGCCATTGCTTCTAGGTCAGTCTTGACTTCTCCAACTTGAGAACCTTTCAAAAGAGTAGAAGATGGAGGTTTGCCAACTGTCTTATTACCCTCATCTCACCCACCCCCAAGCCAGTCCAATTGGATTGCTCTTCCCCAAACACATTACTTGCTCCCCCATACCTAGCCATGTCTAGATTTTTTACTTCAGAAAGACCTTCATTTCCCCACGCTCATTTCTACATAATCCTGATCACCTACCTAAAACAACACCTGCAGGTCTCTGTCTGCTAACCTGTATTACTTTATTTAATAGTTCATTAGCTTGTTATTTATATGCCCTGCTGGAGTGTGAACTGTGTCCCCAGCTCCTACCACAGTGCCTGGATGAAGTAGGTACTTAATCAATTTTTGTCAGAATAAATGATAGAACATACAAATTCCATATCACGTTATACCTTTCTGACAATACCTGTCCCTTTTGACATGGTAATATTTTTATGCATACTTATATAAATAAAATGTAATCCCTACATGTAGGAAATTCCTTGAAGAGTTTGTCTTTGTATCCCCTGATACTCAAGATAAAGCATTTCCTTGGTTAACAACTGGTGAATGAATAAATGATGTTGTCCCTGGCTAAGACCTGTAGAATAAATAAGTAATATCATCCCTTCCTCTTCAGGCATCTTAACCGTGACTTTGTCAAACCTCTACCTCAATCCTCAGAAATCTGAACATATTTGACTGGTAACATGGAAAAGTTAAGCACCCCTTTAACCACATTTCTTCTGCTTATTTTTAAGAACTGTACTTGACCACCAAGTTTAAAGGCTATTTTTCCCCATCTAGCAAACCATTACTTGGTACAGCTTTTGCAAACAACTATCAATTTCTTGGGGGTAAAAAAGTGAATCAAACCTTTAAAAAGCATGCACTCTTCTAGAGCGCACCAATCTCTGCTTGCTGTGGGTATAAGCTATTTTTATCAGGTGATACTGTGATATTCCTTTTCAACACATGATATTCACTCTTTCAAGCTGTTCGGCACTGTTCTATTTGGTTTCATGTTACATCAATGAGACAGTTTGAGGGAAAAGGAAAAATGGGACATGCTATATTTAGTAGCACCACTAAAACCCTAAATAAAAACTACCCAATCTACATCCAGGACCCTACCTTCCAACCCAAGATTAAGGCCAATTAGGAAATGCCTTTATCCAAAAAGTATTTTTGCTAAGAATGTTAATTACAGAAGGCCATGTGCAGTGTCTCTAAAACTTTAAGGAGTTAAAAGACATAAAAATCATAGAGGGGCCAAAAGACTACAATATGTATTTTGTATTTTCATAGCATTTTTACTCTGGGAAATATCAGCCTAATTATATCTTAAAATGATAACACATCTGTTTACATATCTGGGCATGCTGAGTTTGAGATGGTCATGTGACAGCTACAAAGCACTGATTAACAAGCCCTAAGAATAAGACTCTGGAAGATTTAGGCAGGAATATCAATGTCCCTACATAAAGGTAGAACATGAAACCATGAAAGTAAATAAAACGACCCTGGAAGAGTCAGAACAGTAGGCTGAGGAGGAAACTTTATTGCCCAAATGTTAGCCATCACTGTGTGCTGGAAGGGTAAGAAAAAGATTTCAATAGAAGCATGTGCCTGAGATAGTAGGTAGCAGTGAGTAAAGGCTCAAAAATACTTAACTCAGAGTCTCATCATAAGACTCGGTACTTTCAGGCCAAAGGTCTTTGTAATCTGCAAACCACGGTACAAACATTTGTTCTTATATTTCTAGAAGGAACATAAAGGTAGTATGGTAGAGCAACTGCAAAACTGGCCACAATCTTCACCCCTCCGTGTATCCATGCCTCTTGCAATGTGACCTTGTAGATTTTCCTCTCAAGAGATGTCGTCTATTCCCCATGCCTGTATCCAGGCTGGCCTTATGATCTGCTTTGGCCAATAGAATGCAGTAGAAATCCCGCTGTGTCAGTTCTTGCTTACTTTAACTCTCCCTTGGATTCATGCCCAGCTGTCATGTGAACAAGCCCTGACTGTCCTTCTAGAGAAAGAAAAACTACATAGAACACAGCCCCGTGAGCCCCATCAAGGCCATCCTGGGATAGCCTATAGCTCACTGACCCCACACATGTGAGAGAGCCCAGCCAAGATCACAGACCTGCCTACCTGCCCTAGAACTGACCGCAAAGGTATGAATGAGCACAGCTGACATCAAGAGAACTGTCCAGCTGATCTGTATACCCATGAGCAATAAAAAACACTCATTGTTTTAAAACACTTAGTTTTTGAGTAGTTAATTATACAGTAATAGGTAACTGATGTAAGTAGCAATAAAAAACCCAGCCTAGGGCAGCCTCGGTGGCTCAGCGGTTTAGCCCCGCCTTCAGCCCAGGGCCTGATCCTGGAGACCTGGGATTGAGTCCTGCGTCAGGCTCCCTGCATGGAGCCTGCTTCTCCCTCTGCCTGTGTCTCTGTGCCTCTCTCTCTCTCTGTGTGTCTTTCATTAATAAATAAATAAAATCTTAAAAAAAACTCAGCTTATCTAGAGTTATGTGCTTGGCATTGTGTTACTAAGCACCTTACAGGGGTTGTTTCACTTGCTTCTCCCAATAACTTTATGCAGTAAATATTACAATTTTCATTTTATAGATTACAAACTTGTGGCACACAGAGTTTAAGTTGGCTTTCCCAGTGTGGCACAGCTAGCAGACAAGGAGGCCAAATGGAAATCAGGCAGTCCAACTCCAGAGCAGGACTCATTCCAAGAAAGAGGATCTTGTACTTAATCCAACAAATAAGCAACTTTTTCTATTCTAGTCTTTTCTATGATAAATAATTTGCCCTAACCTTTCCCTGTCCTTCTGATTTTTCCAACACAAAGAACCATTTTTATGATGAATAACAGTAACAGCAGTGATTTCATTACTGATACATTATCTCATTTGATCTTTAAACAAACCTGTGAAGTTCATGTCATCAACTTTGTTTTAAAAAGAAGAGAAAAAAAGGTAGAGGGGGAGGCTCAGAGAAACCAACCCACCTCCCTAAGTCACACAGCCTGTGAGCAGCCTAGCAGAGCTGCAACTCCAAGTCCAATAGCTCCAGAGCCCAGGCTCATGCTGCCTAGCTGCTCTTTTGAACCACCTCTGAGTTCTCCAAGCAGTTCAATCTTTCCTGCAGTTCATTTGCCCATGGCCCCATTGTTTCATTTCACATTTCATTTGGTAATACCAAATACCTCCTATGTCTCCAGCCATAAGACTGGCTCTTGAGGAGGCTTCAAGCAGTTAACATCATGTTCTCTGCCTTCAAAGAACTCAGAGTTAGTTGGGGATGCAAGACTGAAATTTACAGAAAGCTAAATGGTATAATAAGAGACAAAATTTAAGCGGTATTAGTAATTGTCAAATAAATGGAATAAATAGATTCTAGAGTTCAAAGGGAAGTGAGAGAAGCATAGACTAGCAAGGCCTCACATGAAAGGGACCATGAAGATTGCCCAGGATGAGAGTTCCCTGTAGGAGCACAGTCTTCCATTGCTGTCGGTATGTGATTTTTGTCAAAGGATTGTCATGGTGATGATATCTTCAAGATAGCCATGTGGAGACTATTCAAATCTGGTGGGTTCAGACAAGGGTAATTCCTTGTATGTGGGCAAAGAAGACTCATCTGAGGGGCGCCTAGCAGGCTCAGTCCATAGAGTGTGTGACTCATGATCTTGGGGGTGAAAGTTTGAACCCCATATTGGGCTCAAAAAAAGAAAATCTTGGGGGAAAAAAAAAGACAAAAAGACTCACCTGAGAGTCCCGACATATCCAAAACTTGGAAAGGCTGATAATTGGATTCTGGAAGCTTGAGGCAACTATCAGGTCATGACAATCAACAGATCCAGAAAACAGTAATCTATACACTGGCTAAACCAGTCACATTGGGTAGCAAAAATGATGGAAAAAAGGACCAAGAAGAAATGAAAGCCATCCTTAATATGTACAAAAGGTCATCAGCTTGTATTTCAGCTTTTAGAGGCCAGGGAAAAAATAGCTACCAATAAAACACCTGCACTTGGAAAAACCCAACCTGTTTCACTTCCAGGTTGTTTTTTTCTGTTCTCAGTATCTAGGAGAGGCCCTCCTGGTTCTAATATAATCAAACTTTGCAGGATTACCTCTTGCCATCTAAGCCCTTGCATTCTATAGTGCCCTGGCTACATCATGATGCTTGCATTTTCTCAGCTCATGTTGCTCTATCACACACCCATGCTGCTCCTGGCCTCTGTGGCTTTGCACAGGGCGATTCCTTCTGCTGGATCTCTCATCTCCTCCATGTACCCTACCTAATCCTGATTCCCTTCTTCCACTACCTAATCCCAATTTTTTCTTCTTCCTTGGTTCAAACCTTCCAGTTCGAACAGAGGTAAAATAGAAAGCCCCATGGGGGGAAATAATCAACACCATAAATGAGAAAAGAGGCTGGTACAGGGGCCTAAAAGCTGGATGGCATCAGTGGTTCCAGCTACCGGGGCAGGTTCTAACATTTAATAGTGTAAGAAAAGGAAAGACATGTGATAATGAAATAACTCTCACTAGAAGCCCAAGCTACAATGTCATGGGATCCCTACAAAAGCAGGTAGACATGAAAGAGGAAAATGCTTCACTGCTGACTGGGGAGAGGTGAGCACCTGAGATCTGGAGGTATGAAAAACGGCAACAAACTCAAACTGGCAGGAGAAAGAGCAGATGCTCCAAGAGGTCTTGGGGAGAACAGTGGTTGGGTGATGAGATGAGCAAAGCAAGTCTTAGTAGTAGATAATTGTAAATGCTTACAAAGGAACATAAATCTAAAGACAGTCGCCATAGAGGAAGCTGATAAACCAGAAGGTCACATCATGTAGGCGTTTCCAACAGCTGTGGGAGCACAGTAAAAAGGTAAAGCAGCTTTATAGTAAGAAACAAAGCAGCATGCAATGGCCAGGAAATATGGTGAGAGGAGGCATCAAAGGAGAAGAAGTAGAAATGTAATTAGCAGGACATATTTATATGATTATATTAGTAATAATAATAAAAATATTCAATTTGTAAAAGGTTTACTCAACTACCAAGCATGTATCAATGATAGGCATTATTTCATTTCCAAGAAAGAATAGCTTTTGAGGAGCCCATAGAGACATAAGAGAGGGACAGAACTGACAGCATGCCATTTGGTACATGGGAGACTATAGATACCCTGGACTTATTGACAAAGACAAAAAGTGACCTCAGTTAAGATCCATAAACTGGAGGGGATTGGGGGACATTCAAGCTATATTTGTTTAGAACCCAACTAACCTGCCAAAAGGAAAACTCCTTGAGGTCAGAGACTGCCTCTCACTCACCACTATGAACAGCACTTAGCACTGTGCCCAACACACAGAGGACACTGTAGATATGTGTTGACAGACTCAATAAACAAATGGAAGGATGGATGGATGGATAAAAATATCAGCCTAACATATCTACATCACAAACAAGATAGAAAGCATTTGTCTATGTTTAAACCCAAATTTTAAAGGAGCAGAAAAACATCCCTGAATCCAGGCCTGCTGATGACAGTGGCGGAAGGGGGGGGGGGGGGGGCGGGCAGTGCGATACTTTCAAGAGAAAGGTAAAATTCTTCTACCTCCTTACTATTCTCCTCCTGTGCATTGTCTTCCAATATCTCTTTTCTACTCAGGCCTTGAAAGGTTCAAGATCTAAGAGGTAACAGGCCAAGCAAACAAATGTTTCTCATCATTCACTGATTCAACAAGCACTTCTGTAGTGAGGCATGCTGCTAGGCACCGGGCACATGGACAAGCAGGAGGCAAGCAGGAAACATCAACTAAGGTGGGTGTGATATGGTAAAACATATGGCTCCTATAAGAATACAGAACAATCACACTCAACTCAGTTTTGGGAGGTCAGAGAACATGATAGCTATCACAGATGAGTATCATGGCTTGAGCTAGAGGGATAAGGAGAGGAAGGAGATGTCCATACTAGGGGTTTCAATGCCTTTGCCTTTAATCATGTTCTTAAACCATTATGGTATATTACCTCCCCTAAAGGTCTTGTCTACCCAATTAAGTATCCTTTGTATGGCACAAACTCTGCTGGGTTCTAGAAATTTAAAAAATGCATAATATAGCCCCCTATCTCAAGAAACCCGTGGTCCCTATAGCTTACCTGGAGAGTATGTACCCTGATTAATGATATTAAGATTAAAAATGATATCAAAGAAAATAGCCTGGCTAAGATTCAAATTTTGAAAACTAAATTTGTACATAATTTTACAAATAAACAGAATCTATCATGCAAAGATCTTATCCATCATTTTTAGCCATTGATAGCTAAGCAGAGCATCACAGGGACTCTGCTTTTCATAATCTATGCTGGTGAACTTGGCCTCTTTGATATGTGAGGAGTCATATACAATCTCAAAAGGCCTCAAGGAATATTGGGGTTTCTTCTTCATTTGGTTATTCAAAGTTTTGATACTTCTTAATGTATGGAGATGCTCTGCTGGATATTAAACATGTGTATATTTTTTTCCAACAAGAGAAAAAGAAGAAAAATCACCTTGAATGAAGAGTGTAAACCATTCTTGAGTGCTACAAGGCACTCAGGGTATCTATAAGAAGTAAGCAGGCAGCTTTGTCCAGCCAGACTCCAAGAGATGGAATAGGTGTGGGATGGTCAGAGTTCTGGACCTGTAAGGGCAGGGAAACGTGAGCTCACAGTGACACTGGGTTCTGAGGGCTGTCTGAGACTTGCCAGATGACAGTGGGAATACTGCTCTAAATGGGATCATGCTGGTAGCAGTGACATAGTTAGAAGAGGACCCAGTCTAGCATATCCTCAGCTACAGGCCTCTTAGGCCCGCCCTCCTCAACATGGAATTAGCAGGACACTGCCTCACAGACTCCTTGGTCACTGCTCTGGATCTTGGTTCTGGATACACCTGTACCAGGCAAGTTGCAACTCTGCCACCAAAGCTCACTCATGACTTAGCTGCAAAAGGCAGCACCACTCATGAGTCCTGAGTGGGGCATACTGATGTGCTGCTGAGGGGAAAAGGAATGTGGATACCTCAGTTATACCTGATTATGAATCATACAGCTTCTACTGGAAGCCAGGCTTTTGACATGTAGGTGTCAGGTGCCTATATGACAGTCCTTAATGTCACATGAAAAGGTCATACCAATCTCTCTGAACTCTGAAATTCTAAGATCTTTAGAAAGAGATTTGGCCATTTATTCTGTTTTTAATTGCACTGAATAGTATATGACAGGCAAACTTCATGGCATACAATAGCTTTTATTTCCATTTTGCATCACATTATATTTTTAAAATAATTTATCAAGGTGAAATTTATATAATATAAAATTAACCATTTTAAAGTGAATAATTCAGTGGCATTTAGTACATTCACAACGTTGTGCAACCACCCCCTTCTAGTTCTAAAACGTTCCAATCACTCCAAAGTAAAACCACCTTACTCGTTAAGCAGTTTCTCCCATTCCCACTCCCATCCCTAGTCCCTTGCAACCACCAACCTTCCTTCTAATTCTTTGGACCTATCTATTCTTGATATTTCATACAAGCAGAATCATGTGTCACATTTTGTGTCTGGCTTCTCTCACTTCTTCCAGTATATTGTGGAGGTTCATCCATGTGGTAGCCTGTAACAGAACTTAGTTTCCCTCTCATAGTTGAAGAATATTCCATTGTATGTATATACTACAATGTGTTTATCCATTCATCCATTAATGGACATTTGGGCTATTTCTACCTTATGGCTATTGTGAAGAGTGTTGCTATGAACATGTGTATACATATACCTGAATGACTACTTTCAATTCTTGTGGGTACTCATGTAGGAATGGAACTGGGGAGGTCATATATTCTATATTTAACATTTTGAAGAACTAACTAACAGTGGCTGCACCATTTTACAATCCTACCAGCAATGTACGAGGGTTCTAATTTCTCCACATCTTCATCAATACATTATTTATTATTATTATTATTATTATTATTATTATTAGTTTATCATGGCCATGCTAGTAGAGATAAAGAGGTATCCCTTTGTGGTTTTGATTTGCATTTCACTAATAACTAATAATGCTGGACATCTTTCCATGTGCTTTTTTTTTTAAGATTTTATTTATTTACTCATGAGAGACAGAGAGAGAGGTAGAGACACAGGGCGAGGGAGAAGCAGACTCCATGCAGGGAGCCCGATGTGGAACTCGATCCTGGAACTCCAGGATCATGCCCTGAGCCAAAGACAGACACTCAACCTCTGAGCCACCCTGGCATCCTTTCCATGAGCTTTTTGACTATTTTTAACTTAAATAAAAATCAGGGATACAAATTTCAGTTAAAATTCAATTGTGTATGGGACTTCCAAATGCAAAAAATAAAACTGAGGTGATGGTTGAACAGACACCTCCTAGGAGCTTCTCTAAGTTTGTCCATATACGGGTAATGATAACCACATCACAACCCACTAAAACTAAGTTTTAGTTTAGTGGTTTTTTTCAAGCATTGAGCATAAAAATGAGTTTCCACTTCAGAAATCTTATCTTCAAATCAAAAATATGATGCTTAAGAAACCATAAGTTCCACAAGGGCAGTAATTTTTGCATCTATCGTCTTCCCTATCTTAACTAACGTGCCTTAATTAAAGAAATCAAATTGACTACCTGGACCCAGAGATTGTAACTAAATGTAGACAATAAGGTAGAAGGATGGATTTACAGTAATTCCTCAGCATTCTTCCTGCCAGGTCCACTAGGGAAATGATGATGCCATAAACCTGGATAATGAATACAGGAACAAGAACACTTGTGATAAACACATTATCTCAGGATTCTTACCATTAGTTCAGAGTTCCATTTTTACTTTTTATTCTTCAAATTTCATGTTCCTTTTATTCCACTCTTTCTATGCAGAAAAATGTAAGAGAAAAGAGAAAGGGTTCTGTACAAACAAAAGGAAATAACACTGCTACTCACAAACATTTCTTGATTTAATTTTTTGTGATTTCGTTTCTCTTCCTATATGTCCTTTCCTGTCTTCATCCCTGTTGAATGTCACTCCATCTCATAGAAGTACAATTTTCCATAGAGAAAAAGACTATTACGACAGTCTTTACAGTATTGGTTATCTGGATTCGGTTTGGCAAACTTATTAAGACTCTTCTCTGTCTTCTGAATTAAAGAATGTCTCCCATTGAATAGAACTCATCTAGAAAGGCAGTTAAACAGAAAACTTATCTAGAACTTATCTAGAAAAGCCGAAAAGGAGGCCTATTGTGATTCCATGTGACCACAATTTTGAAAAGGACACATCACTAAATTTTTGTTTATTCTGATCACTTCTTCCTTATTGAGTATGATTCTCTCATTTCAAAAATTGGGGAAAAAATTCAAACTTACTTTAATCTGGTAAAAATGTTTTGATGTCACTTGTATTTTGAAATTATCTTATTATAATAATATTCTAGCCTTGTATAATTTATACCTCAAAAGAATAGATCACATCCTCAAAGGAGAGAGAAAGACTATTTCAATGCACAGTAACAGTGTCTCATGTATACTAAAGATTCTTGAGCTCTAACCTTCTGCCATATGTCTCCAAATGACACAGTAATTTGACTTCAAATTAGTCAATGATACAGTTAGTATCATTTTCCCCTCAACAAGTGATAGCATGAGTGGACAGGGAGAGTTTGTAGTACAAAACACTCACTTGTAATACAAACTTGGAATCTGACTTCTATTATTACAGTTTGCACCAGGCACTTTCAGGAACACTAGTTCCAATGACCTGAGTAAGAGCCTCAAAACTGCTGCTTCTCAGATGACCCTTTGTTCAGAAACTCATGCTGTGAGAACTAAAAGATCTTTAATATCAGAGATATAGGGAAAAGATGGCCAACTAATCTTCAGGGGGGGGGGGGGGAAGAAAAATCCCTTCTATAATAGCAGCAAAGCAGACTAACACAGGTCAACCACAGGTGTCCAAATATTGGATAAGAGACCAAAGTTGTAAGGAATCCTACTCAGGCCTCTACCAGCAAAACCATGACTCCATGTCATGGACTCCCTATATAGAAACTCTAGTTGATGACAACCCAGAATTTTTGCTTTTTATCTGTTCCTTACTACCATCCCTACCCCACCTTTCTGACATTTTAATTAAAATCAGTTAAAAAAAATAAAAACTTTTCTTACAAAGGTTTTGGTTGAAGGAGCCTTATACTGACTCTTTTGCTCAATAAATACTGGTTGATTGTCCACAAAGTACAAGAACTCGGGGGATATAGTGCTGAATAAAATCCAGTTTCTATCTTCAAGGAGTTAAGCTTTTTTTCTTCAGTGTGGCAGTTCTGCTTGCAGGGCCCACAAGGTTTCTTGTGATTATTTCCAACAGAACTCCGATGGGTAAGTGGCTCTCTTGACTGATACGGGGACTCAAGGGCAAGAACAGTTGACATTTAAGGCAGAGAGAACAACAAATGCAAGTAGGCAAAAGCAAATATGAAGCATGTTTAGTCAACTGCAAATAATTTAATATTGAGGCAAATAGAGGATTTAAATCGGAGAAATGGAGAGCCGGGAGGTTAGGTATCAGCGTAAGGATAGATGGAGAAAGACAAACCAATAAGCTTATGTTTCATCTTGTGGATCGTGGGAGACAGGGAAATGACAGGGTCAGAACTACATCTTAGAGACAACGTTTGGTGCTGATGAACAGTTGACGGGGAAGAGACAGGAAAGGACAAAGAGTACAGAGAATTTTATGGTAAATCAGCAGAGAGATGAAAAAGGAAAAACACAGATGATTAACTATTCACTCTATCCCTATTTTTCATCACCATGAATGACCAAAAGCAAACAGTCTAATTGCTTCCTGATTTTGTTTCTATGCTTTTCTTATGAAGATATGACATGTTAAGGATTTTGTCTGCTTGGGGGCAAGAAAGTGAACAGTATTTCTTTCTCTCTTTTTTATTTTACTTTTTTTAAAATAAATTAATTTTTATTGGTGTTCAATTTACCAACATACAGAATAACACCCAGTGCTCATCCCGTCAAGTGTCCCCCTCAGTGCCCGTCACTCATTCACCCCCACCCCCCGCCCTCCTCCCCTTCCACCACCCCTAGTTCATTTCCCAGAGTTAGGAGTCTTTATGTTCTGTCTCCCTTCCTGAGATTTCCCACACATTTCTTCTCCCTTCCTTTATATTCCCTTTCACTATTATTTATATTCCTCAAATGAATGAGAACATACACTGTTTGTCCTTCTCCAATTGACTTAACGTCACTCAGCATAATACCCTCCAGTTCCATCCACATTGAAGCAAATGGTGGGTATTTGTCGTTTCTAATGGCTGAGTAATATTCCATTGTATACATAAACCACATCTTCTTTATCCATTCATCTTTCGATGGACACCGAGGCTCCTTCCACAGTTTGGCTATTGTGGACATTGCTGCTAGAAACATCAGGGTGCAGGTGTCCCGGCGTTTCATTGCATCTGAATCTTTGGGGTAAATCCCCAACAGTGCAATTGCTGGGTCGTAGGGCAGGTCTATTTTTAACTCTTTGAGGAACCTCCACACAGTTTTCCAGAGTGGCTGCACCAGTTCACATTCCCACCATCAGTGTAAGAGGGTTCCCTTTTCTCCGCATCCTCTCCAACATTTGTTGTTTCCTGCCTTGTTAATTTTCCCCATTCTCACTGGTGTGAGGTGGTATCTCATTGTGGTTTTGATTTGTATTTCCCTGATGGCAAGTGATGCGGAGCATTTTCTCATGTGCATGTTGGCCATGTCCATGTCTTCCTCTGTGAGATTTCTCTTCATGTCTTTTGCCCATTTCATGATTGGATTGTTTGTTTCTTTGGTGTTGAGTTAATAAGTTCTTTATAGATTTTGGAAACTAGCCCTTTATCTGATATGTCATTTGCAAATATCTTCTCAGATTCTGTAGGTTGTCCTTTAGTTTTGTTGACTGTATCCTTTGCTGTGCAAAAGCTTCTTATCTTGATGAAGTCCCAATAGTTCATTTTTGCTTTTATTTCTTTTGCCTTCATGGATGTATCTTCCAAGAAGTTACTGTGGCCAAGTTCAAAAAGAGTGTTGCCTGTGTTCCCCTCTAGGATTTTGATGGAATCTTGTCTCACATTTAGATCTCTCATCCATTTTGAGTTTATCTTTGTGTATGGTGCAAGAGAGTGTTCTAGTTTCATTCTTCTGCATGTGGATGTCCAATTTTCCCAACACCATTTATTGAAGAGACTGTCTTTATTCCAATGGATAGTCTCTCCTCCTTTATCGAATATTAGTTGACCATACATTTCAGGGTCCACTTCTGGGTTCTCTATTCTGTTCCATTGATCTATGTGTCTGTTTTTGTGCCAGTACCACACTGTCTTGATGACCACAGCTTTGTAGTGCAACCTGAAATCTGGCATTGTGATGCCCCCAGATATGGTTTTCTTTTTTAAAATTCCCCTGGCTATTCGGGGTCTTTTCTGATTCCACACAAATCTTAAAATAATTTGTTCTAACTCTCTGAAGAAAGTCCATGGTATTTTGATAGGGATTGCATTAAACGTGTAAATTGCCCTGGGTAACATTGACATTTTCACAATATTAATTCTGCCAATCCATGAGCATGGAATATTTTTCCATCTCTTTGTGTCTTCCTCAATTTCTTTCAGAAGTGTTCTATAGTTTTTAGGGTATAGATCCTTTACCTCTTTGGTTAGGTTTATTCCTAGGTATCTAATGCTTTTGGGTGCAATTGTAAATGGGATTGACTCCTTAATTTCTTTCTCTTTCTTCAGTCTCATTGTTAGTGTATAGAAATGCCATTGATTTCTGGGCATTGATTTTGTATCCTGCCATGCTACCAAATTGCTGTGTGAGTTCTAGCAATCTTGGGGTGGAGGCTTTTGGGTTTTCTATGTAGAGTATCATGTCATCGGTGAAGAGGGAGAGTTTGACTTCTTCTTTGCCAATTTGAATGCCTCTAATGTCTTTTTGTTGTCTGATTGCTGAGGCGAGGACTTCCAGTACTATGTTGAATAGCAGTGGTGAGAGTGGACATCCCTGTCTTGTTCCTGATCTTAG
This sequence comes from Vulpes vulpes, assembly GCF_048418805.1. Classification (NCBI taxonomy): domain Eukaryota; kingdom Metazoa; phylum Chordata; class Mammalia; order Carnivora; family Canidae; genus Vulpes; species Vulpes vulpes. The sequence continues at coordinate 48,893,170 of NC_132789.1, forward strand.
GGGAAAGGCTCCCAGTGCTTCCCCATTGAGAATGATATTTGCTGTGGGCTTTTCGTAGATGGCTTTTAAGATGTCGAGGAAAGTTCCCTCTATCCCAACACTCTGAAGTGTTTTGATCAGGAATGGATACTGTATTTTGTCAAATGCTTTCTCTGCATCTAATGAGAGGATCATATGGTTCTTGGTTTCTCTCTTGCTGATATGATGAATCACATTGATTGTTTTACGAGTGTTGAACCAGCCTTGTGTCCCGGGGATAAGTCCTACTTGGTCATGGTGAATAATTTTCTTAATGAGTTGTTGGATCCTATTGGATAGTATCTTGTTGAGAATTTTTGCATCCATGTTCATCAGGGATATTGGTCTGTAATTCTCCTTTTTGGTGGGTTCTTTGTCTGGTTTCAGAATTAAGGTGATGCTGGCCTCATAGAACGAATTTGGAAGTACTCCATCTCTTTCTATCTTTCCAAACAGCTTTAGTAGAATAGGTATGGTTTCTTCTTTAAACGTTTGATAGAATTCCCCTGGGAAGCCATCTGGCCCTGGACTTTTGTGTCTTGGGAGGTTTTTGATGACTGCTTCAATTTCCTCCCTGGTTATTGGCCTCTTCAGGTTTTCTATTTCTTCCTGCTCCAGTTTTGGTAGTTTGTGGCTTTCTAGGAATGCATCCATTTCTTCTAGATTGCCTAATTTATTGGCGTATAGCTGTTCATAATATGATTTTAAAATCGTATGTATTTCCTTGGTGTTGGTAGTGATCTCTCCTTTCTCATTCATGATTTTATTAATTTGAGTCTTCTCTCTTCTTTTTAATAAGGTTGGCTAATGGTTTATTTATCTTATTAATTCTTTCAAAGAACCGACTCCTGGTTCTGTTGATCTGTTCCACAGTTCTTCTGGTCTCGATTTCGTTGAGTTCTGCTCGAATATTAATTAACTCTCTTCTTCTGCTGGGTGTAGGATCTATTTGCTGTTTTCTCCCTAGCTCCTTTATGTGTAAGGTGAGCTTTTGTATTTGAGTTCTTTCCAGTTTTTGAATGGATGCTTGTATTGCGATGTATTTCCCCCTCAGGACTGCTTTTGCTGCATCCCAAAGATTTTGAATGGTTGCATCTTCATTCTCATTAGTTTCCATGAATCTTTTTAATTCTTCCTTAATATCCTGGTTGACCCTTTCACCTTTTAGCAGGATGGTCCTTAACCTCCACGTGTTTGAGGTCCTTCCAAACTTCTTGTTGTGGTTTAGTTCTAATTTCAAGGCATTATGGTCTGAGAATATACAGGGGACTATCCCGATCTTTTGGTATCGGTTCAGACCCGATTTGTGACCCAGTATGTGGTCTATTCTGGAGAAAGTTCCATGTGCAGTTGAGAAGAATGTGTATTCAGTTGAGTTTGGATGTAAAGTTCTGTAGATATCTGTGAAATCCATCTGGTCCAGTGTATCATTTAAAGCTCTCGTTTTTTGGAGATGTTGTGCCTAGAAGACCTATCGAGGGTAGAAAGAGCTATATTGAAGTCACCAAGTATAAGTGTATTATTATCTAAGTATTTCTTCACTTTGGTTATTAATTGGTTTAAATATTTGGCAGCTCCCACATTCAGGGCATATATATTGAGGATTGTTAAGTCCTCTTGTTGGAAAGATCCTTTAAGTATGATATAGTGTCCCTCTTCATCTATCAGTACAGTCTTCGGGGTATATTTTAGTTTATCTGATATAAGGATGGATACCGCTGCTTTCTTTTGAGGACCATTTGAATGGAAAATGTTTCTCCAACCTTTTATTTTCAGGTTGTAGGTGTCCTTCTGTCTAAAATGAGTCTCTTGTAGACAGCAAATAGATGGGTCCTGCTTTTTTATCCAGTCTGAAACCCTGCGCCTTTTGATGGGGTCATTAAGCCCGTTCACGTTCAGAGTTACTATTGACAGATATGAGTTTAGTGTCATCGTGATATCTATTCAGTCCTTGTTTTTGTGGATTTTTCCACTGAACTTCTTCTTAAAGGGGAATTTTAAGAGTCTCCCTTAAAATTTCTTGCAGAGCTGGTTTGGAGGTCACATATTCTTTCAGTTCCTGCCTGTCTTGGAAGCTCTTTATCTCTCCTTCCATTTTGAATGAGAGCCTTGCTGGATAAAGTATTCTTGGTTGCATGTTCTTCTCGTTTAGGACCCTGAATATATCCTGCCAGCCCTTTCTGGCTTGCCAGGTCTCTGTGGAGAGGTCGGCTGTTCCCCTACTACTCCTCCCCATAAAAATCAGGGACTTTTTGTCTCTTGTTGCTTTAAGGATCTTCTCCTTATCTTTGGAATTTGCAAGCTTCACTATTAAATGTCGAGGTGTTGAACGGTTTTTATTGATTTTAGGGGGGGTTCTCTCTATTTCCTGGATCTGAATGCCTGTTTCCCTTCCCAGATTAGGAAAGTTTTCAGCTAGGATTTGTTCAAATACATATTCTGGCCCTCTGTCCCTTTCGGCGCCCTCGGGAACCCCAATTAAACGTAGGTTTTTCTTCCTCAGGCTGTCGTTTATTTCCCTTAATCTGTCTTCATGGTCTCTTAATTGTGTCTCTTTTTTCCTCAGTTTCCCTCTTTGCCACCAACTTGTCTTCTATGTCACTCACTCGTTCTTCCACCTTGTTAACACTCGTCGTTAGGACTCCTAGTTTGGATTGCATCTCATTCAATTGATTTTTAATTTCTGCCGGATTGGATCTAAATTCTGCAGTCATGAAGTCTCTTGAGTCCTTTATGCTTTTTTCTAGAGCCACCAGTAGCTGTATAATAGTGCTTCTGAATTGGCTTTCTGACATTGAATTGTAATCCAGATTTTGTAGCTCTGTGGGAGAGAGGACTGTTTCTGATTCTTTCTTTTGAGGTGAGGTTTTCCTTCTAGTCATTTTGCTCAGTGCAGAGTGGCCAAAAACAAGTTGTGTTGGGAAAAGAAGAGAAAGAGAGGAGAGAGAGAAGGAAAGAAAAGAGAAAAAGAAAAAAGAGAAAGAAGAAAAAAAAGGAAAAAAGAGAAGAAAAAGAGAAAGAAAAAGAAAGAAAGAAAGGTGAAAAAAAAGGGGTGGGGGAAGCAATCAGAAATCAAAAAGCAAAAAAAAAAAAAAAACAAAAACAAAAAAAAAAAAAAAACCACGGGGGAGTATGTTCTGATTCTGTATACTTTAAGTCCCTTGACTTCCCCTGGAACCTGTCCGTCTCGCTGGTCTTCTGGGGGAGGGGCCTGCTGTGCTGATTTTCAGGTGTTAGCACTTGGGGGAGCTGCTCTGCCCCTGCCTGGTGCAGGGCTCAGTGGGGGTTGTTCCCCCCGTGAGGCCCCAGGAGGAACAACTGCAGTGGCGGCGGCAGCTCTGGAGCCCTGGAGTCAGCTCCCGCAGTAACTCCGGGGCTCTCCGTCTGCAGGGCCTGGAGGCTCCGGGGCGGGGCCGCTGATCTGCTCAGCTCGGGGCAGGAGCGTCCTCGCTGTCCTGGGCCCTCCCGGCCTCTGCCTGTCCCGGGGGGAGGCCGGATCCTGGGCTGTGTCCCGGCGCCCTGTGCTCTGGGGCCTGCGCTGTTGGATTCGCGCTCCCGCCCCGCAGGCCCCTCCGCGGAGCCGCCGCCCGAGCCCCTCCGAGCTGCTCCGGGTCCCGCCGAGCGCTGCAGCCCTTAGGGAGCTCGGTGCATCTCCCGGGGCGCAGTTCCTCTGTTACTGTCATCCCCGCCTTTCTGGGGATCCTGCTCCAATTCCCCGGGAGGCCTTTCCGCGGGGAAGGTTGGTGCAGCTCCTGCTCCTCCGGGACGGGGCTCTCCTGTCCTGGGGACACTCGCCCCGGCCTCAGCCCGGCTCCTCGCGGGCCCCTCCCCCTTGGAGGCCTTTTGTTTCTTTTTTTTTTTTTAATCTATTTATTTATTTTTTTAAATTTATTTATGATAGTCACACAGAGAGAGAGAGAGAGGCAGAGACACAGGCAGAGGGAGAAGCAGGCTCCATGCACCGGGAGTCCGATGTGGGATTCGATCCCGGGTCTCCAGGATCACGCCCTGGGCCAAAGGCAGGCGCCAAACCGCTGCACCACCCAGGGATCCCGCCTTTTGTTTCTTTATTTCTTTTTCCCGGTCTTCCTACCTGATAGAAGCGCGAACTCTTCTCACTGTAGCATTCCATCTGTTCTCTCTTTAAATCTCAGGCCGAATTCGTAGATTTTCAGGATGATTTGAAGGTTATTTAGGTAATTTGGTGGGGACAGGTGATTTGGGGACCCTACTCTTCCGCCTTCTTGCCCCTCAGTATTTCTTTCTAAAGAGCCCTACCTTTCCATACTTCAGGAAATACCAACAAATAATACCCCATATAATATACTTTTAACTGAAGGCCAAAGTAGAAGGGTTTCTTGACAGTATCCACCAGTTGGAATATATTCCTTAGCAATATATTTTAAAATAATGGTGCCTCTGGGTCAAGAAATGAGAATTCCCTAGTTTCCCAGAGTAGAAGTCCCTACTCTGATATTTACCAGATTTCTGACATTGGGCAAGTCTCCCGACTTCTCTAGGTTGTTATCTTGAAAGCTGTGTGTCAGACAGGACTCCAGACAGGAAGTGGAAGGCACACTCAAAGAGTAAAATTAAACAGGATTTAATAATGGAAATTCATCAAGGGAGATGAAGCACTCCACTCCTAGGCCAGTAGGAGTGGAGACCCTTTGGCATCCCTTAGACCTTAGAGAACCCAGACAGAGAATTATAGCTGTAGGATGGGTTGGGGCTGTGGCCTTCATACACCACTGCTAACCAAGAGCCTAGCAGAGTGGGACCTGGGGGAATAAGTATCTGGGCCTCTCCTCTGCCCTCAGATATCCTGCTAGTACACCATAGCTGAATCCTTTCCAAAGCAAGAGGGCAATGGACCTCACTGATGCAATCTATGAATGGCAGCCTCCAAGGCCACAGAAAGGATGGGGAAAAGGATAGAATAGCTCTAGAAGACAAATGGAAGAAACCCAGTTCAAAATTATTTAATAGGGCAGCCCAGGTGGCTCAGCAGTTTAGCACCGCCTTCAGTCCAGGGTGTGTCCTGGGGACTGGGGATCGAGTCCCATGTTGGGCTCCCTGCATGGAGCCTGCTTCTCCCTCTGCCTGTGTCTCTGCCTCTCTCTTTCTCTCATGAATAAATAAATAAAATCTTTTAAAAAAACAAAACAAAATGATTTAATAATGGCTATGGTGGACTACACATAAATTTGTTGTGAGGGACAAATAATATATGTAAAAATTATTTGTAAACTGTGAATTAAATACACAAATACAATAATTATGAGAGCTATAATGCTATGCTCTGGGAATCCTCAAGTTGGCATATCTCAAGGTTTCAAATCAAGAATATCCTCTACACTAGAATTTTTTTCTTTCTGGTTGAAAGTTCAAATCATGAGGACAAAAATCAAACTGAAAAGGAATTTTTCAGTATCAAACATTTAAGTTCAAATGAAAAACTGACTCCCTAGTGAAGTCAGTGCAACAATAGGTAAGACTCAGTCACCTGCATGTTGGCATCTTTTTGTTAGTTCCCTGTCCTTCCCAGCTGCTGCTTGTGTCCCAACTCTAATTCTAACTTTTGCTGGTACCAGAATCAGCAACAATTCTAGATGCTTATTCCTTATTCTATCACGGCTCAGGGCCAGCTCTTATAAGCACCAATTCATTTACCAAAGAAACATTCAGCAAGCATTTCCAGAGCCCCTACAATGTCTTTAGCACAGAAGGCAAGCATCTATCTACTTATCAGGGGATGAGGAGTCATGACAATATTTATTCAGCATACAAACATTATAATCCAATTTATAATCTTTTTTTCCTTCTCATTCACTCCTCTTTAGCCTATACTGTCTTCCTTGAAGTTCCTTAAAGCCTTCTAGGCACACTTCTGCCTTAGGGCCTTTCCTCTGGCTGTTCCCTCTGCTTATTCTCCACACAGCCACATGGCTAACTTCTTTACTGCCATCATGTTCGATCAGGTATCACCTTCTCAGTGAGGCCTACCTTATTCAAGATTCCAATCCCCCATCCAAGCTCCTAATCCCCCTTGTCCCACTCCTCTTCCCCAGGGCCCCCTCTCCCCCCAGCAATTGCAACCTTCTAACATGCTATATGTAAAGTACTTGTTTATTTTGGCTGTTTTTAATGTCTCTCTCCCCTTGTGCCCTTGCTGACAGGGATATCTGAAATACTCAATGAATGAATGAGTCAATCAATCATCAGATCAGTCATGTGAAATGAGGCTCAGTGATATTAGCAATTTTTTGTTAATGGAAATTTTAAAAGTAAAAAAACCCCAAGGTTTCTTGGCATTGCATTTTAAATCTAATAGCCTCATCTCATAATTGGTTCCAAGTTTTTTGCTCATAGGTGAAAACTGGTATGTGATGATTAATCCCCATTATAATTAAATGTAAAAGCTGTATCATTTCTATTAAAATATAAGATTAAGCACCAAACTGGTACTATAGATAATAAGTGTTTGTAATTAACACACTGGTGGATAACTGTAAACTCCATCATTACACTAATAAAATGTAAAAATTCCTAAAGCAACTGGGCAGATCTCCGTGGCAGCTGCAACGTCAACACTAGCCACTTTGCAGTTGTTCAGAGACTGTGCAAATTAGCAGAAACTGGTAGTAACACAAATAATGCATTTGAGAGCCATTTTTGCACAACATAAGTTTAGAGACTTTTTTCTTTAGATAAAATATCACATCCTGATGCATTAAAAGGAGGAGCCAAGATGAACTTCAAACCGGTAAGGGAAATAAACCGTGAAGTGGGCAGTTTAGGTAGCTCTGAGTATACTATTTCCAGGCTCTGATTTGAGGAACAAAGGTTGCTTGTGCAGTAAATTTGGATCCATAAATTCATGGCTTGAATATGTAGAAAATATGTATTAAGGGATTAGTATAATTATTTTGCAGAGATACCTGAAAAGTCAAGCAAAGGGCTCAAAAGATAAATCTAGGTATTAAGGTATCAAAGGGGTAAATGGTTTCTTTCCAGAGAGCCAAACCTTATACCTTCATTATCCAAAGTGTTAAAGAACCATAAAGATTAGGAAGCCACTATAGAGCTATCTTTCTCAATCAATGAAGGACCTGATTTTTAGCAGACCCAGTCATGGATTAAGCTCAGCTTAGACAATGACTTTAACTCTACTTCAGTTGTAACTGGCCTTACAGGTAAAAAGGGCACAGAGTGTGTGTGGGTGTATGTGGGTATGTGTGTACCTGATGGATATGTTTGGGTTTCTCATTGCAAAAGGGAACTACATTTAGATCCAAATTGAACTGTTTTAAAACAAGAACCAAAATCTGACTTGTTTCATATGCTATGTGCTGAGCTATTCTGAAAGAACCAATACAGCTTTTTACTAGATTCCATGTGTTGTGGGCTGAATTGTGACCCCTCTCTGAATTCATACGCTAAAGTCCTAAAACACCCAGTCCCTCAGAATATGATCACTTTGAGACAGGGCCTTTAGAGAGGTAGTAATTAGGGTAAAATGAAGTCATTTGAGTGGACCCTAATTCAAATGACTATTGTTTTTGTAAGAAGAGGTGATTAGGGGCAGCCCTGGTGGCGCAGCGGTTTAGCGCCGCCTGCAGCCCGGTGTGTGATCCTGGGGACCCTGGATTGAGTCCCACGTCAGGCTCCCTGCATGGAGCCTGCTTCTCCCTCTGCCTGTGCCTCTGCCTCTCTCTCTCTGAGTCTCTGTGAATAAATAAATAAAATCTTAAAAAAAAAGAAAAAGAAGAGGTGATTAGGACAGACAGAGAAAAGACCATGTGAAGACCATTTACTTATCTACTAGTCAAGGAGAGAAGCTTCAGAAAACAACCGTTTTTCACAGCATCTTTGTAATGAATTGACATCCAACTATGCATATTCTGACCTCCAAAAAAAGATGAATATGAATATATCGATTTTAATAATAATAGCTAGCATAAATTAGCATTTACTAAGTGCCTAGTACTGTGCTAAAAGCATGTTAGGTATCTCACTTAACTACAAACAATACAAAGAATTTATTGAAAGCAAGGAAAGGGATACAAAATGACTAGACCTTTCAGAAACTGTGTTTATTGGATGGATATATTACACAAACAAGCTCTATTGGATCAAATAAAACATTTTAATCTGGTTTTTAAAAGCTATTTAGTAAAAACTAATACTATATGTAAGTTTCAAATTAAATATCATCTCAACACGAACCAAACAATCATTCTTCTCCATGGACCATCAATCTTGACCACAACCTGAAAAAGGAGAGCAACTTCTTTGTTTCCTAAGACCCAATGTAAACTTATGAAGAAGATATGCTCATATGCAGAGGGGCCTCTAGAAATGAATGACTAGAGGACGCAGAATTAGGCTGGTATGTCAACTACCCCCTCCCCCAACCACCATCACATTTGGAGGTTAATTTTTTTTAAAGATTTGTATTTATTTATTCATGAGAGATACACACAGAGGGAGGCAGAGACACAGGCAGAGGGAGAAGCAAGCTCCATGCAGGGAGCTGGCCGTGGCACTCAATCCCTGGTCTCCAGGCTCATGCCCTGGGCCAAAGGTGGCGCTAAACTGCTGAGCCACCCAGGCTGCCCTGGAGGTTAATTTTTAAAATTAACTTTATTGAGATGTGATGCACATATAATCAAGTACACAGACCTTAAAGGGTTCAGTTTGATGGGTTTTGACAAATGGATATACCCTCTTATCAACACCACAATCAAGATATAGCTTATTTCAATCACTCCAGAGAGTTCCCTCCTGCCCCTTTGCAAGAAACTTCTCTCCAACCATGGACTGGTAGGTAGATGTTTTGAAGTAGGTAGGTAGTAGTGATGGTAATCACTACTGTTTGTGGATAGTTAACAATAGGAGTATTTACTGAATGCCCACGTGCCAGGCACTGTATTTACATAGTATTTCATTTTTTATATATATTGCATTTCATTTAATTCCCATGTTAAAAGTTGGTGTGATCCCCATTGGCTCACTGGGAACAAAGGGGCAGAGGATGGTAGGTCAAGAAATTAATCATGCAAGGTCAAAGAACTACTACCAGGTGTTGGGATCAGACCTGAACCAAGAATATCTGAATTAGAATCCCTATGCCAAATGATATTGCCTCTATACAAATGCTAAGGAGTTCTCTGTTAATCCAAAACACACATTACCTAGTCGAATTAATGAGACCACTAGCTCTAAATCACAACCCCACCTCTATTACAATCACATCCAACCACCTCATCTTAACAAGCAAGCAAGGTTTTAGGGTCTAGTACTAATGATAACTAAAGAGGATTACTTACAAGTTCTTTAACTGAAAATCTTCATGTAAATCCTTCGTATATTTCTAAAGTAGTTGGGAGAGGGGAAAAATCCTCTACATAGGTGGGTGGGTCACCACTCCATCGGCCCCAAGGAATGGTTAGTGTCTTACAAAATGAGTGGAAAGAATCCAACCATCCACTTGTTCTTTTTTTTTTTTTTAAGATTTATTTATTTATTTATTTATGATAGACATAAAGAGAGAGGGAGAGGCGGAGACACAGGCAGAGGGAGAAGCAGGCTCCATGCCAGGAGCCCGACGTGGGACTCGATCCCTAGACCCCAGGGTCGCGCCCCGGGCCAAAGGCAGGCGCCAAACCGCTGAGCCACCCAGGGATCCCCCATCCACTTGTTCTTAATCAACCGCAGGGCTGCTCTAAGAACCACAGTGAAAGGCCCTGCGCAGCACAGCACTGTCACTTTATTAGGGATGCATGGAGGCAAACATCTGGATTGAACCTTCTGATTCCTCATTACGTTAATTTTATTCAGTTTAAAATTCTTCCCACTCACATTTACAAAACACTTCACACAGACTACTTCCCTCATGAATGAAGTTCCATTCACATCTCACTTTTATTCTGAAATGACTGAGGTTAACGCTTGTTCAGTGTCAATTTTTATATTGACAAGTATTGTAAAATATGCACGCAAATGCAGGAGAGTAAAGGGAGGCACCTCTTTAAGGACGGGTTCTAGTGAAGTAAAGCAGCCGGGTGAGGGGCACGCGGAGGCTTTCAGGACCCCCCCCCCCCCCCCCCCCCCCCCCCGCCAGGCTCCTGCCAAACTGCTTTGGACAGCAGGTATTTGAACCCCCAGGGGAAGATTTTACGCGAATTACCACCCTTACAGGTACGGGCTAACACCTTGGGAGTTAATGGGACTCACTTTCCCCCAACCTGGGGTTGTCTTCTAGAAGCCCCTTCCTTCCTTCAGTCTGCCTGGGGTGTGCCCGAATCCCCGAACATCTGCCGGGGGAGGGGCCGCTGTCGCAGCAGGCTCGGGCTCCAGGACGTGCGCTTACTAAATCTTCCTGAACCTTTGACCACCTCCCGCCCCTCGAGCGACGACCGCCGCGCCCCGGGGCCTGCGCAGCACCCCGCGGCCTCCCTCCGCCGCCGCCAGGAGCGCCCCGGGTCCAGGTCCGCAGCGGGGGCGCAGCTTCCCCGCGCCCAGCGGGCGCCACCCCGGCGGAGGGCCCCAGGGCACCGCGCCCGCTCGCCCGGCACCCGGCCCCGCTCGCTCCCGGCCGCCCGGACTTGTTGGCGCCACCAGCTAGTTCAGCAAAACCCCGAGGGCGGCTCGGGGAGGGGGACGGGGGGGGGGGGGGCGCAGGGCGGCGGCGGCGGCGGCGGGGGCGGGGCCCGGGTGCTGGGGCCGGGTGCTGGGGCCCGGGGCGCGGCGCGATCGCCCACTGCGGGGGCTCCCGGGTCCTCCGGCTCTCGGGGCGGGGCGGGGCGGGGCGCGGCTACCTGGCCCTCGAGGCGCATCTTCCCGGCGGGGCTGCCTGGGCGCAGGCGGCGGGGGCGGGGGCGGGGGCGCGGGAGGTGGAGGGCCGACCCCGCCGGGCACGCCTCCTGGGGGAGGCCCTGGCGCTTGGCCTGGAGTCTGCGCTGGAAAAGGTGAACGATTAGAACTTCTTCCTTTACTCCAGTACTGCTACCTGGGCTTGAATTTTAAGTGAGTCGGCTGTTTGGCCGTTCATGTCCACCCACACCCTGTTGGCAAAACACTGCGGAGCCCTGAGGGTTTGAAAACTTGTCCCCTTTGGAACCCTTTGGATGGATTTTAACCCTCTGGGTGAAGGTGCACCCAAAACGTAGTCTGTCTCTGGCAGGCAGTGTTGACACTTTAAGTTGGTCCCTGAAGCCATGTCTGGCCAGTTGACTAGTGTGTCCAAGGTAAGTCCAAAGGGAGGTGAGAAATGGAGACAGTGAATGACATCACTAAACCCCAACGTCAGCTGTAACTTCTTACAAGACATGTCCCAGGAGGTAAGGGAAACGAAAGCAAAAGTGAACTATTGGGACTACATCAAGGTAAAAAGCTTCTGCACAGTGAAGGAAACCATCAACAAAACTAAAAGACAGCCTATGGAGTAGGAGAAGATATTTGCAAATGACATATCCGATAGAGTTAGTATCCAAAATCTATAAAGAAGTTATCCAAAAAGAGAAGAAGAAGAAGAAGAAGAAGAAGAAGAAGAAGAAGAAGAAGAAGAAGAAGTCATCCAATTCAACACCTGAAAAACAATCCATCCAGAGATGGGCAGAAGACATGAAGAGACGCTTTGCCAAAGAAGACATCCAGATGGCAAACAGACACATGGAAAGATGTTCAACATCACTCATCATCAGGGAAATACAAATCAAAACCACAATGAGACACCATCTTACAGTTGTCAAATGACTAAAATTAACAACGCAAGAAACAACAGGTGTTGGTGGGGATGTGGAGAAAGGAGAACCCTCTTGCACTGTTGGTGGGAATGCAAACTGGTGCAGCCACCCTTGAAAACAGTATGGAGATTCCTCAAAAAGTTAAAAAATGAACTACCCTGTGATCCAGCAATTGCACTACTAGGAATTCACCCAAAGGATAGAATCATACAGATTCGGAGGGGTATATGCACCTCAGTGTCTATAAAAGCGTTATCAATAGTAAACAAACTATGGAGAGAGCACAAATGCCCACTGACTGATGAATGGATAAAGAAGATATGATATATACATATATATGTGTGTATATATATATATATATATACACACACACAATGGAATATTACTGAGCTATCAGAAAAAAATGAAATCTTGCTGTGTGTGATGACATGGTTGGAGCTAGAGTGCATTATGCTAAACCAAACAAGTCAGTTAGAGAAAGACAAATGTCATATAATCTCACTCATATGTGGAATTTAAGAAACAAAACAGATGAATATATGCGAAGAGGGGAAAGGAAAAAGAAAAAGAAGAGAGGGAAACAAACCATAAGAGATTCTTAACAATAGAGAATAAACAGGGTTGATGGAGAGGAAGTGGGTGGAGGATGTGTTAGATGAGTGATGGATATTAAGGAGAGCACTTATTGTGATGAGTACTGGGTGTTGTGTGTAAGTCATGAATCACTGAATTCTACTCCTGAAACCAATATTGCACTGTATGTTAACTAAAATTTAAATTAAAAAAATGACCAAGACTTTTATGCACTACATTAAAATAAATATGTTAATGATAATTTAAGGTAAAAATGTCTGTTGGCCTGAATGATTTGGGAGAGCCCTTCAGTTGCTCTCAAATCTCCTAAACCACACCAGATATTTGAATAATACAATGTTAGTCCAGTGCTGGGTATTGTGATGATAATTAAGAATGAGAAGATTTGAAAAAAAAAAAAAAAGGAGAGGAAAAATGGCTTCTTAGGCTCCCTATGATCTTCATAAAATGTCCACAGTCAGGGCTCAGAAACTCACAGTTCATTGGGTGGCTGATAATGTCCATTATTGCCTAAAGAAAATCCACCTTGATTCAAAATACAGGAAATACAGGTATGAATAAGAAGTATTCATATTGGTTTGAAGTAAATTAATATCATAGTGATAGGGGAACCTGAGTGGCTCAGCCGGTTAAGTGTCTGCCTTTGGCTCAGGTCATGATCCTGAGGTCCTGGGGTCAGCCCCAAGTTAGACTCCCTGCTCAGTGGGAAGCCCTCTCCTCCCTGCTCATGCTCTCTCTCGTTCTCTCTATCTCTCTCGCTCTCTCCAATAAAATAAATGAATCTTTTTAAAAAATATATCATAGTGATAGAATGAAGGTATTAAAAAGGTCTTCTTATCCAATGCCTCTTTATAGGTGAAGGCTCTAAGGTCCAGAGAACACCTGGGCAAGGTCACAAGGGAAGCAGAAGGAAAAATTGTAAAAGTTCTCCTGACACCTAGTCTATTGATTTACTTCTTAATTTTCAGTACTCCCAAGTTTTCCCTGTTTTTTAGGGCTTGAGTCATTCAGACCTTCAAATAAACCCAAATAAACTAGAGACTCAGGTAATAAAAGGACTTGGAAGGCCAAATAAAATAAATTTGATGTTGTTTTCATTATAATAATAGCAATTATTTATTGACCACTTATAATATTTATTTTCCATGGATTATCTCATTTAATCCAAGTTTTAAATGAATTCATTTTTAGTGCAGCCTTAAAATGGAATAATCCCTGATGATTACAAAAGCTGTTTTACCAGTCTCCTTTGACTATGTAATACAAACGAGTTTTGTTCCTGAGCAGATGGGATATACCAACTCAAAATTCTGCAAACTGGTATCCTTTGACCTGGTAGCTCCATTTATGTAAGTTTATTTTAAGAAAGTAATCATTAATATGTTCAAAGGTGACGTTCTATGATTGTTTGCTGTATGTAGCATTCTTTGGAATATGGAAAAATTAGAAATAGTCTTTAATGGTCAACAAATGGGACTGATTGTACAATGCAATATTCTGTAGACATTAAGAATGATACTATAGGTAAATCTTTAACAACATGGAAAGATGTTCACAATATATTTCAAAGGGGGAAAAAAGCAGATCACAAAATGTATGCTTAGAATGACACTCTTTGAAAAAAAAAAAAAGAATGACACTCTTTGTGAAAGGGCAGTGTTTATTTTGGAAGGTGAGATTATGAGTGATTTTTAGTTCTTTTGCTTATCTGCATTAAAAAATCAGTAGTAAATTTTTATTATTTTGTCATTAATGTAAATTTTTAAAATGAATCATTATCTCTGATTATTATCAAAGTACCTATAAGGCAAGGCATTGTGCCAAAGATGGGCAGACAAGAATTCAGGGCAGTTTAGCACAGTAAAGAACATAGTCTTAGCCACTATAGAGAGTGTATTAATCAAACCTAGCTTCCAAGTTGTAGCTCTACCCTCCTTAAGGTATGTCATCTTGAACAAGTTACTTGGTTTTTCTAAGCCTAAAACCAGTAATGATAATAATAGCTAACTTTCATAGAGAGTTGACTTTGTGCTAAGCACTATGCTAAGCACTTTGTATATAATTTCATCCCCACATCAGCTGATGAGGAAATTGAGGCTTAAATTAAGGGAAGGCAAATAACTTGCCTAGTTTACACAGTTAGATAAATACATCACAGTATGTTTGAGAGGATTAAATGTAAGGAGATACTTAAAGCACTTAGCCTAACACACTGCCAGGTAGATGTATATAAACTTGAAACCTGTCGTTTTCAATAATTTAGGCACAACCCTTATAGCAAAACTCTGCTTTTTATAATCATCTTACTACTCAATCACCTCTCCAGGGAATCTAATTTTTCTATTCGGTGTGGTGGGTAAGAGCATGGGCTCTAAAACCTGCCTTGTTTTGAATCCTAGCTCTACCACTTATTAGCCCTGTGACCTTGGCTAAGCTACTTCACCTCTTTGTTCTTCAGTTTTCTTGTCTGTAAGATGGGCATAATATTAGAACTGACTTCTTGGGGGTTGTTCTGAGTATTAAAGAGTTAACAGACAGAAAGCAATAGGAATAATGCCTGGAGTTCTTTGAATGTTTACACACATTTTACAAATTGTAAGTTCTTTTTGACACTTATGTAAAGATTTTAGTATGTTCCTTATATTGATATCTGAAAATATTGTTATTTAACACTAAAGATTGTGTAAATGCACAACCTGTCAGAATTCATAGGAGGAAGCTGTCCCCATTTAAAAGAAACTCATGTAGCGTTTATGTGTGCTTGTGTTACTAAGACGTAATTCAAACCCAGATGTGAGGTATACAGCAAAAATAATCAATTCTTCCAGTCTTAAATTTTCCAAAATCAGTTGAGCCATAAATTCTTCAAAGAAAAGAATCTGGCATATTTAGAACTTTACGTTGTCATGCATTTTGTTTATTATATTCAAAGATTTGATCTATTCTCCAGATTTATGAGGTCTTTTGAAAACAATTGAAAACTTCTACACATAAATAAGAAATAACATATCTTCAATTTCGTACTCAAATATGTTAAGGTAATACTACTTATGAAAAACTCATAAAAAATAAATCATCATAGAATTAAGAACCATAGTACAAGAAAAAGCTATTTCTCATCAACTGAAAATATCTTTTAGGCTATACTATATATATGTATATATTGCAATATATAAAATATTAATTTTATCAATATCAATTTTATTTTATATATTAAGGTTAATTAATATATACGATATTAATTTTATCCAGATGGTATTAACTATCTAAAACAAATGTTTTGGAATTATGTTAAATTCTCCAAAGTATATTAATTTACATTCCTTCCCAATACAAACCATAAATAGAATCTGTTATAATTTTACCATTACAAGTCTTTTGTGATTCTAGGATAGTCAACCTCATGTAACAAAGCAAGTAGTAAGAGATGGAAACTTACTTTTTGACTCTGAAAGGCAATTCCTGGGTTAAGGACAATGTTATTTTTCTTCAAAAGTCTCAAATCTTCACACAAAGGCTTCACAAGCTCATTGTGAACCTTAATTATAAGGGCACCTGTGTTTCTTTGTTTATCTGGTTGGTTGGACCTGAGGATTTGATTTGCCACACTCCTCCCCTGTCCCGCCCTATTTCTTTCTTAATGAGAACAACTTAACAATAGCATCTGTACAACCTCCAAAGCTCAAATAATGAGCGGGGAGGAACACAGGTAGTAGTTATGATGGGGGCGCATTTGCTGCTTAACCTTCATGTAAAGGGCTAAAATTCAGGGTAGTAAGGATAAACTCGAGGGATAGATCACTTTTAAACACAGGAGAGGTTTCAGAACATGAGGCCCCATCCTCCCCCTTCTACTCTCACCTTTCTCCCCCACCCCACTACCACCCTACTTTTCTCCCTGGAGAGGCAGTGTGAAATTAGATCAGTCAGGTTAATCCCACTCTGTTATTCAAGACCTCTGTGATCTTTGGCAAGCTTTTTTTCTTTTTTCTTTTTTTAAAATCTATCTGAGCCTCAGTTTCTGTATAACAGAGATAATAAATAGAGAAAATCTGACCTTGTAGATTTTATGAAGATTATTTTTAATGTTACTGGAAAAAGTGTATATGGTAACCATTAATACCAGTTGCTTCTTTTTCCCCTTTCTCCTCTTAATGGTACACATTCATCAAAGCTCCAGCTATACCTATCTGTAGAAGAATAGGCATGTGTGAAGACATGAATAATATTTGAAGGATTTGGGAATTTGATTAAAATAAAAAGTGCATCTATTGTTTTCATCATGAACATCTCCTGAAAGAGAAGAAAGAACTCTATTCTTTCAGCAAGTGTTCACTGAGCACGTACTAGGTCTAGGCTTCCTGTTAACCACTGGTGGTGGAAGTTATAATCTGTCCTCAAGATCACAGCCAGAAGGGACAATAGACGAGGAAATTACAGACTGTGATAGTACAATGTAACCCAGTGTTAATAAGTACTAAAACAGAAGTACCAGGGACCTTGAGAGTACAGAGTAGGGCATCCAAGGCAGCTTGGGGGAGATGGACTTAGATGGGAGAGGGACCCCAGAAGATTCTTAGAAAGAAAAATGATTCCAGAATTGAGTTTTGAAGAACAGG
This sequence comes from Vulpes vulpes, assembly GCF_048418805.1. Lineage (NCBI taxonomy): Eukaryota > Metazoa > Chordata > Mammalia > Carnivora > Canidae > Vulpes > Vulpes vulpes. The sequence continues at coordinate 48,910,151 of NC_132789.1, forward strand.
TAGGATTTAGAAGATGAAAGACTGAACATTGAAACTTGATAGAGGTAATGTGCCTTTTAAAAAAAGATCTATCTGCTCTGCATAGCTGTGAAATAAATGGTATATTCCATCGTCAAAATAACACTACATTATAATGTTACTATTATGAATATAACAGAATTTGTGGATTCTTGAATGTTTCATCACATGAGATTTCAATGGAACAATGAATAAGCTTTTCAAGTAAGCCCATGAGCATATATTCAGATACATTTTAGTAGAGTCTTTGATCTAACAGTTTTAACTATTCTTAGTTGCTCCTTAACTGTTGCAGTTTACACTTAATAGATTAGATAATTAATTGCTTAGTAATAGAAAATAGCTTGGCCAATCATAACATGTAGAAAAAATAAGAAAAAGAGTACTCAGTCTTCATATAGGTTTTAGTGCTGGAAGGAACCTTAGAGATCATTGACATTATCTTCCTCATTTTATAGGAAAGGAAAGGTAGGTCCAGAGAGGTTCAGTGATCTGCCTAAGTTCACACAGCTGGTGAGAAGCAGAGTCAGAAATAGAACCCAGTTCTCTCAGCATTCCACACATTGCTCTCACCAATGGCAGTGACTACCATTTATCGGACATTTCCAGTGTGCTGACATGATTAACTATAACAAGGAAATCTTTCTTTTCTATTGCATTTTCTCTGGATGTCCAGCTTCATGAGACGCTCTGTCATGCCAGGAAGGATCACAAGATTGGGAGTCACATCCTTGCTCCACAACTAGCTGTCTTGGGGATCTTGGCAAATTACCAGTTTTCCTTATCTGTAAAATGAGGGTATGAATTAAATCTACCTTAAAGTGTTGTTCTATGGATTAAAATGAATGAAATAAGTAAATGAATTCCATTTTATTCATGACCGTTTGTTCTACAGATTACTCATATTATTAGGCTAAGCAGCATTCTGTTAAAGGTCATTTATTATAATGTGTGGCAGATTGTATTTTCCAAATATGGCTACAACAGTATCTCCCAAACCCACCTTCTGCAATGTGACCTTGCTGCTCCCTTTCCACGAGGGGAATCTAATCTTCCTCCCCTTGAATCTTGGTCACCTCTTAGTGGTTCTGAGTCACATAATCCACTGTCCCTTCTTTCCAGCAAGTAGGCATGCAGATGTCAGGATGGGAGTTGATAGACAAGCTGGCAGGACAACAAAACAGACTCTGAAATCTTGATGATTGTGTGTGTTGCCATAGCAGCCATGAACTACATAGCCGGACTTTACTTGACAGAGGAACAAACTCTGATCTTATTAGGCCACTTATTTTGGACTTTTCTGTTGCAGCAAACCAACCAATATTCTAACCAACACAATCGGAGATACTATAATGAAGCTAAGTGCCTGGCAGAAAGCAGGTGCTACATAGAAAGTAGCTAGCACATCTCAAACACCAAAATGCTCCAGGATATAATCTTACTTTTTGGGTGACTTTTACACCTGGTACATTGACCTCTTCCACATAGCCTTCCTTTTATCTCTGCCCTCTGGGTCATCAACAGGCAACAATAAGCTTTGTGATCATTTAGTTCCACTAATCCTTGAACTCCTCAACACTAATGACTCACTTTCCCTCATTTCAGCCACTCAGCTTCACTGTTGATCCTGGGCCTCATCATGGCATTAAATAGCTCCACCAGCAAGTTTTACAATACTGCCATATTTTTTCTCCTAGCTCTGGCTGGTCCAAGTGGTCTCTGCTGAATTCCTACAGCTCCTGTGCATCCTCCATCACAGCCAGTTATCACTCTGCTCTGTCAGCTTCAGTTCCTGTGTCTCCCTACTGGACTATGAGCTTTTTGAGGTTGGAGACTGACTTATTCAGCTATGTAACTACAATTCCCAGCAAAAACATGTCTATTAGTTGGAAGGTCTCAGTTTTTTCCAGCTTCCATGTCTTTGCTTATGTCATTCCACCCTAGGGATACTTTCCTCCTACTGCATTGTCTTTTTTTTTTTTTTTTTTAAGATTTTATTTGTTTATTTGGGGGGGAGAGAGAGAGAGAGAACAAGCAGGGAGGAGAGGGAGAAGCAGGCTCCCCACTGAGCAGGGAGCCCAATGTGGGGCTCCATCCCAAGACCCCAGGATCATGACCTGAGCTGAAGGCAGATGCTTAATTGACTGAGCTTCCCAGGCGCCCCAGCATTGTCTTCTTTTAATATCAGACAAGTCCTGTAAGGTTTACCTCAGATGTCATCTCTAAGAAGTTTTTCCTGAAATGATACTTTCCTCCTTTGAAGTTCCAAAGCACTTCAGTGTTATATCTTTGCAGGCATTTTGATTTTGTGAAGGAAAGCCTAAGCCCCATAAAGAGCAGTTTGGTTTTGTTTAGTATCTGTTTTTCCCACTTCATTTTGAACTTCTTGAAACTGGAACTCTGTTAATTATTTCTTGTGAACCTAGCTCTTGGAGGAATGCTTAGCACAAATTACATACAGTGAATGTTTGTTGAATGAATAAATAATGTAGCTCAGTGTTAGTGAAACTTTTTTAACTGTATGAAGTAAAGAATGTATTTATGTTCTCCTTTTCTCATTTTACGAAACAATACTTAGCTTTATCAATCTCAATGGTTTCTGATGTTTGCTACCAATCCTACACCATTCTATTTCATTTCTTTTAAATGCTGGTTATGACTCAATAAGTTGATTTATGACCCTAAGGAGTTCCAAACCTAATTCAAACCATATTAGATTTGGTATAGGAGCTACGTTTTATTTTGTACATAGGTTATTTTATTTACCATCACCACATTTTTTTCTATTTCAAGGTTTAAGTGAGGGCATACATTATAAATAAACATGTGGGGAGAAATTCTTTGCACAGAACAGACAATAGCTCTTCTCTGTGGGGTTTCATAGTTTTTAAAGTTTGTCTCTTGACCTTGGAAACACCAGGAAAGCTTGGGGTAAGAATGAGGCATTTTCGCCACTTAGCAGAGAAATGTATTTGTCCATTCTTCGTTGGGCCAGCAAATAATAATAATATCTAACATTTACTGAGTGCTTACTAAGTCCTAGATAATGTTCTTCTACTCACTTCATATGTATACCCTCAATTAATCTTCACAAAACCACTTTTAGGTAAAAACAATTACTATTTCCATTTTATAGATGAGAAAACTGAGTCACAGGAGGACTCACACTACTGGAAAATATCAGAGCCAGTAGTTGAACCCAGGCATCCTTAAGAGGATGTATGTGTCATGGCTAGGGTACGATACTCAAATCTTGTCTCTGCCGCTTAGTAATTGTGAAATCTTGAGCAAGAAACTTGACATCTCTGTGCCTATGTTTTCTCAACTGTAAAATGAAACTAATGATAGTAATAATAGTTCTTACCCACAAAATTTGTTGGGGAGATTAAGGGATTTTTATATATATAATACTTAGAAGAATGCCTGCATATGACAAACACTTATTAAGTATTTGCTCTTGCTATGATGGCTTCAGAACCTGCACACTACACCACTGTACTAAACAACTCTCTATTTTTCATAGATGTATCTTCCACAGCGAGAAAACATTTCTCCTGACAGAGACCCTAGAGATCTCTACTTGGTCCTATCAAAGATGGGAGTGGTCTAAAGAGAAGTGGCCTATTCCTCCAAATAGATATTGCAGAGCTGGGACTAGAAGTTGGGAATCCAGTTTCTCCATCTTGTGCCCTTTCCACTACCCTATCTCTCCCTCCCTTATGTATTTAGTTCCTCAGTTGCTTGTGAACTTTGCTATCCTGTGCAGTCCGTTTCCTCCATGTAATTATGTTGCTGGGAATAAATCTAAATGTTGGACCCTAGGGAAATTCTTTTACTCAACTGGTTATTCACAAGCATCTTGCTTTCTTTGTGTGCTCATTGCAGGTATTTAGTATTTTATTATAACATATAAGGTTAGAAAACACAAACTTTGGAGGAACATGAACCTGCCGATTCTGGCTTTATCATTTGCTAATTACTTGGTGCCTACATTTCCTCTTCTGGGACCTCTGTCAGCCCCTGGTTAGCCTGCTGTCTTGGCTTCCTCAGGCCTTCCTGTCTCTTCTCCTGCCCCTAGAGTCTCTTCCCACTGCAGGCTGGTGCTTTCTTAAAAATGTGGTTATGTTCCTGCTCTGCTCAAAACTTTTCTTTTTTGGGATCCCTGGGTGGCGCAGCGGTTTGGCGCCTGCCTTTGGCCCAGGGCGCGATCCTGGAGACCCGGGATCGAATCCCATGTCGGGTTCCCGGTGCATGGAGCCTGCTTCTCCCTCTGCCTGTGTCTCTGCCTCTCTCTCTCTCTCTCTGTGTGACTATCATAAATAAATAAAAATAAAAAAACTTTTCTTTTTTTTTTTTTAGTTTTATTTATTCATTCATGAAAGACATGGAGAGAGAAAGGCAGAGACACAGGCAGAAGCAGGCAGAGGGAGAAGCAGCCTCCATGCAGGGAGCCTGAGAGGGACTTGATCCAGGGTCTCCAGGATCACACCCTGGGCTGAAGGCAGCGCTAAACCGCTGAGCCACCCAGGCTGCCCTGCTCATAACTTTTCAAAGGTTTTTCATTATTTGTAGGGCAAGGACCAAAATCCTTATGGTGGTCTACAAGGCCCAGCTCATCCTGGTTCCTGCCACCTCTCCCAGGTATTGTCCCTGGAGCCTGCATCCTTTCACTCCCTAAAAACACCAGCGTGTGTCCCACCATGGGAGCTTTTCACATTCTGTTTCCTTTGTCTGCATTGCTCTTCCTCAGGATTTGATTTAGTTAATACCTACCTTTCTTGCAGCTCTTTCAGTGATTTATTTTAGCTTCAATATTACTTTCTTAGGGAAGCCTACTTTTTTCTAAATCACTTTGTAGAGTGTATTGTTTTGTATTATTTTGATAATTTTACTCTGTGGGGATCAGAATAGTATCTTCCTTCTCTCTTTCTAATTCAGAGCCTGGTATATATTTAGTTGGCTTTTTGCTATACATCTAACCTACATTATATGGAATCGTCATAACAACTTGTAAGGTCAGCCTAGTGTGTCTTTTATAGATGAGGAAACTGAGATTCAGGAAAGTTAACTTATGAGAGGTCATATGGTGGTGAGGTTAGAATTTGGTATCAGGTCTTTCCAGTTCCCAAACTAGTATTCTTTCCTTTATACTGTATTGTATTGTAACCAAGGAAACTTTAATCTTTGTTACCTTTTTTTGTCAAAAAGTAAGTTGCTTTAATAGGTATGTTAGCCAAATGTTAAATTTCTTTTCTAGGTATGTGCATATTTTTGATAGGGAAGATGGCAAGAATTGTGTACCCACATGACTGTCATTAGAAAAATGTTACCTACCTCTATACAACTTTCTTTTAAAACAAATATTAATGACTTAGTTGAACTCATCCAAATTCCTTGTGTCAAATTTCACTTTTTGCATTTTTAAAAAATATTTATTTATTTTAGAGAGAGAAAGAAAGAGCATGAGCTGGGGGAGCGGCAAATGGAGAGGGAAAGGGAAAGAATCTCAGGCAGACTCCCTGCTGAGTGTGAGCCTGAGGCAGGATGCAGGGCTCTATCTCATGACCCTGAGATCACAAGCTGAGCAGAAACTGAGAGTTGAATACTCAACCCACTGAACCACTCAGACAATCCATCACTTTGCATATTTGTATGTGTATGGTGTTTTGTTCTGCTATAGAGACTAGTATTTGAGAAATGAAGTTTGTGCAGGAAAGAGTGAATCAGAAATTTGAGGTTTAGATACTTTGGCTGGCCCACATTGCTGAGTTTAGGGAAATGCAATTGTTGTAAACCAAGTGACTATATTCATGACTTTGTCATGTTTTCTTTATTTCTACGCATTACAGCATCTTTATTATCAGTTTGAAACAGATTTTTCCTTTTGTATCTTGTTAGTTTTATCTTCCCAGAATTTGTTGTAAGGAGGTAAATTGTAGATTTCATTTGATTCTGATGCTTCCCCGAACTTCAAAGGTAATGCTCCCTCAGAGAAAAGCTTGGATTCTAAATTTTATCTCAGAAAATTATACAGGCAACATATTTGAAGTAGCATGGTGGGAAAATCTAAAAGAAGAAATGAATGCAGGAGGTCTCCTTTTAAAGAAGGTACAGATAAGAAAGTAGAATAAAGAAGTAAAAAAAACCACAACACTATATGAAGAGGACAGGCTCCCTCAAGCATTCAACGTCAAATCTAACAAAGTAAACATTTTTTCTCTAAGGAAAAAATTATCTTGAAGGAAAAATGGGAACTGACTATGATTTTCAAGGAAAGGAATAGAAAACTACTCTAATTGTAGTTTTTCTCCTAAAAAACAGTGAGCTCATACCAGCTCTTTGGAAATATAGTCCCAACATTCCCCGGCTGCAAGTGGCCAAGCTCTGGAAATGCTGCTTTTATTTGGTAAAGACAAACTGAGAGGGAGAGGAGAGCTCTCCATTCCTTAATCATGAGCCTCACATCATGACTGACTTGCTCCAAAGAATACAGTACAGAAAGGGAGAAAAAGAATAACTCTACAGTGGAGAAACCTGATAAACACTACCTCAGCCAGGTGATCAAAGTCAACATCAATGTCATAAACCAAATCGGTAGTACATACTCTTGATATGATGTGATGAAGATGGCACTTTACCTCTGTGATCAGCCTCCCCAAAACCCATAACTGCAATCTAATCGTGAGAAAAAATTAGATAAATTGCTGTAAAGGGGTGTCCTATGAAATACTTGAGAAATATTCTCTTAAACGGTCAAGATCATTATAAACAAGGAAAGTCTGAGAACATGTCACAACCACTAGTAGTCTAAGGAAACATGTCAATTAAATGTAATGTGGGGCAGCCTGGGTGGCTCAGGGGCTTAACGCCGCCTTCAGCCCTGGGTGTGATCCTGGAGACCCGGGATCAAGTCCCACGTCCGGCTCCCTGCATGGAGCCTGCTTCTCCCTCTGCCTATGTCTCTGCCTCTCTCTCTTCGTGTATCTCTCATGAATAAATAAATAAAAGCTTTATAAATAAATAAATGTAATGTATTTTACATGGCATCTTAGAAAATGGACATTAGGTAAAACTAAGGAACTCTGAATAACTCTGGATTTTAGTTAGTAATAGTGTATCATTATTTGCTTATTAATTGTAAAATATACTATGCCAATATAAGATGTTAATACTAGAGGAAACTGGGTATAGGGTATATGGGAATTCTGTATGCTAATTCTCAATTTTTCTGTAAATCTAAAAGTGTCCTAGGGACCCTTAGCTGGCACAGTTGGTGGAGCATGTGACTCTTGACCTCAGGGTCATGAGTTTGAGTTTGAGCCCCATGTTGAGTGTAGAGATTATAAATAAATAAACTTTAAAATAAGTTTCCTAAAAAGCAAAATCTATTTATGAAAAAATTAACTAAAAATGCTTGTAGGGCTATTCAAAGAGCTTCCCTGTGGATCTAGAAGAACATAATGGATGTTACATAATAAGCTCAACATTTGTATAACTGCTAATTTAGGAAATGACCTAATATATACTATTTAATTTAATTTTTAAACAGTATGGTGAAATAGATATAATTAATTACTCCCATTTTGCAGTTAGAAAGAGTAGAGTTTAGCAAGATGAGGTGACTTGCTGGGAATCAAAAACTGATCTGACCCTAGTACCAGTGATTTTTCCACCACATCTGCATGTCTATCTTTTGTTCCTACGTGTCAGCAATAATATAGGTACTAACAGCACCAGGGTTTTAATGGTTGATGATAAGCCAAGTGAATAATTTCTGAACTCTTTTCTATTTGCCCTTAAAAGACATTTATCTAAGATCCTTATTTAAGTGTTTAGTGGTGTCTTCTCAGGAAAAGTCAATGAATCGTATCTGCCTCTGACAAGGATACAGAATGTGTTACCACTAGGAGTGGGCAGTAGTTCACTTCTCATCAGAAAGCTTTAGTTTTCAGGTCTATGTACTTTAGGAATATGACCTTTACTCAAGGCTACTTTAAATGTCTCATTTGGCTTTTCAGAGTTTGCTGATAATAGATGGTGTTCTGTACTTTGAACTGGGGAAGTGTTCAAAGACCAGCAATGGTTTGGGGATCGTTTACAAAGCATTCCAGCTGTGGTGGCCATATGTCACTCCATCTGCCTGTATTGTGTGGGTATTGTTCTGCAGTGTTCCATAGCATGCCCACTCTTGCTTTTGGATTACAAACTCCTTGGGGTATGGATGTGGTTTTGTGTTTGGATCATTTTACCTGCCGCAAAGCAACATGTACTCTTTCTCCCTCCAAATACAGAGGACATATGACAAATGCAGGAACCATGAAAATATACATACGTGAAATTGTTTCTTTTGCAATCAGTTTATTGTGGGAAGATGTTGGGGAGGGGTTACTATTTAAGACATCAGCTAAGACGCATATAGGAACAACAGCAATTACTGGGTATTATTAAATACAGCTATGTGAGATGCACTTACCTTACAGAATCTGTCTCTAATCCAATCAGAAGGGGGCTAATGATTATAGATCTTGTTGGATGTCCTGAAGGGTAGCTGGTCCAGGTATCTGCCATATCTTAGTTGAAGAGTGGATATGAGAGGGATGTGGACAGAGCATACACAGAGAATTTTAAAGAAGAGGACTCTCCCCAGTAAATGTTTTTAACTTCCTATATCACTGGAAACTTTACTGAAAGAAAAGTCCACATTATTTTGATGACCTTTGGAGGCATTTAGACAGAGGACATTTTTAATACCTTTAGGGTTCAAATTATTCATAGGACTTCAGGGACTATACTCAATTCCTTCAAGTAACCACACAGAAGCTATTTTTCTCTTGTTTTCACCTTATTGTGGAGTCGTCCCAGACTACCTGCATTTCCTGAGTATTTAAGCTGTGTCTCCCTTACCCTCTGCTCTTTACATCTTTTACTGTTTCTTTTACTTAGGATCCTTCCCATCTTCCCTTCTTGTCCTTCAAAACTCAGTTCACATTTTACCATCCTCTGGGAAATCTCCTTCAATCATTCCCCATTTCAAATGCAAGTTTAGATTAGGTGCACCTTCTTTGTATACCCCCATATACTTGTACACAAGGTTATCATATCTTTTGTTTGTTCATTTATTTAATCATTCATCCAAAATTACTTACTAAACAAACATCCACCCTGTGTCAGAAGCTGTTATAGCTGCTGGAGATATAGCAGGGCAAAAAACAGGTAAGGTTCATACTTCTATGGTGTGGAAGATAGTCAATAAAAAAGCAAATAATTAAATAGAATTTATAATTTTAGATGGTGAGAAAAAACCCATAATGTAATAATGGAATATTGAGTGACTGAAGTTGGGAGCTATTGTGACTGAGTGGTCAGGGAAGGTTCCTCTGAGGAGGTGACATTTGAAAAGAGACCCGAATGATGAGAGAACAAGTGATGTGAAGAACAAGGAAAGAGCGGTCCAAGTAGAAGGAACAAGGGGACAATGAAGGATGTGAAGAGTAACAAACTTGAAGTGTTTGAAGAAAAGCAAGGAGCCTATGTAGTTGGAGCATGGTGAGTGAGGAGGAATGCTGTGGGAGGAGAGATTGAAAAGGTGGGCCTAGCCAAATCATGTTGGACATTAAAGGCCTAGAAGAGAACTATCTGGGTTGAAGGAGCCAAGATTTGTGACTAGACTTGTCACCCTCCAAAGCTTGTACCTATACGTATCACATTCTCTAATACACTGATGGCAAGTAAAACCTTTAGGCTATTCAGAAATATCTAATTAATGTATTGAAGTGTAATGAAAGTGTTTCAGAAAAAAGTCAATCATATTTATTAATTAGGAAAGAAATATCCAGTTTTAGGCCTATTTTGATCAACTCAGTGAGGATATAGGTTTTTTATCAGGCTAAGCTATTTTGAAAACTCCTGTGTTTATAAATCAAAGAACATCTCGATTTTAATTCTAGACTTATATCACTTGTGATATTCAGCTTTCTCTTCACTTATTTTCTTAAAAAGAGTCATGGCCTAGTGTTTCATTACATTGGCATAAATTTTCAGATGGTTCTGAGATTTATATCTTAGAATGCATACACCATTTTAGGGATACTGTGACTCTATACTAGACATAGTTAACTTTTATATCCAACACTTCCTCTTAAAACTGATAAAAGAGATGCATATTATTTTGGGCATATCCTGAAATTTGCACTCCAAGAATGATTCTGGATATTTAGGTTCATTAGTGTCATAATCTGTGAATCTCTTCTGAAACTCTCACTCTATTTCTACAACTTACTCTAGGATCCTAAAACTTGTTATTCCTCTGAGTACTAGAGAATCAGGTTCCAGGCCTCATGTTCAATCCAAATGTTTTCACTTTCTTGAACAAGCCAGCAACTGCCTTGTTTCATTTCCTACAGTTTCAGGCTCAATTTGTTTAGGTATTTGTCATACTACTACTGAAAAAAACAAAAACAAAAACAAAAAACTAATCTTAATGACACCTGGGGACCTACCAAAATGGAATCCTTTAGCTTAGAGTCATTTGGCTGTAAGTCTTTTATTTTAGTTCTTTATTTTTTTTTTAAATTTTTTTATTTATTTATGATAGGCACACAGTGAGAGAGAGAGAGAGGCAGAGACACAGGCAGAGGGAGAAGCAGGCTCCATGCACCGGGAGCCCGACGTGGGATTCGATCCCGGGTCTCCAGGATCGCGCCCCGGGCCAAAGGCAGGCGCCAAACCGCTGCGCCACCCAGGGATCCCTATTTTAGTTCTTTAATAAGTTTTTTAAACATTCAAGTAATCTGATGTTATTAAAATAAATTAGGTTTCCATACTCTATTTTGTCCTCTTCCAAATACACCATAAATAAATACCAGTTAAGGGCATAAGCCTAAGTAAAATCTTGATCTGTTCCTCCATTAAGCCACAGAGGACTCAGCACAACTAGTTTATACCATGAAACCTCTTTCTGAAAGAGGCATGAAAGTCTAGGGTGCACAACTCTTCTCTCCTGATGCAAATAAAGCTTTGAAAACAATTTCCCCCCTTTTTTGCAGGTGCCCCATCTGTAACAAGTGCAATCAGCTTATTCATGTTTAAACCCAACTTCTCAAATTTCTTCTTAGCAGATGGTTAAGTTCTATCAGTTCATGTATCCTGGCTAAGTGGGTAAATCATTTTTTCCCATAAATACTACAGCCACAATGTTGGCAATTTATCGTGTGATAGGTAATCACACGCTCTGCCACTAGAAGCATAAAGTTGCATGGGGAGGACAACTTTGAGTATGTTTCATCAGACTTGAAAAGATAATCTTCTTTGACCCAGTGACCTGAGGTCTATAAATCCAAACAAGGAAGTGATCAGAGAGGATGATTGAAGATCTATGTACAAGGATGTTCACTGCAACATTATTTATAACACAAAAAAATGTAGGACTTGACTGATCTAAATATCCAAGAAGTGAATGGTTTAGTTATGAAGCATCCCTAAGGTGGATATTTTGTAACAATAGGAATAACGTTTTCTTTTTTTAAATTTTTATTTATCTATGATAGTCATCAGAGAGAGAGAGAGAGGCAGAGACACAGGCAGAGTGAGAAGCAGGCTCCATGCACCGGGAGCCCGACGTGGGATTCGATCCCGGGTCCCCAGGATCGCGCCCCGGGCCAAAGGCAGGCGCTAAACCGCTGCGCCACCCAGGGATCCCGCATTCTTCTTTTTAAAAAAGGATTTTATTTATTTACTTGAGAGATGAATGCATACAAGAGAGAATGTGCATGCAAGCACAAGTTTTGGCGAGGGACAGAGGGAAAACACGAAGCCGGGGAGCCTGCTGTAGGGCTCAACATGGGGCTGCATTCCGAACTCTGGGATCACAACCGGAGCTGAAGGCAGATGCTTAACTGACTGTACCACCCAGGTGCCCCAGGTATAATGCATTCTATAGTCCCATCTCCCCTGGAGTCACTAGATACTAGGGTATGGTGAAGTCTGACACTTCCTCGACTACCCTGTCCTGCTAATCTCACTCAAATGAAGAACCACACAACGTATACAAAATTCTTTATGGAGGCAGCTCTTAGCAAGGAGTAGGAGAAATAAGAGACTGGAACCCATCCATCTTCAGCAGTTCCTTTTATGGAATAGTGAAGCTTTTCAGCCTTGGGCCTTCAAAAAGAAGCTGGTCTCTGTAGGACTTCCCATCCTTGGGACTTCTTTCCCTTCTTAATTTCCTTGTACTTTCCTCTTTAACCCTATCTTCTTCCAAATCCCTGAGCACATGCTCTCATTCTCTCCTTGGGGAATTCTACTCAACTCTGAAGAAAGATAATTTGCTCTTCTGACCTTTGTATATTTCTGGTTTGGACCAGTTTTCCCTCAGCTCCTACTCCTCTCACGTGCTGTTCCTAAGAGAAAGACAATCACTGCTGATTTTCTCATTACTTCACTCAGTAAGTATCTCACCAGTATCTCACTTATCTCACCAAGGGGTGGAAGTGTGTGTGATATCCATATTTCTTGAAGACAATCAAGGTTTACCAAGGGCAGCATTTATCTTCTATTACCAAGTATTTATACCTGCTCCTCTCAGAACAGTAGCCTCTGGCATAACTGTGCTAAGAAACCATTGGTGCTCTCCTGAGCCTGGTTTATATTTTAAATCCACCAAACCAGCTGTTAATGGCTCTCCCTCTGCTACCCTGAATTGTGTTATTGCCAATTACATACTCTTTAATGAGGTGACTCACCAAGATTTAGAGGTAGAAGTAGTAAGGGGACAGATTTTTTAAATTGCCACAGTGTCTCTTATACTGGGAGTTTCCTTAAGCCAATACCAAGTTTGACTCATCCAGAGACCTCCTTACCCCCACCATCATTGATACAATACTCTGTTCTTCAAATCAAACTGCTTTTATATTATCAATATGATTTGAGAATTTGATATGGAAAAGGGTAGGAGTTAATGGAATTTATAAATGAAAAGCATGATTTTTGGAATCATGCCTGGCTTCAAATCTTCACTATTACACTCAGTAGCTTTGTTACATCAAGTAATTTACTGAACTTCTCTCTGTTTCCTAGTTAGTAAAATGGGAGTAAAACCTGTATCATGGGTGGAGAAAGAGGAACACTCACTGTTGGTGAGAATGCAAACTGTGCAGCCACTCTAGAAAACAGTATGGAGGGTCCTCAAAAAGTTAAAAATAGAACTACCTTATGACCCAGCAATTGCACTACTAGATATTTACCGAAAATACCTAGTACAAAAATACGGATTTAAAGGCATATGTACACCCCCCCCCCAATGTTTATAGCAGTATTATCAACAATAGCCAAATTACAGAATGAGCCCGAATGTCCATAGGCTGATGAATGGATAAAGATGTTGTGTGTGTGTATGTGTATATGTGTATATATATATACATATATATGTGGATATTTCTCAGTCATCAAAAAGAATGACATCTTACCATTTGCAATAAAGTGGATGGAGCTAGAACTATTATGCTAAGTAGAATAAGTCAGTCAGAGACAAATATCATACAATTTCACTCATGTGATATTTAAGAAACAAAACAGATATGGGACATCTGCATAGCTGAGTCAGTTAAGCAACTGACTGACGCTTGATTTTGGCTTTGGTTATGATTTCAGGGTAGTAAGATGAAGTCCTGAGTTGGGATCTATGCTGGGCGTGGAGTCTGCTTTACATTGTCTCTCACTCTCTTCCTCTGGCCCTCTTCTTCTCTCTGCCTCTCTAAAGAAAATGAAAAAGAAAACAGATGAACATAGGGAAAAAAGAGAGAGAGACAACACGGAAAACAGACTCTTAACTGTATAGAACAAACAGAGGGGTACTGGAAGGGAGGAGGAAGATGGGTTGAAGAGGGCACTTGTTTTGATGAGTGCTAGGTGTATATGTAAGTGATAAATCACTAAACTCTACACCTGAAATTAACATTACGCTGTATGTTAATCAACTGGAATTTAAATTAAAACTTGGGGAAAAAAGTATTACCTGACTTGTTGGATAGTTTTTCCTATTGTATATGAGTCCCAATAATATGTTTGGTTGTGGCTATTGCTAACCTTTACATGAATGGAATAAAAAATTATGGGCTCTGTTTGGTCTTGTTATGTTCAAAATAAACTTAAGATCCACCTATGTTCAAAGCAAAACACATGGGGTGCCTGGGTAGTTCAGTCAATTAAGCATCTGACTCTTGATCTCAGCTCAGGTCTTGATCTCAGGGTTATGAGTTCAAGCCCTATGTTGGGCTCCACACTGGACGAGGAGCCTACTTAAAACAAAACAAAAAATAAATGAATAAAACAAAACAAATACAAACATGTATCATGGAGCTATGTGAGAATGAAATTAGACTGTGTGGAAGGTATTTGCACATATTAAGCACTTATTAAATGGTAACAATCATTATAGTGAATTGTAGGCAGTCTTAAACAATGTAATATTAACCTGAAGAAAAATGGTTGGGATGAAAATGTACTCTTGAACTGAAAGAACAGATTTGTTTTAAAAATACTTTATTGAAAAAAAATAAATAAAAAATAAAAATACTTTATTGTAGGGACGCCTGGGTGGCTCAGTGTCTGCCTTTGGGTCAGGGTGTGGTCCTGGAGTCCTGGAATCGAGTCCCACATTGGGCTCCTTGCATGGAGGCTGCTTCTCCTCCCACTGCCTGTGTCTCTCTGCCTCTGTGTCTCTCAATAAATAAATACAATCTTAAAAAAAATACTTCATTGTAAAAAAACCCCACCAATGCTAAAATGTATAGCTTCATGAGTTCTTAGAAGGTAAACATTTTTATAACCACCAGCCAGATCTCTGAGAAAACTCTTCTAGCCCCTTTGCATGCCCTGTCCTAATCACAGTTTCCTCCCTACCTGATTTTATAATGATCACTTCTACATGTTTCTTTATGGCTTTATTAATCAAGTGTGTGTCCCTGAACACTTTAATATAGACTTGCACATTTTTATTTAATAAGTCTCCACAATTGGAAAGATATAAGAAAATAAGTTATAGCTCAATTGATAGACGTAATTAAAATGTATGTACAATATAGAGTGGTGGTTACAGTGTACTAGTTAAAAGCATGGAATCCAGAGGCAAGATTCCTGGATTCATATTCCACCTCTGTCAATTATTAGCATTTTAAGTTTGACTCAACTTCTCTGTGCTCATTTTTCTCATTTGTAAAATGTCATCAATAATAATAGCTATCTGAGTACATGGAAGGAAATATACAATGTTTTTTTTTTCTTTTTTCAGAAAATAAGAAACCAATTAGTTAATTGTTCAATTGAGGATCTAAAAAAAGAGGGACAGAGGAAACCCTAAGAAGCAAGGAGAAAAAAATGAAGGCATAAAGGATTAAATCAAATAATGAAGCATAGACTTTGAGTTGTCCCTCAATAAGTTTTCTTCCTCTTCATTAAATAGAGAACTCTCATTTTTAGAGAATCCTGGGTCAGAATCAGTTTTGTGGGCATGTGACCTGTGCAGTCACCCAGGGTGCAGTGCTCAGAGGGCCCCAAGATTAGTTAAATGCTCTCTTGTTGCTATCCTGAAGTTCTTAATACTTTTTGAACAAGGAGCCCCACATTTTCCTTTTGCCCTGGGCCCTGCCTGTTGTATCCAGTCTTGATCTGGGCATAGAACTGTCCATGGTAGAGACTCATTTCCCATTCTTTCTTCAGCTAGGAGTGTTTCTGTGAGCAAATTCTGCTTGATGGGATCTAAGTAGAATTGTATGTGCAACACCTGCAAGGTGTCCTTAAAAGACATTCCTCCTTCTTGCTGGCAGAAATAAAATCTTTTTTTTTTTAAAAAGATTTTATTTATTTAATCATGAGAGAGAGAGAGAGAGAGAGAGACAGAGAGAGAGGGGCAGAGAGAAAAGCAGGCTCCATGCAGGGAGCCCGATTCTGGACTCGATCCCGGGACTCCAGGATCACACCCTGGGCCTAAGGCAGGTGCTCAACCACTAAGCCACCCAGGCATCCTGTAATAAAGTCTTAATAGCTGGAATTCCAGTAGTCATTTTGACCAAGGTGGAAGCCATGCAAGGTGGAGCAGCAATATACATATAATTTGATTCTCAGCTGTTAGAGCACCATAACAGCTCTGAACTACCTGTAGACCTCTTTAACTTAAGAAGAAACATTTTATCTTAAGCCATTGACATTTTGAGTTTTCCCATAACTTGTACCTGAACCTAACTCTAATGAACTTAAAAGGGTGGCAGGTGGAAGGGAGGGTGGAGAGAGAGAGATAGAGAGGGAGAAAGAACACAAAACTAAAAGCTTTGAATTGACGAATAAGATAGATATATCTCTAGTAATATCAATCAAGAAAAAAAACTGAAATAAAAAATTCATAATAAAAAAATTCATAATAAAAAGAAATATGTATAGTCACAAGAGATTCTAAAAATAAAAAAATGAGAACTTAAAACACAATAAAATTTATATATTTCTGAAAAATATAAAATGCCAAAATTGGCTGAGAAAATACAAAATAACAACCATTGAAGAATTTGAAATGATAATTAAAAATGTCCCTCCCCAAATTCTCTAGGCTTAGATGGCTCACTTTATTTTCTAACATAGATATAAACATTTTAAATAAAATAGTTAACTGAATCCAACAATGCATTAAAAAACTAAGCTGTGATCAAGTAGTATTTATTCCAGAAATGCAAAAATGTTTTAAAATTAGAGTATTTATTAATTTGTTTAATAACATTAAAGGAGAAAGGCCGGGGATCCCTGGGTGGCTCAGTGGTTCGGTGCCTGCCTTTGGCCCAGGGCGCGATCCTGGAGTCCCGGGATCGAGTCCCGCGTCGCGCTCCCGGCATGGAGCCTGCTTCTCCCTCTGTCTGTGTCTCTGCCTCTCATTCTCTCTCTCTCTCTCTCTCTCTCTCATGAATAAATAAAAATCTTTAAAACAAAAAAATAAAGGAGAAAGGCCATGTGATTATCATAGTGGATGAAAACAAAGCTTTTGTTTTAAAATTTAATGCCTATTTGTAATTTTAAAACTCCTTGAAAACTTCTTCAACTTGACAGACTTATGTCAAAGTCTACACTTAATGGAAAAAATTTACATGCAATTCTATCAGGAAAAGACAAGAATCCCCGCCATAAAGTACTTGTTAACACAATGCTAGAGGCTCTGGCTAAAGCAGTAATAAAGGAAAAATAAATATATTAAATAATGAGAAGGGATAAGAGAACTGCTGTCTTGCTGTTAATTTTTCTTACAGGCTAAGAAAAATCTGGAATAGTCAACAAACTATTAGATAGCAAGAGACTTCACAGAATTTTGCAATTATAATATTAACTTCCAAAATCAATAGCATTTGTCTGCATGAGCAAAGCTCATAGAAAAAAATTTAAAAACCTAAGATTCCACTTGCACTCCTATAAAAACTATGAAATATTTAAGAAGTACACTTTAAATAGTGGGAAGACTTCTCCAATAATGTAACGTTTGAGATGAGATCTGAATGAAGTTAGTCAAGCAGATTATCTGAAAAAAGAGCATTCTGGGCCAAGGAAACTGTAAGGACAAATGACTTCTTATGTTTGATTTTTCTCTTTCTTTCAACATCAGAATATTTTCTTTTCTGTTAAGTTCAGTCATATTTTAACATTTAAATAGTTTATTCAGGGTAAGAAGAAATCCTCAAATAGTTCTTTTATAGCTTTGGTGTAGAAGCCGTTGTTTTTTTAAGCAAAACTTAGAAGACAGGAAAAGAATGATAACATTTCTAGAAGGACAAACCATCAATAAAAAGAGTAGAAATACAAATGATAAGTTGAATTAAAAAATATTTTCATTTCTCTTCTTCCCACCCTATACTTCATCTGGCTGACCCCCCCCCCCCCCCCTTTCTTAATACTCAACTCCAGGGTCATTTCCTACAGAAAACCTTCTATGATGTCCAAGGGCATCCCTCATTGATGCTTCTACACTTACCATTAGTCATTTAAACTTTTTGAATCTCAACTTCATCTTCTGTACAGGATGATGACATTAATACCAATTTTACAATTTTTACTTTGAGAATTAAATAAGTTGGTACATGTGAGAAATGTGATTATGACTTGAATACTTCTCTCATTCCATTCTGTATCTAAATTCAGTGACAGGCACATGGAAGGCATCATTTTAACAAATGTTTACAGGAGTGGGTGAATCCTATAGGGAATCTTTTGTTAAAAGGCAGGCATCCTGGCTTTATGGTGGGTGGGTGGCTCTTTGTGGAGATAAGAAACCTCAGGCAATCCCTGGGGAAGGCAGACCTCTTGGGCACACTCTGGATGATAGCATGGGAAAACTAACTCCCCCAGGAGTCCATGTGGAGGGGATGTCTATCCCATGCCACATGCTGTGCTATTTATACCAAAAGGAAGTCTTCAGTAGGTGTGAAGTCTACCCCTCCTTCCTGCCCTGCTTCCTGAAGAGAAGGTGACACACAGGGGAACTGAACCTGGTTTTCTTAAGTGCTGAATTTTTCTAGGCATTTCATTTCTGCCCAGTTGGAATATGTCTATCCAGGCTGTCCAACAGAGCTCTCTGCACTGATGGGAATGTTCTCTATTTTTGCTGTTAATATAGGGTGGCTATGGAGCACCTGAAATGTGGCTGGTCTGATTAAATAACTGATTTTTAAATTTCACTTAAAATTTAGATTGAACAGTGCAGTATATGTAGCGCATAAAAGGTTCTCATCAAATGGTAATTTGAAATGTCAACAAACACATTTGTATAGTAATGGACTGTCCAATTCTTTTTTTCCTGGCTCTAATTGACTACACAGAAACTAGAGAAGCTGACCAAGTCCTCGACCCACTTAGAAATTTGTTAATGGGCTTCTATCATTTTCAGGATCAAGTTCTCCATATATGAATTCTGCAGAAGTCCTTACCTATTGATGCAGCCACTGCTGCCTTGCCATCTACCCCAGACACTATGCTTTGCTTTGCCCATGCTGTTTCTGTTGCTTCAACTCTCCTTTTCCCTTATATGACTGTTGACTTTGTCCAGCTTATTTCTACTTGCCCTTGAAAAGTTAGATGAGACATTCTCCTCTAGGAAGTTTTTCCTAAATATCCCTTTACCTATCCCCTCTACTCCACGCTGTGTGCCTCCCCCTGGGCACCCACAACGTCTCATGCTTTTCTCTGTTACAACACTAATCATGCTGGATTATACTTATAGATTAAATATCTTCTGGACTGCGAGCTCCGAGAAACCATGGACAGTTATATTCATCCCATTAACTTCAATGTGAACATTAATATAAAGAATATTCATTTAGAAAGGAGTCATTTAGTGGGCAGGGGAGTAGTTCTCAAGCCCAGCACTCTTTTCAACTGCAGACTGGCAGTGAGGGACCTCTCAGGTGAATACTACTTTACTATCCCCGCAGGAGGAAGAAAGGCTTTCCTCTAACCTTGGAGGAAATAGTGGAGTCAATGAGAAATGGTCACAACACAGCCAAAGAAAAGCCACTATATGTCAGACTCCTAGTTTACTCCAATGGACAGCCTTCCCAACATCTCCCACTTTTCTGTGTAAGAGAGTGTATCTCTCCTTTGCTGTGGGCCTCGCTTAATGAAGCTCCTACATTGTCTTCAGCCCTCAGTATCCCTCCCATACTGAAATTCCTGTGGCTCTCACAGTGTTTATCAGTCACTAGGATTGATTTGTGAAACATGTGTATTTTCATCTTGATGGCTGTGTTGACATGGCTTGTGAATTTTTAAACTACTCAAATATGAGGGATATTTCTGATGAGCATTTTCATGTAACTTTTTGTATTAGTTCTTGTGGTGCCCACACCTTATTCCTGATTTCAAGGCAGGTGAAAGTGTAGTTTCCAGGAGTGTTGCCAGCATCCCACCCCAAGTGCTTTCTAGTCAGTCCCTCTGCTTTTCTGCCTTAAGGCTTTCTTTCAAATCCCAGAAAACTGGGATTCCTGGGTGGCTCAGCGGTTTGGCGCCTGCCTTTGGCCCAGGGCGCGATCCTGGAGACCCGGGATCGAATCCCACGTCGGGCTCTTGGTGCGTGGAGCCTGCTTCTCCCTCTGCCTGTGTCTCTGCCTCTCTCTCTCTCTCTCTCTGTGTGACTATCATAAATAAAAAAATAAAATTAAAAAAAAAATCCTAGAAAACTGCTTAGCCCCGGGCAACCATAACCAGGAAATGTGAGAGTTCAAGAGGGAGGGGGTGGAGTGGGGGTGGTGGTGATAGAGGTTAACTCTGAGACAAAGGGTATGGAAATCAAGAGGTAAATGACCTCGTTTCCTTGTTCTTTGGTGGGGCAATGCTGAGGCACATTCTACATAGTTTTTGGAGGGTCACTACGGTGAGCTTAATTAAGCCCAGTTGTCTATTAAAGCAATCAGCTCAATCTCATTTATTTTTCCTGGTTTTCCCCCCTTCCCTCTTTCACTCTCTCCCCCTCACTTCTGTTTCCTGGGCTTACTTCCCAGACAAATTAGTAGCACCCAAGTCCTGGCCTCAGGCTCTGCTTTGGGGAATACATTTGAAGACACTAGAGCTACACAGGGGCTTCTTTAGAGATGACGCTTTGCTCTAGGAGGTTTATGCTTTAGCCTACTGGACTCTTTGTAGTTTTCCTGCTGACCCCTACACTCCGTCTAGCTTATGCTGCTCCCTCTGCCTGCCACAGTCTTCCCTTCCTTGGCCCGGCGGCACCTATTGACTCTTGAGGACTCAGCCAGGGTACCCCCTCCTCTCACCGTAGAGTTCTACCTCCATGATCCTGTAGCGCTTCAAACACTAGGAAACCTCTAACCAAAGCCATTAGGTCTTTCTTCTTTTGTTTCTGCGTCCACATCCTTTTATTCAGCTAAGAATAGGTACTGAGTGTCCGCTCTCCGGTGGGCTAAGTTCCCCGGGTAAGCTGAAGACCAGCCTGGAGGTGGGGTCCCTTTGAGGCACGTGAAGCCTGTGAAGAGAAGAGCCTGTGAAGAGAAGCGGCCTACCTACAGCGGTACTTGTTAAAAAATGAAGCGCTCACTAAAACTGGTGGCAGTGCAGGAGTGAACCTAGGAGTCCCTTTTCACCCCACAGATATTTACCGCGCGCTTACCTTGTGCCAAGCACTGTGCCGCGTTACGGAGGGCACAGGCAGCCCACCTGGCCCCTAAGGGAGGAGGACGGAAGCGAGTAACGGGGTCAGGCCCGGGATGCACGGGGCCGGGGCCGGGGCCGGGGGAGGAAGGGCGGCTCAGGAGAGGGAGGCTCGGGCTGGCTCCCGGGAGACTGCGGCCGCCCCGCCGGGGAGGGGTGGGAGGGGGCACCAAGTGCACCGAGCGGCGCGGCGGCGAAGAGCCCTTCTCCAGGCTGGCGGCTGGCGGCTGGCGGCTGTGGGGGGGCGAGGAGCGCGGGTTCGGGGTGCGGCGGGCACAGTCACGGGCTCCGGGCGCACTTCCGTCGGAGACATCCACTGACCCAGCACCCGGCACCCCGACTGAGGCCGGGCACGCCGCGGGCAGGCGCGTCGGGAAATCCGCAAACCCGTGTCGAGCCCCCCGGATAGAGCGCGGACCACAGAGGAGCGGCCGCGCCAGGTCCGCGGCCCGCGGAGCCCCCCGCCGGCCCGGCCCCGCGGCGGAGCATGCTAAGTGGCCCGGACCCGGGCGCGACGGAGGCGCCCGGACCCCGGCGCGCGGGGCTGCGGGGCTGCGGGGCTGCGGGGCTGCGGGGCTGCGGGGCTGCGGGGCTGCGGGGCTGCGGGGCTGCGGGGCTGCGGGGCTGCGGGGCTGCGGGGCTGCGGGGCTGCGGGGCTGCGGGGCGGGGCGGGGCCTCGGACGCACGCGCCCTCCCAGCCCGCCTCGCGCCCGCCGCCCGCACGCGGGCCGCCCGTTGCCCTGGCAACCGCCGCGCCGCGTCTTCCTGAGGGAGCTCCGTCAGCCCGTGGATCCCGTCGCCCGCTCCCACTGCCCCGCGATTTTCGCGTGGGCTTAGAGGCGGAGGGACAACCAAAAATGGCGGAGCGGAGCCAGACGGCGCCTGAGGCAGGTCTGTGGGGGCGGCGGAGCAGGGGAAGCGCTGAGGCAGCTGCGCCGTCCGGGCCGAGCGCGGAGGCCCCTTGGGCTCGGCCCTACTCGCGGGAGGCGCCCCGAGCGTTTGCGCGGTGGGGCCGGGACCTCGGGGTCAGGGGTCATGGGTCAGGGGCGGCGCGCGCGGCTGTGAGCGGCGGGCGGCGGCGGCGAGGGGTGTGCGCGCGTGTGCGCCCGGGAGTGAGCGTGGGCCGGGGGCGCCGGTGACCGAGTCCCGGAGGGCGCCCTGTGGCCCCGAGGGCGCGGGGGCAGCTGGGCGAGTGGCCCCGTAGTGCGGGCAGCGTTTGCGCCCGGGGAAGCCCCGGAAGTCCACGCGGCGCCTGCGGGTCCCAGGGAAGCTGCAGGCCGGAGGGGACGGCCGCAGCCCGACCCCCGGGGCTCCCCGGACACGCCGGCACCTGGGCGGCGACTGGCGCGCTGCTCCGGAAGGTCCTGCGGAGTCTCCGAGAAGCGGAGGACGAGAGTCCAGGTGCAGGGCAGGCGCTGCGAGGGGAGCCCAGGCCCCGTTCCTGAGGGGCCGCGTCGGGGCTGGGCCGCGCTGGCGAGCGGTGGCCCCGGGGCCTGACAGGTCACGAACACGCGGCGGCCGCAGTCCCGCGTCTGTGGGAGGGGCTGCGCGCTGAGAACTGACGCCCGAGGCAGGTGGTGGCGGTGTGCAGCTCGGTGGTGCCTCGGGGGTGGGGCGCCGCGGGGCGCAGGCCCGGCCGCAGGAGTGACCCCCTGGGATCCTCCAGCCTGGGAGGTGGGGACGGGCAGGGGGTATGCGAGGGCCGCTCGCCACCTAACCGGCCGCGGACAGAGCTCCCGCGGTGGCTCAGGGGGCTCTTACCTCCCCACACCCGTGTGGCTTCTCTTCCTTGGAGGTCTCTTCCACCAAGTACTTCCCGCGGTTCTTTTCATAGTTTAAGCTCCTTATAATATTTCTTTAGTCCTTCATCCACTCAACAAATATGTATTGAGCGCCAGCTATATGTAAGGCACCAAGTTAGCTGCTGGAAACTCCTTGTGATTCTCCTACTTTGTCGCCCAACACTCCACCCCCCCCCCCATAGACTCACTGCCTTTATACATATTATGCAATTTACTTGTTATTTTTATTGCTTATCACCTATTCTCTAACATTTGAATGTAGGCTCCATAAAGGCAAGGTGCTTTGCTGTGTTTAACAGCCCCACATGTCTAGAACAATACATGGTATACAGTAGGTTATTATTAAATATTTATTAAATAAATAATTGAATGACTTGCTAAAGTCTATGGGTTCAAGGAACATTCTCTGAGAAAGTGATATTTTTGCTAAGATATATTGAATAAATGAAGACCAGGACAAAGAGTGGCCCAGGCAGAGGGAAACCATGTGCAAAGACCCTAAGGTAGGAGGAGACATGATGTGTTTAGGGAACTGAAAGGAGACAAATATGGCTGCATGTAGGGCAATAGGAGGAGAAGAGAAACTGAAATAGATCTTGCAAGCCTTGTATACTAGGATACGAATTTTGGTCAAACAAATTTAGAATAATAAGTCATTGAGGGCTTTTAAAAAAGTAGGAGCATGACATAATTAGAATCATGAAAAATAAAACTGGCTACCATGTGGAAAGTATAGAAGATACAAGAGTCCATACAGGTGGGGGTACCTGAGTGGCTCAGTGGTTAATCGCCTGCCTTTGGCTCAGGTGGTGATCTCCGGGTCCTGGGATCGAGTCCTGCATTGGGATAACCTGCAGGGAGCCTGCTGCTTCTCCCTCTGCCTGTGTCTCTACCTCTCTCTCTGTGTCTCAAATAAATAAATAAATAAATAAATAAATAAATAAAATCTTTTTAAAAAAGTCAAAAAATAAAAGTGGATGTAGTTGGACCTGTTAGAGGGTATCAGTGCAGATGGGGAGAAGGAATTGAGAAATATTTAAAGATAAAGTTGATAGGATTTAATGAAAGAGGGGATGAAGGAAAAGAAGGTATCATACTCCTAATTTTTGAATTTTTACATCTGGATGGTTGGTAGTGTACTTACGGAGATAAGGAGCACTGGAAGGGAACTTGGCTATGTTTGAGAGGGAAGATCATGAGTTTGTTTTTGGGTGTATGGAGTCTTGGTGTATGGATCTTTTAGCCATCCAGGTTAGTGGAGGGATTGACAAGGCAGTTGAATGTGTAAGAAAAGTCTGAGCTAACACTGAGATAATTATTGAAGTCATAAGTGTGGATGAAATTGCCTAGAGGGAGAATAGAGTGTGGGGAGCAGAAGCTTTGGATTAGGTTTTTTTTTTCTTTTTTTTATTTTTTTTTATTTATGATAGTCATACAGAGAGAGAGAGAGGCAGAGACACAGGCAGAGGGAGAAGCAGGCTCCATGCACCGAGAGCCCAACGTGGGATTCGATCCTGGGTCTCCAGGATCGCGCCCTGGGCCAAAGGCAGGCGCCAAACCGCTGCGCCACCCAGGGATCCCTAGGTTTTGAATATCTTCAATATTTCAGTGCTTTCCAAAGAGGATGAGAAGAATGGTCTTGAACAGATTGAATACTGCCAAATGATATAAAAAGGACGACTGAAAAACTAGATTTAGCAACAGATTTAGCATTGTTGGTAACATTGATGAGAGAAAATTGATGAATGTAGAAGCCAAACCATTTAACTTCTGAATCACTGTTAATGGGTGGAGCCTTTGTTTCTTAATTCAGATTTCCAAGACAGAGAAACTGATTGACATACAACATCTTTACCACCAGGTCATGTAAGATCGCAAGCCAGTGTAGGATTGACTGTTTCCGGATTAGATGTCCAGCTATTGCTGGCTGGAGTCACCTGGTACAAAACATGTTAATTTGATGATTTCTCATCTCAGAGCAACAGCTAACATTTATGGAGTGTTTATTATGTGCCAGATAGTGTGTCAAGTGGTTTATATGTTTTAATTTACTCTCAGGATCATAACTGCTTTCTAAAGTATTATTTCTAATATTTGAAGAAGTTTTGACACAGAGAAGTTAAGCCATTTACTTGCTCAATAACTGGAGATAAGTATAAGATTGTAGGATTTTTGGACCTATTTTAACATTATCCAGATTCATTATTTGGCTCTTTGTATTGCAATGTACTATAGACTGAAGAAATAATAGCCATGATGAAAATTCCTGCCCCACAGAAAGTGTTATTCTAAGGTCAGCATATGTTAGGAAGGTGATGTGGAAAGAAATAGGTTCAGATCTTTGTTTATTTTATTTTTTTTAAATTTTTAAAATTTTTATTTATTTATGATAGTCACACACACAGAGAGAGAGAGAGAGGCAGAGACATAGGCAGAGGGAGAAGCAGGCTCCATGCACCGGGAGCCTGATGTGGGATTCGATCCCGGGTCTCCAGGATCGCGCCTGGGCCAAAGGCAGGCGCTAAACCGCTGCACCACCCAGGGTTCCCCAGATCTTTGTTTAAAGTGTGTTTAACTTATTAGATGAAGACCTTGGACTCAAATTTTCTTTTTAAAAGATTTTATTTATTCATGACAGACACACAGAGAGAGAGAGAGAGAGAGAGAGAGAGAGGCAGAGACACAGGCAGAGGGAGAAGCAGGCTCCGTGCAGGGAACCTGACATGGGACTCCATCCCGGGTCTCCAGGATCACACCCCGGGCTGGAGGCGGCGCTAAACCGCTGGGCCCCAGGGGCTGCCCGGACTCAAATTTTCTGATCTAAAGTTCCTTCATCTCTAAAATGGAGATGGTATTTATAGCATAATTGTGAACACTAGAGATAATATATCTGAAGTGCCTAATGAATGCTGTTTCCTTAGTTCCTCTGAAGCTTGAATATAGAAAATTAAGATGTATTATCTAGACTTTAAATATAAAAGCAAACTTTAAACTTACAGTGATGAATTTAAGACATTCTTTTCCTCCCATTGGTATAATTTATTTGCTATTGGAAGGAAGGCAGGCAGTTAAGTTTAGGAAAATGTGGAATTGTTACCTGAACTAATGATACCTAAGTATCATGGGATATATCTCTATATGAGGTGGATTTTGAGGAATTTCTTAAAGGTATGAAGGGACTTTTTTTTTTCGAAGCATGCGGATAGCTCTGTAAGAAGGTCAGGTTTGCAAAAGGAAGTTTCTTTTAAATGTTGTACTTTAAAATGAGGACAGGAGAAAAAAAATGAGGACAAGAATATAGAATTTTTCTTCTCTAACAATTTGACTATGAGTAGTAATAAAAAAGAAAGCTTATAGTTAATTAAATGTAGGAGTATTAGGCTAGATTGCACCTGCTTCAATTTCTCAGATTCTTCTCCTTCCTTTCCAACTATCCTAAAAGAAAGCTTTTGTTTGAATTACCTGGTAAAATTGCTTTCCTATATTGCCAAGTTTGTTCCTTTTGTGGAGGCCCATACTGACCAGAAATTTTTAGAATGATGCAATCATTCTAAAAGTTTTTTTTTTTTTTTTTTTTTTTTTAAGATTTATTTATTTATTTGTGATAGAGAGAGAGAGAGAGAGGCCGAGACACAGGGAGAGGGAGAAGCAGGCTCCATGCTGGGAGCCGGACGTGGGACTCGATCCTGGGGCTCCAGGATCGTACCCTGGGCCAAAGGCAGGCGCTAAACTGCTGCGCCACCCAGGGATCCCTAAAAGTTTTTTTAAAAAGTAATTTTATGGTATCTGAAATCATCTATAGACAGAATCTTGACATTTTAAGAAGCTTTAGGAATAAGAATAATGTTTTCTCTTTTGTTAGTAGATGGGCAAAATAGTTAAGTCTGTTTGTAAATAGGGAATAATAACATACTTTTCAGGTAAGAATTAGAGATAGATTTGAAAAGTGCATAATGTTTTACACCCTCCTAGCCCCACCCCCAAAAATGGTAGCTTAATTTGTATATACAGGTATGCTCTTGTGTGTCTTTTCCTGAAGGCTTACTAGTAAAATCACCTTTTAAAGAAGGGGAAATCCAGGTCTACAATCCATTATTTGAAGTCTTGGATGAAAATATATTTCAGAATTTAGATTTTTTTTTTTTGGATTGTGGAAAAGTAATACAGCATATGTACTGTTGATTACATAGCTCCATGGAGTATGTGGTAGTACCCTGTAATTAAACACATTAATATCACGTTTTTACTAAATGAATAAAAATTATAAATAGCTCATGTCAGTTTAGGTTAAGTTTTGCTGACAAATTAGTTTTGGCACCAAACTTATGAGAAAAAAATTGGTTTTTAGAGATCTGTGTATTTTGGAATTGTAGATAAGGGAATGTGGACTTACATAATTTTTTCCCTTTTTAGAAATATTTTTAAAACTTAAAATTTTTTTGTCACATATATTTTCTATAACATCAGTAAGTATAGCTTTATTAAAGATCCCAAAAGTACAGTCTTGGGAGAAAAAATACCTTTTGTTTGGGACAGAAAACACTTTTTGTTTCCATGATGCTTATATACTTGATTCTTCTAAGGAGCTATGAATGTTGCATTTGGCTTCAGTTTCAGGATCATGGCTCAGTGTCACTTTCAATGAGAGATAAGAGAGAACTGTGTGTATTAAGAAGGTCAGAAGGATGTCAGTGTTTTGAGTACATATTTTTAATAAAGTTGCAGCTTTGTCTTTGAGTCATTTAAGAACAGCAGTCTTATATGAGTTTCAGAATATTTTTATTAATTGTTAAATTTCAGCAATGGAGTAGGTGTTAACTTTAGTATTGATTTAAGAAAAATTTTCACCCTTAGCTGAATTTGATTTTTCTCATTTTAAGAAATTACTATAAGTGTGAAAGCTTGCCGTAATTAATTGATGTTATTCACCATATGGGAATATGATAATTTTTACTGTTTATATTTTGCATTTATCTAATAGGACTCATAAATTTATTTTTTAAAACTCTGAAAAAATTTTTTTTTGACGATTTTATTTATTCATGAGAGAGAGAGAGAGAGAGAGAGAGAGAGACAGAAACACAGGCAGAGGGAGAAACAGGCTCCACACAGGGAGCCCGATGTGGGACTCAATCTTGGGACTCCAGGATCATGCCCTGGGTTGAAGGCAGGCGCTAAACTGCAGAGCCACCCAGGGATCCCTGAAAAAAATATTTTTATTTGTTTTATAATTTTGAGAACCGTTGATTGTGAATATTTGAGTCTTAACAACTTTTCCAAATAATGTACTTGCATGTCAACTGAAGGAAAACAAAACAAGCCAACACAAAAAGGCTAGAATTTTTTTTTTCAAGATTTTATTTATTTATTCATAGGAGACACAGAGAGAGAGAGAGAGGCAGAGACACAGGGAGAGGGAGAAGAAGGCTCCATGCAGGGAGCCCTGACATGGGATTCGATCCTGGGTCTTCACGCCCTGGGCTGAAGGCAGTGCTAAACTGCTGAGCCACCTGGGCTGCTCAGGCTAGAATTTTTTATAGGATTAAAAACTTTTATATAGAATTGGAAATTCCTAAATAAAGACTTTCAACAATGTTATGGAAAAAAATCTCTGAGTTTTGGTGGAAGAAACGGGAAAAACAGTCTGCTGTCAATTATAGTTTCATTTTTTTCAGGAGTTTTAGAAGTCACTAATTATAATATATTAATCTCCCTGTCATGGCTTTGTGAAAGAAATCCCTATGTTGTAGACTGTGTTATTCTAATATTCATAGAATTATTAAAAAAATGAGTATTGAGGGGCACCTGGGTGGTTCAGTCAGTTAAGCATCTGACTCTTGATTTCAGTTCAGGTCATGTTCTTGGGGTCATGAAATTGAGACTTACGTTGGGCTCTGCACTGGGTGTGGTGCCTGCTTAAGGTTCTTTCTCCCTCTCCCATGCACACGGGTGCTGTCTCTCTTTCAAAAAAAAAATCTTTAAAAAACATATCGAATACTTATTATATGACAGGCATTGTGCCCAACTTTGGAAATTCAGATATGTGTTACACAAAAAGTCCTTGCCTTCAAGGAGCTCTTATCATAGTGGAGGAAGAATAGAGTTAGAAAATTACCATTCAGGCAATGAGAAGAGTTGTACACAGAATTCTGAGGCTAGAGAATAGTTCTGTGACAGCCTAGGGGTGGTGTTAAGAATAGTTCAGTAAAGCTACTTGGAGGAAGGACACATGAATTGAGTCTTGAATGATAAAAAGAAATTAGCCCAGTGAATTGCAGGCAGAGGAACTGGGAATAGAGAGGAGGAATGTAGGGCAGAGAGAGCAGCATATGCCCAGGAATGTTATGTGGTGAGAGAATGAAGCTTGTTCAGAACATTGCTGGTATTGCTTATTGCTCATCTATTAACCGAGCTAAAGACTGTATTTCTTTTTATTTTTTCCCTTCTGTTGGTTCTTAAACATTTCTGGGGTGATAGATTTGAGTATGTCATGAAAAGAATGAATTCTTATGAAAATGCATGCTGTGTGCAGACACATTTGAAATTTGAAATTAATTTTATGAGGTAATGTCCATTCTAGAAACCCAGGTTAAAAAATCTTCTATTTGTAAGTAATGGAGGATTACATTTCAGTTAGTAGTAGAGGTTACATTTAAGAATCTGGACTCGTCAAAGTAGGAATATTCTGGTGGAAGAGATTGATTTAATAACACCTGTCCCCAAGCAAAGCTGGTTCCTAAATAATTTGGTCATCAGTTTATCTTCTACTTTTAGCTTCTTTGTAGTTTACTTTCTCATTTTGCCTTGCAAGAGACCTGAAGAAGGACTCCAGGGTTACATAGATGTATTCAAGAGGGATTAAGTGATTAGTTCAGGATTATGTGGATAGAAAGCAGGTCTTTCTCATTCCAGAGTCCAGATTCTTTCCATTTTTGCCCTCCTAAGTAGAAAAGACATGTGTAAGATTAGAGCACATGATAAGGAAAGTGTGAATTTTTATCTTTATATTGAATGTTAGAAGTTAAGTGACTTAACCAGGGTCCCACAACTAGGGAGAATAGGAGCCAGAACTGTAACCTAATATTTCTGATTCCCATTCAGTAAATAATATACTGCCCTAAAATTGAGAGGATAAATAGTTAGGTATTGTAGTAATGACCTTTAAAAGCAAAGTTAGTGGGGCACCTGGGTGGCTTAGTTGGTTGAGTATCTGACTCTTGGTTTCAGTTCAGGTCATGATTTTGTGATCCAGGGATGAAGCCCCTCTGCACTTAGTGCAGAGCCTGCTTCAGATTCTTTCTCCCTCTGTCCTCCCTGCTCACACACTCTCTCTCAAATAAAATCTTAAAAAAAAGCAAAGTTATTTCAGTAAGCTGGTCTTTTGTCATTTGCAGGGTACCTCCCTTCTTTTAGGTACTTTATATATATCTTGTTTAATTCTCACAGAATTCCTGCAGGGGGGTATAATTATCTCAGTTTTACATATGAGAAAATTTGGCTTCAGTAATATTAAGTGATGAAGCTAAGGCTACACAACCCATAACTAGTAAAAACTGGAACTTCAACCCAAATTTGTCAGGCTTTATGTCCATACTGGTGAGAGTACTCCACTCTGCCTCCTGGCTTTATTTATTCTGGATATAAAATGAGTGCCGTTGCTGGTGGGAAGGGATGGCACATAGTAGAACTTAAAATAACTCAACTTTTCTTTTGTTACTGAGTTATTGAGGAAAAGGTAATACATATCTTAATTTTCAGACACATGTATGAAACAAAAAGTATACATTTATTTATGATTACTGTAATCCAGTAATTAGAAATATGGGGCTAATGAAGTTTCTCATCTTAGGCATCTCTATGCACTAATTGAGTAAATTAGTGAACAGTAGGGACTAAAATAGCAATTAGCATATGCTTGCTATAGTAGGCATTCAATAAATATTTGTGGACTAAATGAGTGGAAACATTTTTAATCCAGAAATTTTAGGTTTAAGTATTTGAATTTAGGCTATTGGAAGGTGAGGATATTAACACAAAGAAGGGGAAAGTGGAGAAACTTTTGACATTTCACAAACAAAATGTCCTAATTGAATAGGACTTAAACATAATATATTGGGAATGGAGTAAGCTCATTTAAAACCTCATTTGGCAGACTTCCAGGGAAGATGGCAGAATAGGAGGACCCTAAACTCACTTCATCCTACAGATACAACTAGATAGCATGAATATGAGGGTAAATTACCAAAAACCAAAAAAACAACAACAAAAAAACCCCCACAGGTGGAATAAATAGTAGGAGAGAGAAAAAAAAAAATAATGAAAATAGACTCAGAGAACTGAGTGACACCATCAAGCATAATAACACTTGCATTATAGGGATTCCCAAAAGAGAAGAGAGGGGCAGAATATTTATTTGAAGTAATAATAGCTGAAAACTTCCCGAATCTGGGGAAGGAAACAGAATTTCGGATCCAGGAGGCACAGAGCCACCAACAAAAGCAGACCAAGGAGGTTCATACCAAACACATAGTAATTAAAATGGTAAAAAGTAGTGATAAAGAATTTTAAAAGCAACAAGACAAAACTCTTACATATAAGGAAAACCGCATAAGGCAATCAGTTTTTTTTTTTTTTTTTTTTTTTGCTTTTTGTTTTGTCAGAAACTTAGCAGGCCAGAAAAGAGTGGAATGATATATTGAAAGTGCTGAAAGAAAAAATCTGCAGCCAAGAATACTGTATCCACCAATGCTGTCATTCAGAATAGGAGAAATAAAGAGTTTTCCAGACAAAAGTTAAAAGAATTCATCACCACTACATTAGCTCTACAAGAAATGTTAAATGGCACTCTGAGTGGAAAGGAAAGAAAGGCCAGAGGTAAGGAAAGCAAAGGAAAAGAAAGGAAAGGAAAGTAGGAGTAAGAAAAGTAGGAAGCACAAAAGCAGTAAAAATAAGTATATCTATAAAGATTAGTCAAGCGATTCAGAATATAAAAGGATATAAAGTATATGATACCATATACCGAAAATGTGAGAGGAAAGGAGTTAAGAGTGTTCAAATATAAGCAACTATCAACTTAATATTAGACTTATATTTGCAGAGGTTGTTATATACAAATGTAATGGTAATCACAAATCAAAAACTAGTAATAGATATCCAAAAAATAAAGAGAAAGAAATCCAAGTGTGTCACTAAAGAAAGCTACCAAACTGTGAGATGAGAGCAAGAGAACAAAGAAACAGAGAAGTATAAAAGCAAACTCAAAACAAATAACAAAATGGCAATAAGTACACTCCTATCCATAATTATTTTGGATATAAATGGACTAAGTGCTCCAATCAAAAGACATAGGGTCATGAAATGGAGAAAAAAAGCTAGACCCATCATATGCTGCCTGCAAGACTCACTTCAGACCTAAAGACACATGCAGATTGAAAGTGAAGGAATGGAAAAGCATTTGTCATGCAAATGGAGTGAGAAGAAAGCTGAAGTAGCAATACTTATATCAGAAAAAAAATAGACTTTAAAGCAAAGACTATAGCAAGAGACAAAGAAGGACACTATATAATTAAAAAAAGAGCAACCTAACAAGAAGATAGGACAATTGTAATATAATTGTAAATATATATACACCCAACATAGGAGCACACAAATACATAAGACAACTAATAACAAGCATAAAAGAAGTAATAGAAAGTAATACAGTAATAGTAGGGGACTTTAATACATTACTTACATCAATGGGTAGATCAAACAAAATCAAAAAGAAAATTGTTGCTTTGAATGACACATCGGACCAGATAGATCTAACAGATTTATCCAGAACATATCATCCCAAACCAGGAGAATACACATTCTTGTCAAGTGCACATGGAACATTCTCCAGAATAGATCACATATTAGGCCACAAAAAAGGTCTCAACAAATTAAAAAAGATTGAAGTCATACTGTGCCTCTTTTCTGACCTTGACACTATGAAATTAGAAATCAATTGCAAGAAAAAAAATCTGGAAAGAACAGAAACACTTGGAGGTTAAATAACGTACCTAAACAATAAATGGGTCAACCAAGAAATCAAAGAAGAAACAGAAAAATACATAGAGACAAATGAAAATGAAAACACAATGATCCAAAATCTTTGGGATACAACAAAAGTGGTTCTAAGAGGGAAGTTTATAGCAATACAAGCTTAAGTCAAGAAGCAAGAAAAGTCTCAGATAAACAAGTTAACCTTGCACCTAAAGGTCTAGAAGAAGACCAAACATAACCTAAATCTAGCAGAAGGCAGCAAATAATAAAGATTAGAGTAGTAAGGTCACAGGTTACAAAATCAATGTGCGAAAATGTGTTGCAGTCCTATATACTAATAATGAAGTAGCAGAAAGAGAAATTGAGAAATGCCATTTATAATTATGCTAATAATAATAAAATACCTAAGAATAAACTTAACCAAAGAGGGGAAAGACCTGTTCTCTGAAAAGTATAGAAAAGTATAGAAAGAAATTGAAGATGACACAAATGGAAAGATATTCCATGCTCATGGATTAGGAGAACAAATATTAAAATGTCTATACTACCCAAGGCAATCTATAGATTTAATGCAAAAGAGTAACAGCATTTTATGGAACCACATAAGACCCTGAATAGCCAAAACAGTTTTGAAAAAGGAAAGCAAAACTGGAGGTAACACAATCTCAGATATCAAGATATAGTGGAAATCTATAGTAATCAAAATAGTATGGTACTGGCACAAAAGTAGATACATAGATTACTAGAATAGAGAGCCCAGGTATAAACCCATGATTATATAGTCAGTTTGGGACAGAAGAGGCAAGAATATGCAATGGGAAAAGTCTCTTCAACAAATGGGAAAACTTGACAGCAACATGCAAAAGAATGAAACTGGACCACTTTGTCATACCATACACAAAAAATAAACTGAAAATGGATTAAAGTCCTAAATGTGAGAACTGAAATCCTAGAAATCCTAGAAGAGAGCATAGGCAGTACTTTTTATTACATTGGTTGTACCAATATCTTTCTAGATCTGTCTCTTCAAACAAGAGAAGCAAAAGCCAAAATAAACTATTGGGACTACATTGAAACAAAAAAACTTCTGCACAGCAAAGTAAACAATCAACAAAACTAAAAGACAACCTACTAAATGGGGGAAGATATTTGCATTGTCGTTTGTATGTCATTTATAGCCAAAAAAGGTTAATATTGAAAATATGTAAAGAACTGATACAACTCAACACCAAAAATCCCAAAACATCCAATTTAAAAAATGGGCAGATGACATGGACAGAAATTTTTCCAAAGGCATAAGATGGCCAACAGACACATGAAAAGATGCTCAATATCACTCATCCAGGAGATGCGGATGAAAGCCACAGGGAGGTATCGCGTTGCATTTCTCAGAATGGCTAAAGTAAAAAACAAAAACAACAAGTGATTGTGAGGATGTGGAGAAAAAGGAACACTTGTACACTGTTGGTGGGAATGCAAACTGGTGCAGCCACTGTGGAAAACAGGTTTAGTGCCCTCAAAAAAATTAAAAATAGAACTATCATTATGAGCCAGTAATTCCACTACCAGGTATTTTCCCAAAGAATACAAAAACACTAATTTGAAAAGATATATGCACCCCTTTATTTATTGTAATAAATTATTTGTAATAGCCAAGATATGGAAGCAGCCCAAGTGTCCATCAATAGATCAGCACATAAAGAAGATGTAGTGTGTGTATATATATATATATATATATATTGTAATAAATTTATTGTAATTTATTTATTTAATAAATTATTTATTGTAATAAATTATTTGTAATAGCCAAGATATGGAAGCAGCCCAAGTGTCCATCAATAGATCAGCACATAAAGAAGATGTAGTGTGTGTGTATATATATATATATATATATACACACACACACAATGGAACATTACTTAGCTATAAAAAGTGAAATCTTGCCATTTGCAACAACATGAATGGATCTAGAAGGTATACAGCTAATTGGGCGAGATCGGGTATGCTCAGGGTGGTATGGGCATAGATGGTATACTGCTAATTGAAATAAGTCAGTCTGAAACACAAATATCATGATTTCATCCATATGTGGAATTTAGAAACAAACAATTGAGCAAGGAAAAAAAGAGACAAACCAAGTAACAGAAGAACAAACTGATGGGGAGGTCAGTGGGGTGGTGGTTGAAATAGGTGAAGAGGATTAAGAGTATACTTGTGATGAGCACTGAGTAAAGTATGGAATTGTTGAATCACTATATTGTGAAATATAATTATATATAATTTTATATTATAAATCACTATAATGTTACATCTGAAACTAATGTAACATTGTATGTTAACTACACTGGAATTCAAATTAAAACTCTAAAGCCTCATTTGGAGGTGTCTGTCTCTTCATGCAGCATGACATAGTAAATAGAATACAGGTTTTGGAATTAAGCAGATAAAATTTAAAACTCTAACTACTCCTTAGTGTATAATAGTGCTTATTTGAGCCTCCGTTTTGTTCATTTTTAAGGTGGTGATACTAATCCTTTACTCAATAGTGTTGTGAGGGTGTGGGTAATAATACCTCTAATAGAGTAGGAATCCTCTTAACTCACTGGGTTAATTGGTGCTTTCCATTTTCATGAAATATGCAGCTTCATATATCTTTAAAGAGCATTTCTGATCTATTGGAAGAGTGGGATGTATTGATGGGACACGAAACTTAGTGTCATAAATATATTATGAAACTTTAAATAATTTTTAAAAAATTGGAAATCTCTTCCAAAGCAATAATACTCTGATTTTTCATCTTACTAATATCATTACCAGTGCACTGCCACAAGAATAGCAATACTTATGAGAAATGCTAGTAACATTTTTAGAACCTGATAAAAATTGTTGTAAATATTTTGAATTTTCTTATAAAAGATTTAAAAGGGTTCATCTAAGTTTAGGTTTATTACTGTTGTGGGGCTTTTGACTTAAAGATCAACATCACTCATATTATGGAACCGGATGAAAAATGAAATGATTTAATAAAGGGGTTGGATCATAATTATTATTTTCCCCGAGGAGCCTGGATCTTTTATTTCAATTTAATATAAATTATATGTAGTCAAGGATTCAACTTCATTCATGAGAGCAACTTTTCCCTATATTCTGAAGAGGAAATCATGATCTTTTTATTAATTCCTAGAAGCTGATTTAATAAGGTCCTAAGAAAGAGGAATTTTTCTTTCTTTGTATCAACATTTGCTAGAGTTGGGATTAGTTTTAAGTTGTGTTGTACTGGGCATCCCAGGTGGCTCAGCATTTAGTGCTGCCTTCAGCCCAGGGTGTGATCTGGAGATCCAGGATCAAGTCCCACGTCAGGCTCCCTGCATGGAGCCTGTGTCTCTGCCTGTGTCTCTGCCTCTCTTTCTCTCTGTGTTTCTCATGAATAAATAAATACAATTTTTAAAACAAAAATAAAATAAAAGGTAAATATTAATAAAAAACAGTTGTGTTGTACTGATTATATTTTTTCTTTACTGTGAGATTTTTATATTGTACGTAGATTAGTATTTTTTAATTGACCAAAGTACTTCAACTAAGGATCTCAATAGATAATTGAGGTATTTTATATATTTTTAATTGAAATCTGGTATGAAAGTGGTATGTTCTGAGACAATAGGTGCTGTACCTGATTAGTGAACCAGATTATCCCAGGGGTTGTTTTTGGTGGGGGAGGGGAGGGAGAAATTTTGCTTTGTCATTTGTACATCCTTCCTTTCGAAATGGTTTGAATTTGGCCACGTTGTCAGAAAAGTATATATCAAAGCACATGCCATCCTGATGAAATGAAGTAAGTAAAACTTTTTTCCAGATATCTAATTTTAATACTGTTTCTCATTTAGGTTATCAAAAATTGCCAACCACTCTTAAAAACATACTATATACTTAACACTAAGTAAGGATGTTTTTTCTTATTATTAGAGTAACAAAAGGATCATTATCCTGTTCCTGTCTGCTCAGAGCAATACATACTTTGAAAGTTTAGTATTTTCAGTCAAATTGGTTTTGAAAAACAGGGTTAATTATTGTCAAGGGAATAGATTAATTCCTTTTTTTTCCTGTGCTAGGCAGCTAAATGTTCTCATATTGGTGATTATAATTTTTTCAAACTTTGTATCTTATTTATGTACTAATCCATTCTCTTTTCTAAAGAAAAGAGATTTCCTGCTCCAGTCTTTGCCTACCCCTATCTTGCTCCAGTTAAGTAGAAGAGATTGTCTTACTGAATAAATTCTAGATCTTTGGTTCCTTCTTTTCTTCCTTTTTTTTTTTTTTAATCATATTCTCTCTCTCTCTCTCTCTCTCTCTTTTGTTAATTGATTCTTTGGTAATGCGCTGTCTGGCAGAACAATAGAGTCTGGTTCTTAGATACTTCAGGTCTAAAATTGATGTGCTGCATATTATTCCCAACTACTTCGTTGTGAATATTTAGTGCTGAGGAAAAGAAGTGGCCTGAAATTTAATTAAAAAATACTTATCTGTGGGGAAGGAGTTAAAATGGCAGGGGAGTAGTAGGAGAACTCTCAACTTGCCTGCTTTGAACACAGCTAGATAGATATAAAATCATTTTGAACACCCAATAAATCAATCTGAGGAGTGAGAGAACAAAACTATACAACCAGAGGTACCAAGATGGCCACATTTTGGAAGGTAGGAGCTGGGGAGAGTTGATTTTGGGGAGAAGAGAACTGTGGGTGCTGAAAAGAGGAAGGAGCCCTGATCATGGAGAGAGGTATGAGAGAGAAAAAGACAGTAAAAGTGTACACAGGGGATTGCACAAGGAAAGCTCTTCCTTGAAATCATTAATTTGGAAAAGGAGAGGAGCTGGCCACTGCAAGTTTTTATATGCTGGGGAGCACAAAGTCTGCAGCTTTAGGGATCCATGCTATCACCAGGGTGGGTGGTGGTGCTCCAGTAGGGGAGAAAGGCAGAGACCTGGGAGGCAGCATAGTCTGAGGATCCCCTGGGTTGCCCAGCCTCCCTGGAGTAGCACAGTCTCTCTAGTGACAAAAGACCCAACAGGTGCCATTGAGCTGCCCCATTTGCCAGCATAGAAACAGACCAGCTGAGGGCAGCAAACTGTTGTTCTGGGTTTTGGCTGCACCATACCTTAAGCTCCATACCGCTGCAAGGTTGGTAACCAATTTCTGGGACATACTGGCAAACACAAAAGCACAGGGAGACACTCCCCCAGAAAACCAGCGTGGGTTCATGCCATGGGGATCGTTAGAACTGGGAGTTTGAAAACCTAGGTGTAAGCCTGAGATAAAACCTAAGAGTATTGTGCCACCTGGCAGGTGGACAGCTCAGGCAGAGGTAGGGTGAAGGCAGGGATCTGGCTGAGGCCAGGGACACCAGAGGGGTGATTGTTTGCTTTTCTTGAGGGCTTGCTGAAGGGTGGCAGCTAGGAACCTCCCACTACAGGGATGGGAGAGCTAGTTGATTCTATCTTCTACCCTCACCCCCATCAACACTGACAGACCTCAGTGAGCAAAACATCTCTAACTGGTGGAGGCAAGAGCTGCTTATACCAAGCCCTCAGCCACCTCCCTGCCCCCCCTCCTGCAGGTGCATCTCCACTAAGGCATCTCTACCTGAGATTCAGTGCAGCAGGCCACACCCTGAGAAGACCAGCACAAACCCCTTGCATGCAACAAGTCTACTGATTATAGAGTGCTGCAAAGCTTCAGCTCTAAGGGAAATAAGATCTAGCTTCCTTTTTTCCTTGCCACCAATCTAGCTTCTTTTAACAAGTAGACCAAAATGCACATAGGATCTGGCTTCCCAGTTTTCTTTTCTTTCTTTCTTTCTTTTTCTTTTTTTTCACTCCTTCTTAATATAGCCATTATTCTCAGGAGCAGGAATACAACAGGCTTTCCTAACAAAACTGTGACCCAGACAAAATGACAAGACAGAGGAATTCAGCCCAAAGGAAAGAATAGGAAGTCATGACCAGGTTTTTAGTCAATGCGGATACAAGTTTTTCCCACATATGGAAAAGCTAAAGGAGTTTGTGACCACTAATTCAGCCCTGCAGGAGGGGACTCTCTGAAGAAGAAAAAAGACCAAAAGCAACAAAGACTAGAAAGGAACAGAGAACATCACCAGAAACACCAAGTTTACAGGTAACACAAGGGTACTAAATTAATATCTATCAATCATTACTCTGAATGTAAATGGTATAAATGCTCTAATCAAAAGACATCAGAATGGATAAAAAAACAAGACCCGTCCAAATTCCAAATGCTGCCTACAAGAGACACATTTTAGACCCAAAGACATCTGCAGATTCAAAGTGAGGGCATGAAAAACCATGTTATGCTAATGGATGCCAAAAGAAAGCCAAAGTAGCCATACTTAGACAAGAGCTGGTTACAAGAGATGAAGAGGGCATTATATCATAATTAAGGGGAATATCTGTCAAGGAGATCTAATAATTGTAAATATTTATTCCCCCAACTTGGGAGCACCTAAGTATATCAATCAGTTGATAACAAGCATAAAGAAACTAATTGATAATATACAATACTAGTAGATTAGAGCACCCCTCTTAGAGCAATAGATCATCTAAACAGAAAATCAACAAGGAAACAGTGGCTTTGAATGACACACTGGACCAGATGGACTTCACAGGTATACTCAGAACATTTTATCCTAAAGCTGCAGAATACACATTTATTTTGAGTGCACATGGAACATTCTCCAGAATAGATTACATACTGGGTCACAAATCAGCCCTTAACAAGTACAGAAAAGATTAAGATCATGCGTATTTTCAGACCACAGTGCTATGAAACTTGAAGTCAACCATAAGAAAAAATTTGGAAAGACCACAAATACATGGAGATTAAGGAATATCCTACTAAAGAATGAATGGGTTAACCAGGAAATTAAGAAATTAAAAAATACATGGAAGCAAATAAAAATGAAAACATGACAGTCCAAAACCTCTGGGATGCAGCAAAGGTGGTCCTATACAAGCCTACCCCAAGAAGCAAGAAAAGTCTCAAATACACAACCTAACCTTACACTTAAAGGAGCTAGAAAAGGAATAACAATTAATCTCTAAAGCCAGCTGAAGAAGGGATATAATAAAGACCAGAGCAGAAATAAAGGATATAGAAACAAAAAACACGGTAGAACAGATCAACAAAACTAAGAGTTGGTTCTTTGAAAGAATTAATAAAATTGATAAACCCCCCAGCCAGACTTATCAAAAGGAAAAAGACCCTAATAAATAAAATCACAAATAAAAGAGATGAGATCACAAGTCCACAAAAATACAAACTGGTATAAGAGAATATAGTGAAAAGTTATATGCCAACAAACTAGGCAATCTGGCAGAAATGGATAAATTCCTAGA
The DNA here is from genome assembly GCF_048418805.1 of Vulpes vulpes. NCBI lineage: Eukaryota > Metazoa > Chordata > Mammalia > Carnivora > Canidae > Vulpes > Vulpes vulpes. The sequence goes on from NC_132789.1 coordinate 48,950,585, forward strand.
AAAATACAAACTACCAAAACCAAAAACAGGAAGAAATAGAAAATTTAAACAGACCCACAGCCAGCAAAGAAATTGAACCAGTAATCAAAAATCTCCCAACAAGCAAGAGTCCAGAGCTGGATGCTTTCCCAGGGGAATTCTACGAGACATTTAAAGAAGAATCAATACCTATTCTTCTCAAACTGTTCCAAAAAAATAAAAATGGCAGCAAAACTTCCAAATTCTTTCTACGAGGCCAGGCTTACCTTGATTCCAAAACCAGACAAAGACCCCACTAAAAAGGAGAATTACAGACCAATATCTCTGAGAACACGAATGCCAAAATTCTCAAGGAGATACCAGCAAATCGGATCCAACAGGACGTTGAATAGATTATTCATCATGATCAAGTGGGATTTATTCTTGGGCTCCAGGGGTGGTTCAGTATTTGCAAATCAATCAATGTGATCACCCATTAATAAAAGAAAGGATAAGAACCATATGAGCCTTTCCACAGATACAGAAAAAGCATCTGACAAAATGCAGCATCTCTTCTTTTTTTTTTTTTTTTTTAAAGATTTTATATATTCATGACAGACACAGAGAGAAGCAGAGACACAGGCAGAGGGAGAAGCAGGCCCCATGCAGAAGCCCGATGTGGGACTCGATCCCAGGACTCCAGGACCATGCCCCGGGCTGAAGTCAGGCACTAAACTGCTGAGCCACCCAGGCGTCCCTGCAGCATCTCTTCTTGATAAAAACTCTTAACACAGTAGGTATAGAAGAAACATACCTCAACATCATAAAAACCATATATGAAAGACCCACAGCTAATATCATCCTCAAAGGGGAGAAACTGAGAGGTTTTCCTCTATGGTCAGGAACAAGACAGGGATGTCCAGTCTCACTCACCATTACTATTTGACATATTACTGGAAGTCTTAGCCACAGCAGTCAGATAAAAAAAAGGAAATAAAAGGCATCCAAATCAGCAAGAAATAAGTCAAACTATTGACAGATGACATAAGATATCCTATGTAGAAAACCCAAAGACTGTACCAAACAATTGCTAGAACTAATACATGAATTTAGCAAAGCCACAGGATATAAAATCAGTGTACAGAGATCTGTTGCATTACTATACACCAATAATGAAGCAGCAGAAAAAGAAATAAAGTAATCAGTTCTACTTACAATTGTACCAAAACCCTGATATACCTGGGGATAAATCTAACCAAAGAGGTAAAAGATCTGAACTCTGAAAACTGTAGAACGGTTATGAAAGAAATTAAAGAGGACACAAAGAAATGGGAAAACCTTCCATCTTCATGGATTGGAAGAACAAACATTGTTAAAATATCTATACTACCTAAAGCAATCTACACACTTAATGCATTCTATCAAAATACCACCAGCATCAGAACTAGAAAAAACAACCCTAAAATTTATAGGACCCCCAAACAGCCAAAGCAATCCTGAAAAAGAAAAGCAAAGCTGGAGGCATCAAGATTCTAGATTTCAAATTATATTACAAAGCTGTAGTGATCAAGACAGTATGGTATTGACACAAAAACAGACACACAGATCAATGGTACAGAATAGAAAACCCAGAAATGGACCCATAGCTATATAGTTAACTAGTCTTCAATGAAGCAGGAAAGAATATCCAATGGAAAAAGGACAGTCTCCTCAAGAAATGGTGTTGGGAAAATTTGACAGCAATATGCAGAAGAATGAAGCTAGATCACTTTCTTTTACCATACACTAAAATAAATTCAAAATGGATGAAAGATCTAAATGTGAGACAGAAAACCATCAAAATCCTAGAGGAGAACACAGGCAGCAACCTCTTTGTTCTGGGAGGTTAACAACTTTTTTGTAGACACATTGCCAGAGGCAAGAGAAACAAAAGCGAAAATGAGCTATTGGGACTTCATTAACATAAAAAGCTCCTGCAGGCAAAGGAAACAATCAGCAGAACCAAAAGGCAGTCTATGAAATGGGAGCAGATACTTGCCAGTGACATATCTGATCTGATAATGAGTTAGTATCCAAAATCTATAAAGTTACCCAACTCAAGACCCCAAGACAAATAATTCAGTTAAGAAATGGGCTGAAGAAATGAACAGACATTTTTCCAAGGAAGACATCGGGGTGACTAACAGATTTGTGAAAAGATGCTTGACATCACTCATCATCAGGGAAATATAAATCAAATACCACCTTATACCTGTAGGAATGGCCAAAATTAACAACACCGCAAACAACAGATGTTGGTGAAGATGCAGAGAAAGGGGAATCTCTTAGGCTGTTGGGAATGTAAACTGTTGTAGCTACTCTGGAGAACAGTTTGGAGGTTCCTCAAAAGGTTAAAAATAGAACTACCCTATGATCCAGCAGTTGCCCTACTAGGTGTTTACCCAAAAGTTAGAAATATACAGATTTCGAAGGGATACGTGCACCCCATGTTTATAACAGCATTATCAACAATAGCCGAATTATGGAAAGAGCCCAAGTATCCATCCACTGATGAATGGATAAAGATGTAGAATACATGTACAATGGAATTTTACTCAGCCATAGAAAAGAATGAAATCTTAAAATTTGCAAAGATGTGGATGGAGCTAGAGAATATTATACTAAGTGAAATAAGTCAGATACAAGATGTGGATGGAGCTAGAGAATATTATACTAAGTGAAATAAGTCAGATACAGAAAGAGAAATACTGTATGATTTCACTCATATGGAATTTAAGAAACAAAACATATGATCAAATGGGAAGGAAGAGTAAGAGAGAGGGGGAAGCAAACCGTAAGAGACTCTTAATAATAGAGAAGAAACCGAGGGTTGACAGAGGGAGGTAGATTGGGGATGGGCTAAATGAGTAAGTTGGTATTAAGAAAGCTATTTGTTATGATGACTATTGGGTGTTATATGTAAGTGATAAATCACTAAATTCTGCCCTTGAAAGCAATATTACACTATGTGTTAACTAACTAGAATTTAATAATTTAGAAGAAAAAAAAGTCAAAACACTTATGTGTATAGGATTCCTTAAAAATCAAAGCTGACTTTTGAATACTACAGATTTATAAAAATGATAAATCAGAACTTAATATCCATGTTTCAGGGTCATCTGGGTGGTTGAGCATCTGCCTTTGGCTCAGGTCATGATCCGAGGGTCCTGGATCAAGTCTCACATCAGGCTCCCCATAGGGAGCCTGCTTCTCCCTCTGCCTATGTCTTTGACTCTCTCTGTGTCTCTTGTGAATAAATGAAATATTTTTTAAAAAATCATTTTTTAATATTAGTTTTCTTAATCTGAGAAAACTGCTTTTGATAAACAGTAAAAGAAGCCTTGGATACATTAGAGAATCTCCACATTAAAAAAAAAAGATTTATTTATTTATTCTTGGTAGGGGGGAAGGGCAGCAGGATAGGGAGAGAGAGAATCTCAAGCAGACTTCTTGGTGAGCGGGAAGCCCATAGCAGGCCTGATCCCACCAATCCGTGAGATCAAGAGCTGAGCTGAGATCAGGAGTTGGACGTCCAACTGACTGAGCCACCCAGGCATCCCTCATCTCTACATTTCTTAATTCTGGAGCTATCTTTCTTTCTGCTTTGCAAGTTTTAATTATTCATTTTGAAGAAGTATAGTTATGTGGAATTGAAATAAACCTAAGTATTTCGCATCTTAAAAAGTTATATATAGCTTTATTTGAGCCACAGTTATAACATTATTACTTACTTTCAAGATTTTTGTGTTTAATTTCCTGCCTTTTGGATTTCGTACATTTTCCCTTATAAGATTTTTTTTTTAAAGATTTTATTTATTTTATTCATGAGAGACACAGAGAGAAAGAGAGAGAGAAAGAGAGGCAGAGACACAGAGGAGAAGCAGGCTCCATGCAGGAAGCCTGGTATGGGGCTCGATCCTGGGACTCCAGGATCACGCCCTGGGCCGAAGGCAGGCGCCAAACTGCTGAGCCATTCAGGGATCCCCTTCCTTATAAGATTATAAGCAAGTTCATTTCAAACACAAGAGACTCTTGGGTGAGTGGAATGTCTTACTGGATTCGGGAGCAGAAGTTCCCAAATTTCTCAACATTGACTTTCTTGGGTCTTGAGAATGTAACTTTAATTATTATTCTTATTATAATACAGTTTTTAAAATTTAAATTTGGCTTATATAACCAAAGTAGAAGCATAAGAAATTTGAGGCTCTTACCTTCCTGTAATGCATAACTCTATTAATCAAAAGGTATTAGCTTTTAAGGTGAAAGGCCTCTGGTGGTCTTTTCTGTCTCTTACACACCAGTCCTCCACAGTTAATTCCTCTGTGGACAATTTCTAATGGCATGTGTCAGAACTAGGACAGACTTAAGGGCTCAGATAAATGTTGAGGAAACCAGTATAGTTCCTACACTTAGAGTGTTAGATCTTTTCATAGATTGGCTATGTAAGCCAAAGGTAAAACCATTTATTTTTGGTTCATTTGACTAATCTACTCACACTGAAGCTTATGACCATTCTTTCAAATAAATGTACCAGATACTTATTTCGTGGAGTCTTGTTTTGGGATGAGAGAGAGGAATAAATGACAATTGCCCACAATTTACCCTCAATAATTTATTTACACAACAGGAACATCAAAGGTGATTGTGAATTGCATGAAGTTTTCTCTCATTTTAATGGCTATGAACAGAATACATCCTTGCTATCAGGAAGAGCTGGGATACATCTCCCTTCATTTCATCATGCCATAGTATGTTTTGCTAAGATTAGTAGTTGCATACTGGCAGCACATGGGATGGATCAGCCTATCAGAAATACTTTGTTGGGCTCATGAAACATATGAACAAGGAGTACCTAGATTGAATTGGTTGCTAATTATTTAAAAATAGGGCAGTTTCACATAAAAGTACTAATTTCTGACTTCTTTTGAAAATTCCGGAGACTTGGCAAAACTGGGCCTATATTGATGCATGTTTACTGCTGGCTGGAGCTGAGTGCCACCCTTAGAAGGGGGCAAATTCTTTCTGGTATTATACAGTCTGCACTCCTTACCATTTTCTCCTTATTTCCTTATTCTCTATCTAATTCACGCATTTGGTATTACCTGCCTAGTTTATAAATTTTGTAACTACTTTAGATCATCTTTGTGAATGTGTGTGCATGTGTGTGTGTGTATTTTTCTTTCTGATAGGCTCAGTTGAAAAAACCCACCAGAGAGGTAAGTTTATGTTCTCCTCCATTATATCTTCATTGAAGGCACTCTTCTAGACTATCAGGGTTTTACTTAGTCATACAACCTTACAGGATCAACATATCTATAAAGCTACTACTTAGTGTCGTTGTATTATTAAGTAATTTGTATTATGTGGCAAGTTCTTAACTCCATTTAAAATAGCTTTTGTATTATGGAAAATTTCAAATGTATACAGAAATAGAAAGTATAATTAATATAAGAACACTCATCATCCAACTTTAGCAATTATTCAAATCATATTCATTTTTCCTACTCTCCTTTCCCTAGAACTATTCTGAAGTATATCACAGATATATAATTGAATCTATAAATATTTCAATATGTATCTGTAAAAGATATACTCTTTTTTTTTTTTTTTAAAGATTTTATTAATCCATGAGAGACACAGAATGAGAGAGGCAGAGACATAGTTAGAGGGAGAAGAAGGCTCCCCATGGGAAGCTGATTTAGGACTCGATCCCAGGACCCGGGATCATGACCTGAGCTGAAGGCAGATGCTCAACCACTGAACCATCCGAGTGCCCCAAGACACAGGCTCTTTAAAAAATTTTTTTAGGGATGCCTGGGTGGCTCAGCAGGTAAATGCTTGCCTTTGGCTCAGGGAATGATCCCGCCGTCCCGGGAATGAGTCCCACATCAGGCTACCTGCATGGAGCCTGCTTCTCTCTCTCTCCCTGTGTCTCTGCCTCTCTCTCTCTGTGTCTTTTATGTATGAATAAATAAAATCTTTAAAAAAAAGTTAAAATTTGAGTATAGTTGACACACAATGTTAAATTAGTTGCAGGACACATACTTTCTATGTATAAACTGCATAACATATGTATATGTGATCACATCAATGTGATTTAATATATGTAAAAAATCATCCCAAATAATAATAATTCTTAATATCAAATATCTGGTTAATTTTAGTTACTTACCTTATTTATTTTTAAGATTTATATATTTTTAAGATTTTATTTATTTATTCGTGAGAGTCACACGCAGAGAGAAAGGCAGAGACCTCGGTAGAGGGAGAAGCAGGAAGCCGGATGTGGGACTTGATCCTAGGACTCGAGGATCACACCCTGGGCTGAAGGCAGGTGCTTAACCGCTGAGCCACCCAGGCTCCAGTTAACTTTATTTATTTATTTATTTATTTTTTTCCAGTTAACTTTAAATTGAATTATTTCATATATGGATTTCTCTCTCCCATCTTTCTCCCTTTTTTTCCCTTGCTTTTTATGTTTGTTTGTTTGTTTATTTAAAGAAAGCAGATTATTTTCCTGGATTTTGCTGATTGTTTTCCTATATTGTAGTTCAACATTCTTTTGTCTTCTATATTTCTTATAAATGACTGATTATATGTAGGAGTCTTGAGCATATTTGGGCTCCTTTTTTTTTTTTTTAAAGATTTTATTTATTCATGAGAGAGAGAGAGGCAGAGACACAGGCAGAGGGAGAAGCAGGCTCCATGCAGGGAGCCTGACGTGGGACCCGATCCCAGGACCCCAAGATCACACCCTGGGCCGAAGGCAGGCATTAAACTGCTGAGCCAACCAGGGATTCCCTGGACTCCTTTTTTTAAAAAGACTGTTTCAAAAGTGGTTTTATGTGTTCCTATTAGGAGGCATCAAATGTTTGATTATCTGTTTTTATGATGTTAGCAACCACTAAGCAATTATGCACGATTCAGATTTAAATAATAATAATTCAAGGATAGAATTGCCAAAAAAGTGGTACAGCTGAACTTAGAGGAGGAAAAAATAATTTAGGATTAAACTGATCAGGGAAAATTTCATGGAAATAGTGGTGCTTAAGATAGATATCTTAAAGAATGAGAATGATCATGATAAAAGTATATGACATATTTGCCCGTTTAGGCCAAGTTATATAGTGACAAGAAATGACTCAAACAGTCCAGGCACTTAGAATAACAACGGTTTCTTTCATTTTTTTTAATTGAAGTATAATTGACACACAATGTTACATTAGTTTCAGGTGTACAATTTAGTGATCAGACAATTCGATACCTTATAGTATGCTCACTGCAAGTGTCCCTACCATCTGTCAACATACAATGCTATTATAATATAGTAACTATATTCCCTATGCAGTATCTTTTATCCCTGTGACTTTTAATCCTTATTCATTCCATAACTGGAAATCTGTACCTCTCACTCCTCTTCACCCATTTTGCCCCTGCTCCCCTTCATCCATAGTTTGTTCTCTATATTTATGGGTTTGTTTCTGCTTTTGTCTGTTTGTTTTAGCATTTTGATTCCATACATAAGTGAAATCAAATGATATATGCCTTTCTCTGACTTATTTCACTTAATGTAATACCCTCTAGGTCCATCCGTGTTGCAAACTGCAAGATCTCATCCAGTACTTGTCCACTGCAGGGTAGCTGTAGTTTGTTCCACATTGTCATGTCAGGACCCAAGCTGATAGAGTTACTTCTATCTGCGACATTTCTGATCTCATGCAAGAGACTGTACTGAAACCAAGCAATTGCTCTTATTAAAGCTTCTGCTTGAGAAATGGCACATGTCACTTTTGCTCACATTTCTCTTCTTATAACAAGCCTGCTATTTATAGAGTAGGGTGTATAATCCTGTCATTGGGCAGCACAGCAAATATTTTAAAGACTACTATATTCTGTGACGGAACAGACTTCTCTGAATGAGAAGGGAAAGGCTATTCTGGGTGGGAGGAAGCACAAATACATGCAGAATATTTTGGAGTTAGTAAGTAGACCTGTTATTTAGGAGTAGAATACATATAGCTAAAAGGTAGAATAGGTATAAGTAGAAGAGTAGAGAGTATCAACACTAGAGAGGAAAGGTAGAGTTTAAATTGCAAACTCATGTTCAGCTAACCTCTTCCAAATTTATATTCCGCTAACCTCCTCTTCCGTTGAAGGCTAGACATTGGAATGGAAAGCTGTAGCTCAGCAATCCACATAGGTAATTTTAAATTTGCTAATAGCTACATTAAAATTTAAAAAACAGGTGAAATTAATTTTAATGTATTTTATTTAACTTAATGTGTCCCATTCAGCATTCTGTGATATTTACCTTATTCATCATTATATTCTCAGCACTCAATAAGAACTGACAAGGAATCCTATAGCAGTTTACTGTCTTAGAGAAGGGGATTTTTGGTCTCATGAGTTGGCCTCCCAAAGAGAATGTATTTATTTTTATCTTTAAAATTTTAAAAAAGATTAATTAATTAATTAAGTAATTAACAGGAAGAGAGAGTGCCCAAGCAGGGGGAGAGGCAGGGAGAGGGAGAAGCAGGTTCCCTGTTGTGCAAAAAAGCCCAGTGACCTTGGGATCACGACCTGAGCCAAAGGCAGAAACTTAACCAACTAAGCTCTCCAGGTGCCCCAAGAATGCATTTTTGAGTAAGGATGGAACAGTAATGATCTGTGAGCAGACACTGAGCTTAGAATACTCTTCCTCCTTTCATCTTAGAATTTCTAGAGGAAGAAAACATGAGTAGCCTCTTCTTAAGAGGACTATAAGAGTAATAGTGCCATCTCGGGAGAGCCAGATTTTAGAGTAAGGAGATGGTGGGAACATTTAATGAAGCATGTAGGAGCATTGGAGAGAATTTTTAAGAGGTCCAGTCCTAGAGATTATTTTAGTGTTATAAGATAGGGTGACATGAAGAGCTAGAATGGGTGGCAGAGTAATTAGAGGAGTGTAAGAAAGGGAAGTGATGTAGAGACAGTAGAGGATTTGTACCAAAGTTACTCTTAGAGGGAACTTTTAAGAGAATCATAAAGGCTCACATGGATGAAGGGGAGTAAATAGAAGGAATTTGGATGGAGCACAATGTTCTGGGATTCCAGATTGATGGAAAATAATTTAAGAGCTATTGGGAGCTTGCTTGCCAAGTTAGAAGAGGCCTCTGGACAGACTGGCTTTTTTGGCCATTGCCTCAGTTAAATAAGGGAAGTAGATAAGATCTGGAACTTCAGAATTTAAATGAGAAGGACCCAGAACAGGCTCTGACAATGGGGATATTTCAAAGCAAGGATTTGTAGTTCTTGATGACTGGATGTGGTGAAGGAAGAGAAGTTGCTTTATCAATATTTATGAATGCTCACTATTTATTGAGCATCTTAAATACATTATGTTTAAACTTTATAAAATCCTACAAAGTAATTGAAATGAACTTCTATTTTTGTAGACATGGAAACTTAAGTTCCAAAATGATAACATAACTTGCTTGAGCTCACACAACTACTGAGAAGTAAAAACAGGACTATCCCAGACCCCAGTTGACTCCAAAATCCTTTGCTGTTCCTTCTCTTTGGTCTTTTTCCAGAAAGAAGAGAAAAAGATAAAAAATGGCTTGAGTTTTTAAACTTGGTGATTCATTGAAAGGAATGGAAGGAAAGTGGTATTGTGGAAAGGATAGGTTTGTTTTAGGCACGTTGAATTTGAGGTAATAATGGGATATCCATGTGGACACGATGAGGCTGCAGTTAGATATTTGAGACTTGACTCTGAGAGAGCCAGGAAAGGAGATAATACCAATGAATGTGTATGTGGTTGAATGTAGTATAGATATATGTTGTGTAAAGAGTAAGCTGGCTATAAAAAGGAATCATTTATTTAAAGATTTTGAAAAATTGGGGTATATAAATTTCAGAATTATAATTGGGGTATTTAAATTTCAGAATTATAATTGGGGTATTTAAATTTCAGAATTTTCAGAATTTTAATTTCTGATTATTATAAAGATTATAAAATATTCATTTTTAGAATAGTTGTATATAATATATGTGAACATATGAAAAATTATTTTTATAGATATATTGAAGCAATAACAACATATATATACAATTATATACAAATGTATTTCTTAATATATACTAAGACTAATGTCTTGTAAGGGAAATTCACATTATGTTGGTCCTAATAACTTTGCATGACTGGTCGTTGGACCCAATACATTAATAATTGATGATTTTAATATACTACATAATATTGTCCTATAAATGAAAGGTTATTATATGTAACTATTGCAGTCATATAATAGTTTAGATTGGGTACTATACTAAATATCCCTGGCTGTTTCAGGAGTTTTCACTTGCAGGTTTTTTTTTTTTTTTTAAGATTTTATTTATTTATTCTTCAGAGACATAGAGAAAGAGGCAGGGACTTAGGCAGAGGGAGAAGCAGGCTCCCTCTGGGGAGCCCAGTGTGGGACTCAGATCCCAGGACCCCAGGATCATGACCTCAGCTAAGGCAGATGCTCAACCATTGAGCCACCCAGATGCCCCTCACTTGTAGAATTTAAACAAACATTTATTGAGAGTTTGCTCACATTCTTCACATGTACTATTTCATTTAGTTTTCAAATGACCCTGATAGATTTTAGATTTCTTTTTATAGTGAAGAGGATCCGACATTAATATATGTCAGTGATGATAATATTTTTATAATAGCACTTTAGAACATACACAGCAATTTCATATGGATAATCCATATTAGTACAAGAATCATTGTGTCGAACATGTGATATATGTTACAGAATTCTGTAACTTATTTAATACTTACAGACCTGCTGTGAAGAAGGTATTATTATCATTTATTTACTATGAGGAGTGTGAGGCTTATGTAGTTAAATAGTTTGGTCAAGGCTACAAGCGTAATAAGTAATAGATTACAGATGATTTTTAAGAACATTATAATTTAAGCCATTACAGTTAGTACCACTTTCAGCCTAGGACTGACAACAATTTGCTAAAATAAAGTTTGAAAAGCAAATATCATCCTTATATGGTTATTACACTTCCTTTTAATGCTTAATGCCATTATAGAAATCATACCAATATTTGATGATATTTTTAATTTGGATTGTTTTATAAAACTGCTTTAAAAATACACTTATGGGGATGCCTGCATGGCTCAGTCACTAAGCAGCCATCTCTTGCTTTCAGCTCGGGTCATGATCTCAGGATTGTGGGATTGAGCCCTGGATCAGGCTCTGTGATTGGTGTGGAGTCTGCTTCTGATTCTCTCTTCCCCCCTTTTCCCCTCTAGCTCATATGCACTTTCTCTGTCACTCACATAAATAAATAAAGTCTTTTTAAAAATACAATTTTGTCTGCAGGTTGAAATCTGGAAGCATGAAGCCTCCTTGTTTTTGTGTGTGCTTACTAATTGCCAATTACTATTTTATTTTATTTAAAAAGTTGTTTTAATTTAAATTCAGTTTAGTTAACATATAGTGTATTATTAGTTTCATGGGTAGAATTTAGTGATTCATCAGTTTCATATAATACCCAATGCTCATTACATCAAGTGCCCTCCTTAATACTCATCACTCAGTTACCCCATTCCTCCACCCATCTCCCCTCAAACAACTCTGTTTGTGTCCTAGAGTTAAGAGTCTCTTATCGTTTGCCTCCATGTTTTTATCTTATTTTATTCTTCCCTCCCTTTTCCTCTGTTCATCTGTTTTGTTTCTTAAATTCCACATATGAGTGAAGTCATATGGTATTTGTCTTTCTCTGACTGATTTCATGTTATGCCTCCAGTTTTGTTTTTCTTTTGGTATTTGGGGTATTTTGTGGTTCTATACAAATTTTAGGGTAGTTTGTTCTAGCTCTGTGAAAAAATACTTGTGGCATTTTAATAGAAATTGAATTAAATGTGTAGATCACTTTGGGTAGTACAGACATTTTACCAGTGTTTGTTCTTCCAATCCATGAGCATGGAATGTTTTCCCATTTCTATTAGGTACATTCCTAGATATCTTATGGGTTTTGGTGCAGTTGTAAATGATACCAATTCATTGATTTCTTTTTCTGCTGCTTCGTTATTGGTGTATAGAAATGCGCAACAGATTTCTGTACATTGATTTTATATCCTGCAACTTTGCTGAATTCATGTTTTAGTTCTAGCAATTTTTTGGTGGAATCTTCTGTGTTTTCCACATAGAGTATCATGTCATCTGCAAATAGTGAACAGTTTGACTTCTTCCTTACTGATTTGGATGCCTTTTATTTCTTTTTGTTGTCTGATTGCTGAGGCTAAGACTTCTAGTATTATGTCAAATAGTAGTGGTGAAAACTGTAGTCAGTAATACAGTATGGTACTAGCATAAAAAAACAGAAACATAGATCAGCGGAACAGAACAGAGAACACAGAACTGGACCCTAAACTGTATGGTCAACTAATCTTTGACGATGCAGGAAAGAATATCCAGTGGAAAAAAGATACTCTTCAACAAATGGTGTTGGGAAAACTGGACAGCAACATGCAGAAGAATGAAACTAGACCACTTTCTTAAAACAAACACAAAAATAGGTTCAAAATACATGAGAGACCTAAATATGAGACAGGATACCATCAAAATCCTAGAGGAGAACACAGGCAGAAACCTCTTTGATCTTCACTGAAGCAACTTATTAGACATGTTACTGGAGGCAAGGCAAAATGAACCATTGGGACCTCATCCAGATAAAAAGCTTCTGTACAGCAAAGGAAACAACAGAATAAAAGGCAGTCTATGAAATGGGACCAGATGTTTGGAAATGACATATCTCATAAAGAGTTAGTATCCAAGATCTGTAAAGAACTTACCAAACTCAACACCCCAAAAACAGATAATCCACTTAAGAAATGGGCAGAAGACATGAAGAGACACTTTGCCAAAGAAGACATCCAGATGGCCAATGGATTTATGAAAAGATGCTCAACATCACTCATCATCAGGAAAATACAAATCAAAACCACAATGAGATACTACCTCACATCTGTCATAATGACTAAAATTAACATAGGAAACAACTTATGTTAGTGAAGATGCTGAAAAAGGGGAAATCTCTTGTGTTGTTGGACGGGATACAAACTGATGCAGCTACTCTAGAGAACAGTTCGGAGGTTCCTCAAAATGTTAAAAATAGAACTACTCTATTGAACCAGCAATTGCACTACTTAGTATTTACCCAAAGAATAGAAACATACAGAGTCGAAGGGGTGTATGCACCCTGATGTGTATACCAGCATTACCAACAGTAGCCAAATTATGGAGGGAGCACAAATGCCCATTGACTGATGAATGGATAAAGGTGTGTGTGTGTGTGTGTGTGTGTGTGTGTAATGGAATATTATTCAGCTATCAAAAAGAATGAAATCTGGCCATTTGTAAGGATGTGGTTGGCATTGGAGTGTATTATATTATACTAAGTGAAATAAGTCAGAGAAAGACAAATACCATATGATCTCACTCATATGTAGAATTGAAGTAAGAAAACAGATGAACCTATGGGAAGGGGGAAAAGAAAAAAAAGGAGAGAAGGAAACAAGCCATAAGTGACTGAATAATAGAGAACAAACTGAAGATTGATGGAGGGAGATCGGTGGGGATTGGGATAGGAGGGTGATGGGTATTAAGGAGAGCACTTGTGGTGAGCACTGGGTGTTGTATGAAAGTGATAAATAACTGAAGTCCACTCCAGAAACCAATATTGCACAGTATGTTAACTAACTAAAATTTAAATAAAAAATAATTATTTCTAGAGGCAGGAGATTTAACAGGTGATTTCTAGCTGTCCCCCAACTCCTCCTTTTTTTTTTTTAAGATTTTATTATTTATTCATGAGAGAGAGAAAGAGAGAGAGAGACAGAGGGAGAAGCAGGGTCCATGCAGGGAGCCTGATGTGGAACTCGATCTCGGGACTCCAGGATCACGCCCTGGGCCAAAGGCAGGCACTAAACCACTGAGCCACCCAGGGATCCCTCCTCACTCCTTAAGTGTATTATGCGATTATTCTTTTAGGAAAGAAAGAAATAGAAAATTATATAAGAAAATATACCCACTAGGAAAGAATTCAGAAGTGCCTTGGTTTTTCAGATGCTGTCTTATATTTTTATATTACTCAACTATGGTTTCTGTGAAGAGATAATACTATGAAGAGTTAAAACTTTGGAAATTGCTGATGCATTTCAGCATGACAGAACTGACTGGAATGACATTTTGTATTCACACCTATTTTTAAAGAGCAAAGAGGTAGATATATACCTTGTTGAATTTTTTTTTTTAAATCACTCAGGAAACATTTCATGATTTAAAACAAAGGGGAATTTTTGATATTACTTTATTTTTCACCCATTAAAGGCTTTATTACATGACCTCAGTAAATATACCTACTTAATTATGGTTTCTTTTCAAAAATTTTTAAAATATTTTATTTATTTATTCATGAGAGTCACAGAGACAGGCAGAGACAGAGACAGGCAGAGGAAGAAGCAGGCTTCCTGTGGGGAACCTGATGCAGGACTCCATCCCAGTTCCCCAGGATCACAACCTGAGGAAGATGCACAACCACTGAGACACCCAGGTTCCCCTCTTCAAATTTTTATTTAAATTCTAGTTAGTTAACATATAGTGTAATATTATTTTCAGGATTAGAATTAGTGAGAGCCAAAAGAGTCAAAGCAATCCTGAAAAAGAAAAACAGGTGGAAGCATCAAAATTCCAGACTTCAATCTATACTTCAAAACTGTAATTTTTAAGACTGTAGGGTTCTGGTACTAAAACAGAAACATAGATCAATAGGACAGAATGAAAAAACAAAAAGAAATGTACCCACAACTATATGGTTAACTGATCTTTGAAAAAGCAGGAAAGAATATCCAATGGAAAAAAGACAATCTCTTCAACAAATAGTGTTGGGAAAACTGATAATCCTTTAAATGATCTACATAAAGGGAGTTAATTGATGTTACGTTTGGATGTGTTTGTGCAAGTACTGAAGTTGGAAGGAGATACTTGCCCTGTCTTTTCTGTATTATGAGGAAAAGTAACAAAGGTCTTTAGATAGAAGATATAAAAATACCAATTAATACTGTACTACAGATGGTATGACTACCGTTATAGGCTGAGGTTAACATGTGAAAGCTACTTATGTTATGTATGTATTATATATATATACCTTTCCTTGACTTGGCTCCTTACTGTTCCTGACTGTCCGGACTTTACCTCATTAGTGACAGCCCATCAGAGCCTCTCCCAAAGATCTGTATTCTTTAGGCTTAAAGTACACATGTCTCATCTCCTCTTCCTCCACAGTTCTGTTTTGTGCTCTTTTCTTGGAAATTAATCCATTATTTTATATTGATGCATAATCATCTATTGTTTATTTCAGCCCATGTGGCAACTAAGGTGGTGTATTTATGAAGACTTTGTTGAGAATTTAAGTGGTAGCACAGTCAAGCTCTTGTGATCCTGGGCATGTCTGGTAACTTCTGAGTCTCATTTTCTCTTTTGATAAATAACACAAGTGCAGATTTATTTCTAGTAAGGCAGTAAGGCATTTTTATGGCATTATCTAGATATTCAAGAACTTCCTCAAATGGGAATTTCAGATGCTGTGTCTTGCTGGAGAAAGAAGCATTTTTGAGTACATATCACAAAATATAGTCTGGTATTAATATGTGATTCTTTTGTAGTTACTATTTCTAGTACTTTTAAGAACTAGGATAGGGTTTAGAGAAAATTGGGATTGGAAAGATTTTTACAGCTGTAGAACCAGTTTTTTCCAGCTGTTTCTTGTGTTGTGGTCATGTGTGATGATCCTAGATATATTTGATTTAGAAATACGTTAATAGTGAAACAAGTCAGAGAAAGCACAGGGCTATTGTGAATGGAAATATGATTAGACCAGGAAAGCGAAGACTTGGATCATTCTTTCCTTTGCTTCAAGTTATTTTTAAAAAATTAACTTCAGGGTTGTAACTTACATCATGATGTTTATAATTAACAATGCTCTGTTGTATATTTGAAAGTTGCTAAGAGAACACATCATAAAATTCTCATCACAAAAAGAAAATTTAGGACTATGAGTGGTGATGGATATTAACTAAACTTGTAATCATATCGCAATAGAGACATATACCAAGTCGTTATGTTGTACACCTGAGTACAATGTTATATGTCAATTGTATTTCAATTAAAACAACCAAAAATAACAATAATAAAGTAAATGTATTTTTACTTTGCCAGAAATGCTTTATATTATAATGGGAAAGGGTTCATTCTGGTGAGGACCTATTTCTATTGTAGCTCTGCAAAACCCTGTGAAATATAAGGAAAATAAGATGCTTAAGCAGGAAATTGATTAAATGACCTTTCAGTTCTCTTATTTTCTCCTTCCCTTCTGAAGAGTATATTGAAACTGTTTGTTGGTACTCTTTGTATGCTTAGAACAGACTAGATAAATGGGCAGATAACTTGATTCAAAATGCATCCTTGATTCAAGAATAATTAGAGAAGTTAGAGAATAAGTTCAAATTATTTTTATTCTCTCTGGGTTTTATAGTTCTAAATTATTTAAAAGAAACTTCATATCATCCAAAGATAGATGTATTTTTCTTATTTTCTTTTAATATAATTCTAAAATTGATGACATTGTTTTAAGGAAGCTAAATATGCATATAGGAAAGGACTATATTTCTTGCCTTTGAATCTTGGCATATACTTTTCTTTCTTAAATAAATAATCAAAATTACTTCCCTGAAGTAAATGATCAAAAAACCAAGTATAGCTCAGATTTATTATTAAAAACAAAAGAGGGATTAATAATTTTGGTTATATTTGTATATATATTTTCAGTTATTTGTGTGGCTAAGAGGATTTGTTTGGTTAAGTTAGACTTGTGTTCCAATTCTGCCTATTAACTTACAATTATTTTAGGAATTAATTTTGACTTGATATTTCTAAGTATTTAATATAGTGCTAAGAATATAATAAAACACAATTAAGTATTTGTTAAATTTAAAAAGTTACATTGTGAGAAATCAGATGACTTTCAAGTTCACAGTATCTGTGTAGTACTGAACAAATGATCCTGGTGGAAATTTCTGGATTTTTGGTTACCTTACACATTATATATCCTTGGCAAATTTTAGATGAGTGACACCAAACTTAAAAATGCTCATCATTATTTTATTCATTGTTACATTGCTATTTTACATAGCTTCTCATAGACTTAGGATCACTGAAAAATGTATTTGATTTGTTTTCTAAATAGTGTTAATAGGTCATTTGACTTAGTTGTTAAAAACTGCAGAATTGGTTTGCCTTTAGGAAGAAATACTTGATAGATAAGGCAGCTCTTGTTATCCTAGTGATAATATAACAGTGTTAGCAATATACCAAAGTTCCTTGGCTAAAAGCCTTGTTTCTTAGAAAGTGGACTAAATAATTTCAAAACTCTTATGATTGAGACTGGTTTTCTTCTGCCTCTTCTTGACATCTGTGGATAAAATTAAAGTTACCTGATGATTTGGCATAAAGCATTTTATTTTATTTTTTCAAAGCATTTTAAAGTACTAAGTACATTTGGCAGTCATATTAGTGTATGCCAATGAGTTTTATAGATATGTTTTTTTTCCCTAGAGTGGTTGTATTGTACATAGATCATTTCCTTTAGCAGCAGGGAAGTGGTTTCCTAGAGGAATAAGTGACTAACCCATCAAATCTTCTGTAGACTTTTGGGGATAGGTGCTGTTAGATAGGCACTATAGGTATCATACAAACATTTTTTCACAGAGGGGTATGAAAAGAGAAAAGGAAGATTATAATTTGAATAGGAGATAATTGGTCATATAAGATATATTCAAAATACATAGGTGAATACAGGTATATTTTGTGGTTTACTGTGGGTATTGGTATAACATGAGTAAGTTAACTCCCTAAGTTTAATAAAAATTTCTGGGACTTCGAGATTCAGTAAAGAAGAACAGAAAAATATTTGTTTCATTCCGTTTTGTTTTCAGAGAGGGAAGGAGGAGGGGCAGAGAGAGAATCTTAAGCAGGCTCCATGCTCAGTATGGAGCTGGACATGGGGCTCAGTCTCACAGCCCTGAGATCATGACCTGAGCCGAAATCAAGAGTCAGATATTTAATTGACTGAGTCACCCAGACACCCCACAAAATATTTGTTTTAAAAGAATGTAGTACTGAATAAAAATTTGTGACAAATTGGTGCAAAATATTTTAAAAACTGAACCTACCATGCAAGATGTGGAGCCGTCAAAACTTCCATACATTGTTGTTGAGCATATAAACTGATACAATTGTTGGACCCTGGCTCACGGGTGCCAACGTGTCTCAGTGGACGCCCCAGAGACTCAGACCCCAGACAGGCAGATGCAACAAGCAAGAGGGTTTATTGGACGTTTGCGCAAACGGGCCCTCCACCTCAGAGGTGGCAGAGCCCCGATTAGCAATTACAGGCATCTTTTAAAGGCAAAAAACCGCGGGAGTAGCATAGCATTCGGGTTATGACATGACTGATTTCTTTGAAGGTCAACACGACCATGTTCAGGGACTTTTCCAGTCAGGGCGAGGGGGGGGATAGTTGTCTTATCTCGGAAAAACAGAATGTTTTTGTTGCTTGAATTCATGGGAGGTGCCTGGATGGGCTGCCTCTGGGTTAGGCCTGGTCCCACTCACGGGGGCGGGGGTGTGGGGTTTCTTCACAATCACCTGTTTAAATTGCACATGTGCATACCCCAATGCTAGGTATATATCATTCTCCCAGATTGTATGTATGTGCACAAAAAGATGTGTACAAGAATGTGGATAGCAGTATTATTTGTGATAGCTAAAAATTAGAGCAAAACTTAAATAAATGTCTGTGATAGTAGAATGCATGGATAAATTGTTGTCTCCTACTGCAATGGAATACTCTACAGCACCTTGAAGGAAAAAAACATAGTAAGCATAATGTTGAAAGAAATACAAAATATATCTTATAGTTTTATTAATTTAAAGTCCTGCAATAGTAGAAACTATTGTGTAGCATCAAAAGTCAGAATAGGATTTACCTTTGGGGAAGGAGTAGGAGATAGTGATTGGGAAGGGGCAAGAAGTAACTTTGGGGTTTTGGAAATGTTCTATTTCTTGATGTAGGTAACTGTCTTTCAAATGTGCCGGTTGTGATTATTCATTGATTGGTCTTCATACTTATGATTTGTGTATTTTTTTGAATGTATATTGAGATGAAAACAGTTGTAAAATTAATCTCTTCCAGGAGCTCCATGATTTGATATAATATCTGGTATACCCTTAATAGAGGAACAGTAGAACAGTAGGTTATACTTTAAAAGACATTGAAGTAGGAGAAATTGGGCTTCTCTCTCTTTCTCTCTCCCTCTTCCCCTTTCCCTCTCTCTCACACTCTCCTCATGTCCCTCTTTCTTTTCCTTCCTCCTTCTCTGCCTCCCGCCTGTTCTTCCTCTCTTTTTTCCTCCACAAGAGGAAATCTATCAGTTATCTCTCAGTTTTGGGTGAATTAGTTAACTTCTTTAAACCTCAGATACTCATCTGTAAATAGGGAAAATAGCATTTGTAAGGATCAATAGCATGGTTGATTTTGAAATATTCTAAAATATGTGTAATTGGAACTTTTTATTAAATGAGTCAAGGAAGTATCAGAGATCAAGAGTCATTACATTCAAAAAGCTGATCATCTGTAGGTAAGAATAGATACTGTATTTAACCAAACAGTCATTAATGAAAAGCTGAGTGGCATACATGTGATTAAAAGATGTGCTGAAAGGACCCTATGTACTGGTTCTTTCCTCATGATATGTAAGCATTGTAATGTCTCTCATTTACACAATAGCAAATACATTCCTCAAATCAATCAATGTATATATGTAATATATGTGTGTGTGTGTATATATATATATATATATATTTTCATTTACTGTATTTCCCCACATTCTTTTTTCTCCTTTTTATTTATCTTTATCTTTGTTTTCCTGTTAGAGACTTTACAAAAAAATGTCCATTTGTGGTCTCTGGCTATACTACCATATTTAAAAGTGAGGCACTAAAAAGCTGATGAGAACTTTTATGTTTGTAAAGATTATTGACTGAAGAGAGGGTGATTAGGCTGGATTGTTCTTTTTGGGGATGCCCGACTCTTAAGTATCCATAGATTGTTTCTCTTTGATTAGTAATTTTTCCCTGTAAGCGATCCTTTAATTTTCTGCTTGGTGGGGAAAAAATTGGGTTGCAAGAATTCTTGTTGATAAATGAGGGAAGGGTACATGGAAACTTATGACTTAGTACATAGACTTCAATTAATCTTAATTTTAATAAGGTTTTCCTGCTTTTAGCTCTACCTGGTAATTTTAGGTTCAGAGTCCGATGTAGCAAATGTTAATGCTTCCCACAGATATTTTAAGTTTTTCTCTTTGAGATTTGATATGTCCATGTGATATCTTTTGGCTCATGAAAAGAAAGTAGAGGTGATGCTCCTGAGCAGAAGCATTTAATTGTTGGTGTGAGACTCATTCTTAACACATTCAGTTATGTGAACCATGTGTTGATCTGGCCAGCATGTGGAGGACGGCTGCCATAAAGTGTTGCCCATCTGAATAAGAATGAACTATCATTGTACCAAACTACTGAGGTTTTGGGGTTGTGTAATATATCCTGGCAAATGTATTAAAACTTCTAGAAAGTAAATCTCTGGTCATTTGCCAGGATGGGATAAAGGGCACTTTGAACGTTGTGTGGGCTGAGGGAGATGTTCTGACGAGTACATTTTTCTTTTTTTTTTTTTTAATTTTTATTTATTTATGATAGTCACAGAGAGAGAGAGAGAGAGGCAGAGACACAGGCAGAGGGAGAAGCAGGCTCCATGCACCGGGAGCCCGACGTGGGATTCGATCCCGGGTCTCCAGGATCGCGCCCTGGGCCAAAGGCAGGCGCCAAACCGCTGCGCCACCCAGGGATCCCTGAGTACATTTTTCTTATACAGTTGCAACTAGTCCTCCTGCTTTTAGCTTTATCTGTACTTCCATTTTCAGAGGTATTCTAGGCTTCTACAGATAGAATCAGCCTGCTTCTGGGCTTTGCTCTATTGCCACGGTAGGTTTACACTTTCTTTGTTTTTTTTAGTTGCTATTTAGTCTGTTAGCTTTTCAACTCCTATAACGTTGTTGCTTGCCATCACTCCATTTTCTTCTCTTCCTTTGGCTTTCTGTAATTTGTAATTTCTCTCAGCTGTTATTTCAGTGAAGTTTTTAGATGAGAGCTGTGTTAAATATCGGTATTCTACACACCATGTTGAACAAGGGGACTTTCTTATGTTACTAAATTGATCAAGTTATTTCATATCTGTGGTCTTTAGTTTATTTGCGATTAATAAATTATTTGGATGATCATCAGGGTCTTTTTAGCTTGATAGTTTGCAACATTTTTATTTTCATTCTTTGGTAGAGAATGGTAGAAAGTTTGCAATGTTCTTATTCTTTGGGTAATACAAAACAAAACAAAAATTTTTATCATTTAATATTTTCAGGACCCAAAACATTTTATGTGTAGTTACAGATAAATTCCATCGTTAATGACAAAAACATGGGTTATGATAGGTTACAAATCCCTTGAAAATATGTAATATGATTTTTACATTGTTCAGTTATACAGTAGTATTTGCTTCTTACAAGTTTTCTCTTATATTAAATAAATGCTAGGTGATGGAATGACATTTATCTGATTTAGGAATTTTTCGCCTAATTCTTTGATCATTTATTTATGACTTTCAAACTTTAGTAAAGATGGCATTGAACTCTTGTTGATACATTGCTAGTATTTATTTGAAGTGAGACTTATAGTCTCATCAAGCCTTTTAAAAAATGATTTTCTGAGAGTTGTAATAATGCTCATTCAAAATTTGATATAAAAAAACAAAAAAACAAAATTTGATATCTACTTACATTTAAATGTAAAAGCATTGTCGAAGAATCTATTCAGAAGTACAATTTTTATGATTTGAGAAGTATTTGAACTTCATCTACTGTTCATTTGCTTTGGAAAAACTCTTGTGATTCAAGGACTGAGAGTAAGGGTGAAGTACATACTGCAAGCTCAGATATATATAA
Source organism: Vulpes vulpes (assembly GCF_048418805.1). Classification (NCBI taxonomy): domain Eukaryota; kingdom Metazoa; phylum Chordata; class Mammalia; order Carnivora; family Canidae; genus Vulpes; species Vulpes vulpes. The sequence goes on from NC_132789.1 coordinate 48,972,744, forward strand.
CTGACCCATGGCTATATTATATCACTTTAAAATCTTTTCTTTATGAATTTTTATAAATATGAAAAAATACTCATGATCAAAGTAGGGTTCAAAATATTAGTAAATTATAATTTTACTAAATTTTATGTAGTATTGAAGTACTATTTAATTTTTTTATATTTGAAAACATTTTGAGATACTGTTTTTTTTTAAGATTTACTCATTAGAGAGAGAGAAAGAGAGAGCACGAGTGGGGGGAGGGGCAGTGGGAGAGGAAGAAGCAGACTCCCTGCTGAGCAGAACGGGTGCGGGGGGGGGGGGGGGGGGGGGGGGGGGACCGACTCCGCTCAATTCCTGGACCCTGAGATCATGACAGCTGAAGGCAGAGGCTTAACTGACTGAGCCACTCAAGGCAATCTGATACTGTTTAATTTTGTATACAGCCTATTGCCATTAACTATTTTTATTTTCTTTTCTCTTTAAAAAATTATCATAAGGGCACCTGAGTGGCTCAGTCGGTTAAGCTTCTGACTTGATATCTGCTCAGGTCATGATCTCAGGGTCTCCCTCTCCCTTTGTGCCTCTCTTTCTCTCTCCCCCTCTAAAGATAGATAAAGATACCTCTAAAGATACCCAGGTAGACACAAAATACTACTTTAACTGCAGCAGTGAAGTTCACCAAACATTTAATCAGCACCTTTGACATCAAGAGTTGGTCTCTGGTCTTTGTGTTTAAGATAGAATTGAGCAAATGACTTTAAATTTTAAAAGAGGGAAATTTAAGGAAGGCATTAGGAAGAAATTTCCTGGTAAAGAGTATAAAATAGAAGAAGGAAAGGATAGAATTCATTTCCCAGATTTATTTATAATTATGGCATTAGGTTGTTCATAGGCTGAATTAGGAAACTGATCCAGGGTCTTACCTAATTATAAGAGCATACACTTGTCTGTCTGGCAGAAGTCTATAAAGTAAATGCTATTATTATTTTTATGAGGAAACTAAGGCACAGAGAGGTTAAGTGTATTGTTACCTAGCTTGTCATTGGTAGAGCTATGGTTTGAACTCAGGCATTCAAACCGTTATACAAATATAAATAAGTATATATTCTATCAAAATATATAATAAAATATTTTAAAATGGAAATAAAGTAAAATCCTTCTACTGGCACAATCAGAATCAATAGTCGGTCAGTTAATTGGAAAGGTCTGTTAAAGCAATAAATCATAAAAGCGATACACACTTTAATTTAAAACATGAATATATTTTCACATAATGCATTGTCTACATTTTCTAAGTTTACTTTCTTCAAAGCTGAGCAAAAATTAGACACTTGTGAGCAAACTATAAAGAATTCTAGATTTTATTTTAAGTCCCTTTTATTGGGTCTTGAGGTGGGTCAGTCAGTTAAGTGTCTGACTCTTGATCTCAGCTTAGGTCTTGATCTCAGGGTCACGAGTTCATGTCCTGTACTGGCCTCCATGCTGGGTACGGAGATGACTTAAAAAACAACAACCAAAAATAAAAGTCTTTTTAGCATTGTCTGTTCTTTTTTTTTTTTTTTAAGTTTGTATTAAAAACCAGTTAGTTGACATATAGCATACTATTAATTTCAGGTGTACAAAATAATGATTCAACATTTCTGTACAGATCACAGTGCACATTACAAAAATAGTGCTTTTTACCCTTATCATCATCCTCATCGCTCCCACCTGCCCTCTGGTATCTTCAGTTTGTTCTCTATGATTAACTTGGCTTACCTCTCTCTTCTTCTGCTGTTGCTCATTTGTTTTGGTTGTTAAATTCCATATATGAGTGAACTGTTATACAAATATAAATAAGTATATATTATATAAAAACTTATTGAGGAATCTCCATACTGTCTTCCATAGTGGCTGCACCAGTTTGCATTCCCACCAACTGCGTAAGAAGGTTCCCCCTTCTCCACATCATCCCCAATATCTGTTGTTTCTTGAGTTGTTAATTTTAGGGTCACTGTTTTTTTTTTTTTTTTGTTGTTGTTGTTGTTGTTAGGAATTCCTATTGTGTTCCTTCGCTTGAGATTAATGGCTATAGTAAGAAAGGTTCCAAAGTAAAAAAAAAAAAAAAAAAAAAAAAAAAGGAAGCCAGATTTTATGTGTGTTTTGGCCTACTTGTTAAATGAAAGTAGATCTGAAACAAAAGAACGTTAGATCCTACTTCCCCTAAAGCTGAAGGTTTGCACAACTCTAGGATCAGTAGAGTTGGTGTGTCTGAGGGGTTTGTACTGGTCTTCTCAGGGTGGAGCCTGGTGTGCTGCATTTCAGGTGGACTTTCCCTAGTGGAGGTGCACTTGCAGGGCACAGGGGTGAGGGCATGGTGTAAATGACTGCAGCCTGCGTTGGGTGGTGACATTTTGCTCACTGGGCTCAGTCAGTGTTGATGGGGGGTTGTGGAGGTTGTATCATCCTGCTCTCTCCTCCCTGGACTGGGAAGTTCATGCTGCTGCTCTTCAGCAAGCCCTCACAGCAGAGCAGTTACCAGTTACCCCTCCTGTGTCCTGGCCTCTGGCAGACCCCGGCCTTTTCAAGATGTGAAGTAATTGTGGGGTTCTCCTAGTCCTCTGCCATCTTAACTCTCTCTTCTCATATTTTCACACTGTGAATCATGTTTTATAACTGAATACTCTATAGTCTAGATACAATATAATTTATTTAATTTTTTTCCTATTTTTTTAAAGAGATAAAGTTTTTTTTTTAAAGATTTTATTTATTTATTCATAGAGACACACACAGAGAGAGAGAGAGATTTTATTTATTTATTCACAGAGACACAGGCAGAGGGAGAAGTAGGCTCCATGCAGAGGGCCTGACGTGGGACTCCATCCAGGGTCTCCAGGATCACGCCCTGGGCTGCAGGCGGTGCTAAATCGCTGCGCCACCGGGGCTGCCCAAATTTTTTCCTATTGATGGGCATTTAGTTTTTCTAGTTTTGCCTAATGTAAACAACACTGGAATGAAATGGAATTCCACTGCAATGGAATTCTTTTCATGTATCTTTAACTGGAAAATACTGGGATAATGCTTTTGAAATTTTGAAAGAAATTATTTCTAACCTAGAATTCTTCATCTTGTCAAATTTTCAGTAAGTGTAAAGTTAGATTAAGGTTTTGTTCAAGGATGCCTGGGTTGCCCAGTGGTTAAGCGCCTGCCTTTGGCCCAGGGCGTGATCTTGGAGTCCCGGGATCGAGTCCCACATCGGCCTCCCCGCACGCAGCCTGCTTCTCCCTCTGCCTATGTCTCTGCCTCTCTCTCTGTGTCTCTCATGAATAAATAAATCTTAAAAAAAAAAAAAAAGGTTTTGTTCAGACCTGTAGGAAGTCAGAATTTATATCTCTAAGTCTTCCTATTTCAATGAGTTGCTGAAGGATATATATACATATATTTCTATATACAGATACATTTATGTATCTGTATATAGATATATCTTAGCAAAACTAAGGAGAATGTGATGAAAGAAAAAAGTAGATCCAATCCCAGAACATAGTAAAGGAAAATAAAAAATTGATAGCTAAATAGCAAGCTTAGAGAATGAATCAGTCCAGAGTAGAAATGGAAAGAGAAGCTTTTTGGAAGAATAATGGGTTCTTGTGTGATAGGTTGCTGAAGATACTTACTTATTTGTGAGTAAGAAAAAACAGAAAGCCTGTTAAAAAAAACAATAGGAAGAAATAAAACACCTCACAAATAATTTTTAAAAATGAAGTAAAGTAAAATATGATACAATTTAAAACAATTGATGGAATATGAGAAAAGAGAACACATTTTGTCAGAATGTCAAGAATATTCTTCAAACGGTCTGTGGCTCATGTCGTTGGGCCCATAAAAAAGTAAATGTTATCCTAATACACCCAGTGGTACTGTAGTAAACTGTTTTGCTGTTTCAAATTGTGTTGATGGATTAATAGTCAAATTTTTAGAAAGAGCTTAGAGGGGCACCTGGGTGGCTCGGTGGTTGAGCATCTAGACACCTTTGACTCAGGTTGTGGTCCCAGGGTCCTGGGATGAAGTCCCACATCAGACTCCCTGCAAGGATCTTGCTTCTCCCTCTGCCTATGTCTTTGCTTCTCTCTCTGTGTCTTTCATGAATAAATAAAATCTTAAAAAAAAAAAAAAGAAAGTGCATAGAAAGTGAAATTAGTTTACAGAAAACAAGATAAAACAGTTTAAAAGTATAGATCATAGAATACAGGAGGGAGTGAAGTAGAAAACAGAATGAGAGACCAGTAGGGACAGTATCTTCATCTGACAAATGAAGAGTTGAGAAGAAAACTAGTGTTCAGAAAACAAGAAATTTGAAATGTGACTTTATTATAGAAGTTTACAAACCTATAAAACTTTTACAAATTACAAAAAATATTGGCAAAAGGAGGTGCATGTATCTATTAAGTGAACTAAAGCCTTATCTTTTACAGAAGGATATTATAATATAGCTCCTAAATTGATGAGATATTGAAATACATACATACTGCTTAGAGATACGGAGTAGCTAATGTAGAAGATTTGTCAGAAATGTTTAAAAAAGGACTGGGACTACAGATGGTGAAGAGTGTAGCTATATATCATATTTTTAAACTGTGTGATTAAAAGAAAAAAGTAGTGTAAGAATCAACTATTGTTTGAAGGACTATTTGAAATCACTGTAAAGCTTTGTGATACTGATGCCATTTTGTAACATAAGCTTAAGTGAATCTGGAAATGCATTATTTTGAGTTTTTTTAATAAAAGATTTATTTATTTATTTATGATAGAGAAAGAGAGAGGCAGAGACACAGGAGGAGGGAGAAGCAGGCTCCATGCCGGGAGCCCGACGTGGGACTCGATCCCAGGACTCCAGGATCGTGCTAAACCGCTGAGCCACCCAGGGATCCCCTCTTTTGAGTTTTTTAAGCAGCTATTTTATGTGAGAAAGTGTTATTGATACCTAATCAGAAAATGGCTGAGGGTTTCCAAAACTGAGGATAGTTTTGCTTGAATTACAAAGATGAGAAAAATGAACCTCCCAATGATTGTTCTTTTTAGAGGTACTTTCCCTCCTTTGACCTATTATGGTACTTTATCTGTATCTCCACTAGGAAAGTTAATATCTATCTAATATAGGTATCATGTAGATAATATTTTAACTCTCTAATTATCACCTAGACTAAACTATTACATAAAAGCAAGGTTGTCCTTGTTGTATTATGTTTATATATTGCCATTTCTTTAAAAGATGCCATAACTGTCATATATTAATATGTTTGTTTTAGTTAACAAATATTTGGGCAGCTCTTATGTTCTAGGTTGCGTATTAGACTCAAGTGGTCAGGGAAGGTGTGTCTGAAGAAAGAATGAATAAACAAAAATTCTCCATTTCAAACTGAAAAGATTAATTAAATAATAAGTTAATAATAATTCTAGTTGTTGTCTCTATTTTGGGGAACTCTTCCAGAGTGAAGCCTGTCTCTTCTAATGTGTCTCACAGAAGGGAGATAACCAGGTACTCAGATGAACTCATGCAGGTTAGCTCCACAGCCAGGTTCTAGCCAGTTCTATTAAATAGCCACAATTGGCATCCCTTACCTTGCCTTTCAGTGCATCCACTGGGATGACTGTACAGATCTGTTAAAAAAAAAAAAAAAAGAAGTTGGAAAGGTTACTGTGACTTTGCTTTGTTGTTATAGCATTTGCAACAGCAGCAGTAGTAATATTATCTTGGTAGTCATAATAATATAAGCTGTCAGGCAGTGAACACTATATATGTGCAGAAACCATGCTAGACATTGTACACAAAATATTATTAATCTTTGTGTAAGTCCTATAAGACAGGTCTTACCCTGTTTCACAGGTTTAGAGAGGTTAAGTCTTTCACAAAATATCATAGTTTGTAAATGTGAGAGCTGGGATTTGAAGCTTGGTTTGTGTGATTCCGAAGTCCATGATATTTCCAGTATGGTAAGTGGTAAGACAGGAGTGTGCAGCCCTCAGGAGTCTGGATTTTGGCTCTGCAGGTTAAAAGAAAGTACTGGATAGGACCCCTTTTATGCACAGTCTGTCACGTCATCTGCTATGAAATTTTAGTGGTTACTTGCTGACCATTTTTCTTAATATTGATCTTATAGACAAGGCTTTTGAGAATCTTTAAATGTATCCTGAGTTTGTATCATTTATGCAAAATGATAAATTTCAGAAATGTTTCACTGCATGCAAATGAGCACTTTTCCAAGTAGCTGTAGAATGGTACAGAGTTTGTATGAGTTTTTAATATAAAATAGAATTTCATTATTTCCAACACTATTGTATTTAAGGGCAGAGTTGCAATTAAGTTTGTAACTGTCATTGGTTT